>NC_091292.1:9060483-9115483 GCF_038502225.1 Cherax quadricarinatus
TGTCTTACGAAGAAAGGTTAAGGGAAACCGGCCTGACGGCCTTGGAGGACAGGAGGGTTAGGGGGAGACACGATAACGACATAGAAAATACTGCGTGGAATAGATAAGTGGACAGAGACAGGATGTTCCAGAGAGGGGACAGAAATAAGGGGTCACAATTGGAAGCTGAAGACTCAGACGAGTCACAGGGATGTTAGGAAGTATTTCTTCAGGCATAGAGTTGTCAGGAAGTGGAATAGTTTGGCAAGTGATGTAGTGGAGGCAGAAAGCATACATAGCTTTAAGATGAGGTATGATAAGGCTCATGGAGCAGGGAGAGAGAGAGAGAGGACCTAGTAGCACTCAGTGAAGAGGCGGGGCAAGGAGCTGAGCCTCGGCCCCTGCAACCACAATTAGATGAGTACACGTAATTGTACACACACACACACACACACACACACACACACACACACACAGACACACACACACACACACACACACACACACACACACACACACACACATACAAACACACACACACACACACACACACACATACAAACACACACACACACACACACACACACACACACACACACACACACACACACACACACACACACACACACACACACACACATTTTACATTTTCTATGCAAAAGACTAGGCAAAAAAACTTTAGGAGGTAACCTTCATACACAGTTTCAAGGATAAATATGACAGTGCAGCTAAATGCTAGAAACCATTAATGTCGAATAAATGAGGGATACAAGGCCCAAGTATTTACTATGTCCATGGGAAACATTAAGCCGCTATGCATCATACAGCGGCAAGGGAAAAGAGGCTCCATATTAGCTTTGATCCAAGGAAAGAGAGGGGTTGCCTCCAATTCAATGGATCAGAAGCCCTTCACTAGCAACAAGGTACACCCCGCTGAAGGTAATGGAAGGAAAAGACAGGAGCCAAAAACGAAAATCGCGAGTATAATTTTGTAAGCACACTCATACACTAACATACTCCTCTGCACACTTCACCTTCGGGTAATATCCCCCCTGACAGCTTTATATGCATCTGTCCTGTCAGGAAGTCGACAAGACCTGCCGTAAATCTTGAGCAGAGATAATGCCCAGTTCACAGCTTGAAGCTTTACATGCTCGTGCAATAAAGTCCTGCCTGACAAGGATGACTAGTGGGGGCCACTAGTCCTCGTTGCTTGTGTGTTGTTTCCCCTTCCATTCGACGTCGAGACTGAGAATGATGGATGAGAGAAAGAGAGAGAGAGAGAGAGAGAGAGAGAGAGAGAGAGAGAGAGAGAGAGACAGAGACAGAGAGACAGAGAGACAGAGAGACAGACAGACAGAGAGACAGACAGACAGACAGATAGACAGACAGACAGAGAGGGTGAGGGAGGAAGGGAGAGAGTGAGAAAGAAGAAAAAAGAAACACGTGAAAGAGTGAGAAGCAAAAGAAAAGTGGGGAGTATGAGACAGAATTGGTAGAGGGGAATTAAGCTTTAGTTTTCACATGGAAGAGTGACGGCAGCCTCTCCTGTACTCTCCTCTTCTTGCCAGAAAGATTCACGAGCTTCTCCACAAAACAACAAGTTTGACACAATTATAGTCACTGATTACTAAAAGAAGGAACCATAATCCGACTCTGGGCTAATCACTTGCATCATTTGCACTTATTTACCCCTCTCCAATTATCTAATACTATTATTTTATTATATATATATATATGTCGTGCCGAATATGTAAAACTGGTCAATTAGTAAGAATTCCTTTAAAATTAAGTCCTTTCTAAAATTTTCTCTTATATGTTTAAAGATATATTTTTTTCATTAATGTTGATGTAAAAATTTATAATTTTGCACCAAAAGGAACTTAGAAAACTTACCTAACCTTATTATAACAAGCGCAATTTATTTTAGCCTAACTCAGCTAAACATATTTTAGATTTGTTTACAATAATTTAATATTAAATAAACACAGTGAAATATATATTTTTTCGTTAAGTTCAGAATGATTTTGGCGAAATTATTGCATACACAAATTTTCACTTGTCCTATTTGGCAAGATGAGCGTTGCTATTTAAGCCAAGATCGCAAGTTCTGCCTATTCTGCACGATATATAGATACATGTATATATAAAATGCACGTGTCTTATTTAACATACCGGTAGGGTCATAAAAAAATGAGTATGTTCTTGCACCGGGAAAAAAGATCACCGATTTCCTTTTGTATCTGCTTAGCTAAGGCGACATAAACAGATATTTTCACTACAATCGAATCCAACTCTGACCACAGCTCTGGTAAGGAGAAGGAGGAGGAGGAGGAGGAGGAGGAGGAGGAGGAGGAGCAAGGATGGAGAAGGAAGGAAATAAGGAAAGTAGGTGTGAGGGAAAGAGTGGGGGAAAGGAGAATAGGGATAAAAGAATTAGTGGCCCCACAACAACGTAACCCTACAGGGATCACCCACCTGAACCGTGAACATCACTATAACAGCTTCAGATTTCACGTATAGTATTTTTTTTTATAAATACAGTCAAATCAAATTTTTCTTCGCAGTTAGACAGCTAACAAGACAGCTACCTCCAAGCAGCGCTAACAAGACAGTTACCTCCAAGCATAGCTAACAAGACAGCTACCTCCAAGCAGCGCCAACAAGACAGTTACCTCCAAGCATCGCTAACAAGACAGTTACCTCCAAGCATAGCTAACAAGACAGCTATCTCCAAGCATAGCTAACAAGATAGTTACCTCCAAGCATCGCTAACAAGACAGTTACCTCCAAGCATCGCTAACAAGACAGTTACCTGGAAATAAATGGTATCAAATACCGACACAGTGGAAAAATAAACACATATGTAGTATAATGTGATCCTTTATTGACAACGTTTCACCCACACAGTGGGCTTTTTCAAGTCACACACAGATCTGTGTGTGACTTGAAAAAGCCCACTGTGTGGGTGAAACGTTGTCAATAAAGGATCACATTATACTACACATGTGTTTATATTTCAAGACAGTTACCTCCAAGCATCGCTAACAAGATAGTTACCCCGAAACATCACTAACAAGAAAGTTACCTCCAAGCATTACTAACAAGACAGTTACCTCCAAGAATCGCTAACAAGACAGCTACCTCCAAGCAGCGCTAACAAGACAGTTACCTCCAAGCATCGCTAACAAGAAAGCTACCTCCAAGCTTCGCTAACAAGACAGTTACCTGAACATTAAAATGGTATAAAATACCGACAGGTTGTTAGGTAAGACACATATGCAACAGTTAGGTATCTTTATTTTGAAACGTTTCGCCTACACAGTAGGCTTCTTCAGTCGAGTACAGAAAAGTTGATAGAAGCAGAAGATACTTGAAGACGATGTAATCAGTCCATCACCCTTAAAGTTTGAGGTGGTCAGTCCCTCAGTCTGGAGCATTGTTCCATAGAGATGAAACAATATGGAGATGAAGTGACAGGATGGAGCCTTTTTATAGCGCCAACAGGTGAGACGTAGGTCACTAGGAGAGGTAAGAACTCAGATGTTGGAAGGACAGGTCCCTCTCAAATCCAGCCGTTCTCACTAGTAGAGGTTGTAGAAGTTGATTGTAGGTCTGTACCAAGATACCCTTGTGTTGCAGTGTCTGACAGATTGAACATTAAAATGGTATAAAATACCGACAGGTTGTTAGGTAAGACACATAACAACACCTAACAACCTGTCGGTATTTTTTATGCCACTTAATGTTCAATCTGTCAGATTACTACAACACAAGGGTATCTTGGTACTGAACTACAATCAACTTCTACAACCTCTACTAGTGAGAACGGCTGGATTTGAGAGGGACCTGTCCTTCCAACATCTGAGTTCTTACCTCTCCTAGTGACCTACGTCTCACCTGTTGGCGCTATAAAAAGGCTCCATCCTGTCACTTCATCTCCATATTGTTTCATTCTATGGAACAATGCTCTTCTCCAGACTGAGGGACTGACCACCTCAAAACTTTAAGGGTGATGGACTGATTACATCGTCTTCAAGTATCTTCTGCTTCTATCAACTTTTCTGTACTCGACTGAAGAAGCCTACTGTGTAGGCGAAACGTTTCAAAATAAAGATACCTAACTGTTGCATATGTGTCTTACCTAACAAGACAGTTACCTCTAAGCATCGCTAACAAGATAGTTACCTCGAAACATCACTAACATTAAAGTTACCTCCAAGCATCGCTAACAAGACAGTTACCTCCAAGCATCGCTAACAAGTCAGTTACCTCTAAGTATCACTAACAACTACCTCCAAACATCGCTAAGAAGACAGTTACCTCGAAACATCACTAACAAGAAAGCTACCTCCAAGCATCTCTAACAAGACAGTTACCTCCAAGCATCACTAATTACACAGTTACATAGAAGAACATTGGCAAGACACACAGCAGAGGGCTTTCGGTCCCCACATCGAGGATATCTACTTCTATCTAGATTAAAAACTTTTAAGGACTACGTGCGCAAATCCATAGGATAGACCATCCCAAACATCGCTAACAAAGCATTTCCTGATAATGGTAGATCGCAGCGTATACACAAAGGCAATTCGCCTCAGTTTATATCTTCAGTTTTTAAGTATCAGTGAGTTTATTGTTTTGGTGAAATGCCTAGCTAATGACTTCTGTATTCGATAAAGTTTAAAACAAGTAGAGCACACTGAATAAATACATAGAGATTATTTATGTTACAGTTTAGCTAAGCCGAAACCAGGGTTTAATGACCATTGGTTTCCCGAAATGCTTTAAGACTGTAGCACTGGCCGAGAAAGTGGCTGGTTTACTGTGCTCTCTGTATCCATTCTGTGGACGGTAGTGGCTAGTTTATTGGGCACCCCATTCCCATCCTGTGGACGGAAGCACAAGAGATCATGGATATACAAAGGCCTTGAATTAGGCTCTTAAAAAAGGGGGTTAAATAGATTTGGATACATAACTATTTAAAATCTATATTTTATTGGCCCTAAGCAATTTTGGATTTCAATTAGCTGATTTTAGGTATATAAAATGTGTCTGTATTTTAGGATGGTAATACACACAAATCCCTAAAACATACGCTTTATTCATGCATAAAATTTATAATTTTTTAGGGGAAGCATTAAAACCGTACGAGTTATAAAGCAATCGAGGATGAGAGGCAATATGATCCGGTCCAAGGAATGAGATATATCCATTTAATTGAATTAATATCCCGTCATAGGTATCAAGTAACCTCTCCTGAGGGGCAGAGGAAGAAGAGATTACCTCCACTTCCTCGGATCAAGAGCCACTCACCAGCATAAAGGAAATCCCCTTAATTTACTGCGAAACTACCACTCTCGTGCCAAATAGTCGAGCTTATCGCCTCCGTCCTACCTGAGTGTTATGACCGGATACTGACAAGTTTACGGGTCATCAAGAGCCAAAATCAAACCTTTCGGTGCTGAGTTTCGTATAATCCAGATATTTTAAGACATCAAGTAAGGGTTTTATTGCGGCCGCATCGAACTTTAACGGGACACTGGTTCATTTCTCCATTATACAGCGAGAACAGGAAAGAGAAACAATGTAATTAAAGTAAATTTCAAATATATATATATATATATATATATATATATATATATATGTATATATATATATATTTATATATATCTATATATATATATATATATATGTATATATATATGTATATATATATATATATATATATATATATGTATATATATATATATATGTATATATATTATATATATATATATATATATATATATATATATATATATACTACCTGAGTAAGACGGAGAACCTGAGGCGTAAATGAGCACCACCTGATAACACCTGAGTACCTACTAGCAAAACTGAACACTAGTAAGCACCATCAAGCACTACTGAGCACAAGTAAACACCAGTGAACACAACGGAGCTCCCTCAACACCGGCGTAGTTTCACCCAGTCGTACATGTGCTCTAAAAAAAATATTATTTTGAATCTTGAATTTTTTTCTGGCTCTGGCTCACTGGAAACGAAATCAAATTCAACTTTTTAAAACTGATTCTTAGGATTTTCGGATGAGCAGGTCTACAGAGAGAAAAAAAACGAAATTTTAAGAACCAAATACTGAAACTTTGCTTATAGCATAATAAAAAAAAAGAAATAAGTCTTAATTTTGCTTTTTTCTGAGATATATATATATATATATATATATATATATATATATATATATATATATATATATATATATATATATATATATATATTTACTTATGCAAGCTCAACTAAAATTATGCTTATTTGCTTGAAAGTTCCATATGATAGGGAAAAAATTAGTCGCATTCATTTTTATTTTAGATAACCACTTACGAGTCAAAAGAACTGTCTAAACATTATTCATGTGAGAGTGAAATATGTTTAATGCTTTTATAAATATTGCAACCTTGTTGATGCGGAGGCAGGAGAGGAGGGAGTGGTGTAGTGATTGTGTATTCCTTTTGATGGCTAATGTCTGATGGGGTTAGTTGGTGTTGCTTCCCAGCGCCAGGTGGCGCGCGTGTGCAGCTCCAGTGTGTAGCTATATACATGCACCAACGACTCCCGTGTGGGGATATACATGGTATGTATACATCTCGTGTGGAGACACCCCTGTTATGGATAACTCACTTGTTATATATTCAATTCATGTGAATAATTTTGTTGATGTGTACTTATGTAGATGATGTATGGAGTCATACATTGGTGCTCACACGCATGCTCGTACACGCTTATGTATTTAGATACATATAATGTATATTTACGTGTAAACGAATTACATGTACACACACGTGGGTTTAATGCAGGGACTCGAGCCACGCTGTTAGATACATCCATCAGTGTTCAAAGCGAACACTAAGCTGGTTCAAAGTAAATGGATTATTGTTTGTGTCATGATCACTTTGATTAACATGCATATCGTAAATAGTTTAATAAGCTGAGTGCCGATGTGATGTTTGTATTAATGAGCTGAATTCGTTCAACTAGGTCTGCAGCTGTTGAACTCCAGCTCTTGAACCGACTCTCAGCTTTCTGTAGGCCGGAGTGACCTCCCTCTGTCTAATGTACAAATTGAGGGTTCTGGCTAGTACTGTGTCCTTTTCTATCTAGTTAGGTATCCCCGAAGGAATACCTTTAAGTGGCTGCCCGATTTATTTGTCTTCCATTGTTTTCATTTTTAACTTGACAACGTCTCATCCAATCAGCTACGATTTTTTTTCACCGCCAGTGTGCTGTAATCGGGAAAAAGGTTCAGGCGGCTATTGGCGTGTGCAGGTTCCCTCTGGTCAATATAATATACAGCAGGGGTCTCCACCCTGCGGCCGCTGGCTGCATGTGGCCCTTTTATAATAATAATAATAATAATAATAATAATAATATTAATAATAATAATAATAATAATAATAATAATAATCTTTATTTTTACAAGTACATGTACAAGGTATGCAGGCCTAGCTGACATCAGTGACATACTACTATATAGTAAGGCCCTTGTTATGCGACGCATTTCGGGCAAATTAGGCCCCCAGGATGCGACCCACACTAGTCGACTAATACCCAGGTACCTATTTTACTGATGAGTAAACATGGAGAGAAACCCGTCCTAATGTTTCCACCCATACCGGAGATCCACCCCTGGACCTCAGTGTGTGAGCTGACTGCGCTAGCAATCAAGTTACGGACGCCTTGCAATAGACGCGGCTCTCTCATTAAATTATAAGTCCACTTTTACATAGGTTCCACACTGCACAATGTCAACAAAACCGTGCGTTCCTCATCATACATTTGACCATCAAATGTGCCCCACTTGTGTAAGAAGGTTGAGTACCACAGAATACACTATTCCTGACTTTGGTTGCCACGCGATAACTTGAGAAAGCCTCTTCTGATAGTCTTCAAACACAAGTGTAACATCCTTCAAAGGTAAGACTATTAGTGGAGTATTACTGAATTATTATTTTGTACGTGTCCATTTGACATTTTTATTTTTAAAATGGTATATTATTTTCATTGTAATAATGTGAGAATACCTCTTTCCTACGGTTTCATTCTAGCTGATTAAATTTGTTGAAGGAAATGTAAAAAGCAGAAATTTTATGTGGCTGCTTTTAAATGCCTGATTCGATCGGCTTCAAACCTTCAACGCCAATAACTTAAAGAATTCACATTCTGAGCAGTTATAATTTGAAGGCCTGGTGTGTTTTGGGATGATCGCTGCGCGACAACTATAGAATGCCTTTTCCGCATGCTTTTCAACTATCAAAGGTGGTTTATCTAACTTAAGCAGGTACCAATTTGCCAATTTTGCTTAAGAAATCTGCGCATCGACTTACATTCGATGACTTGTGAAGGTCTCTTGTGACTGTACTCATACCTTCATTAATGTTTTTTGCCTGCATTAGAAACTTGCGCTATTCCTTTTTCGTGTGTTGAGATAGAGGAAGCTGGGCTTATGATATATGGGGAACCTTTCTAGGATTAGGCAGCGACCAAACCAGCTCAAGTTCTTTCTACTTCTTAACTTCCCTCTTATTATTATCCTTAAAATCAAAACGAAACGATAAGCCCACAAGGGTAAACTTTACTAACGTGTTCTTTAAATCTTTCCTCATACGTCGGCCCTTTTAGCTCTGAGACCTGTTTTATTGCCAATATCTAAACTTTCTCTAGTTTATTGACGTGCTTGATATGGTGTTAGGTTCAGTCAAGCGTTGTATATGTGATGGGTATTACATATGTCCTGTATGGAGGATTGAATGAGTTTTTGTTCAGCCATTTTTATTTTATTCACAGGTTTTTAAGGCGATCATGTACCACAAACACTTCTCTATATGCTCGGTAATAATGCTGACCCTAAGGTCCTCTTTTTTAAGTTTGTACTTTTGTCCTTCCTGTGAAACTACATCAGTGTTCATGATTGTTCCCCCTTTCGATGTCATTATCATGTATCATCGCTTCACATTCCCTCTCTTAATTCCTCATTATCTTATTCCTTCGTGTCCTAATCCATCATCTGTTTTGCTGCCAATCTTTTTTGTTACTACTTAGAGACTTCTCTCTGTTTACATATTAGCCCTTTTCTTCAGTTGACTAATAGTTATTTCATTTACACATCTAGCAGATTTATCTTTATATTCATCAGTGTTTATTGTTCGTTGTTCTGGCGCTTCAACCACCCACACTCTTCTCTTCCCATTAATGTTTCTCACTGTCATCAAGCTCTTGCGCTTCGACAGACAGGTTCCTAACACAGCCGAAAGCAATTATTTGCGGGACATTCAATTAATCAGAGAACGAGAGAGAGAGAGAGAGAGAGAGAGAGAGAGAGAGAGAGAGAGAGAGAGAGAGAGAGAGAGAGAGAGAGAGAGAGAGAGAGAGAGAGAGAGAGAGGGAGGGAGAGACAGATATTCACCACTACCAACACCACCACTAACAACAAAGTACGACAACACCATCACCACTAACAACTATCACCACCAACATTGCCAACCTCCGCTACCATCCTTTCCCATCTCCTTCAGCCACACATTTCTTCACCAACAACTGACTTCAATCTCCAACCTGCAATCTCCTTTGTCACCAACGCCACTCTCATTCCTACCACCATTTACATCCCTATCCTCTTCTCCATCCCTTAGTCTATCCCCATGCCTCCAGCAGGCATCCTGTGGGTCAGGACTGGCTACATTACATATCCTGAGTAGCCAATTAATAGATGACGCCTAGTTGAGCTACCTCCGTATGTTACCAGCGCGACAGGTAGTATAAAGGGTATTTCAGCAAAGGTGAGTCTCGCTGTGGGGGCGAGGGTATTCTCAGGAGGTACTTCGTCTGTGTGTCCTTCCTTGACTGCTGATGACGGCGGCAGATGTGTAGTGATAGTGTAGTAATGGATTGTTGCGGGGTTGCATCTCTCTCTCTCTCTCTCTCTCTCTCTCTCTCTCTCTCTCTCTCTCTCTCTTTCCTTTTTCTGTTTATTAGTTCCCTTCACCCGCTTCTCCGTCTTCGTTACCTGAGTTCCACAAGATGCAAAAATACAACCATCTCACGCACTTCCTCTCCTCAGGCGTGTTTCTTGTTCATCTTCGTCTCTCCTTTGTTGATCACCTGTTCTCTCTCTCTTCCCCCTCTCTTTTTCTCCCTCGCCATCTCCATCTTCGCTGCCCGAAGTTCGCAAGACGCAGTATTGGCATCAAAGCTCTACATCATTCTCCATAATTGAGCTTGAACTGCCTGGCTTCTTCCGGTGGCGCTTTCTCACCGCTCACCGAATTCAGACCATCTTCTTCCTCTTCCCTGACGGGCCTCCCCGCTGCTGTCTAAATGCTGTCTAGAGTGATACATTATGTCTTCTTTTCAAAGGAGGAAGAATGGCCGCGAGAGTAGAGGAGGATCGAACCTCCGTCACTACTCGTGCTGATTTAGTAATGTAACAAGCGTTTCCAGAGTTCCTTTAAAATGTCTTGTCTTCCTCTAAAAAATTCTATGGAATTTATTTTTATACTATATACAGATCAAGTCACTTCATCTTATAGCTCGGTCTCTGTTAGTTTTGTTTTTACGGTTCTCTGTTTAGACCTAAACATTTTTATAAATTTTGCTTTGCATACTGTATGGACTAATGCCCTTATCTCCTGTCCTGACTGATGCTCTAATAATAATAATAATAATAATAATAATAATAATAATAATAATAATAATAATAATAATATCTTTTTTTCTACAAGTACATATACAAGGTATACAGTCCTAGCTGACATCAATGACATGCTACTGTATAGAAAGCCCCTTGTTATGCAGAGTATTTTGGGCAAATTAGGTCAGTTTTGTCCCAGGATGCGACCCACACCAGTCGACTAACACCCAGGTACCCATTTTACTGATGGGGAACATAGACAACCGGTGTAAGGAAACACTGAGTGTTTTTTCCCTCGCCGGGAATCGAACTCGGGTCGTCGCCGTGTGAATCAAGAGCTTTAGGCACCAGGCTGATGCTATTGTCTCCTGCCCTGACTGATGCTATAATCTCCTCTTCTGACTGATGCTTTAATCTGTTTACAAACTGACTTAATCTTTTCACCTTTTCAACGACTCTAAGCACTTTCGTAAAGTTTAATGAACATATTTTCTCTCTCTCTCTCTCTCTCTCTCTCTCTCTCTCTCTCTCTCTC
Source organism: Cherax quadricarinatus (assembly GCF_038502225.1). Taxonomy (NCBI): domain Eukaryota; kingdom Metazoa; phylum Arthropoda; class Malacostraca; order Decapoda; family Parastacidae; genus Cherax; species Cherax quadricarinatus. Next base: position 9,071,682 of record NC_091292.1, read on the forward strand.
TCTCTCTCTCTCTCTCTCTCTCTCTCTCTCTCTCTCTCTCTCTCTCTCTCTCTCTCTCTCTTACTCTCTCGCTCTCTCTCTCTCCCCTACCGTTTTCATCTGCTATGCAACGCACTGTTTCTGAGACCGGCCTGGAAACGACGTACCATCCTGGAATGACGTCTTCGATGTAGTGAGCACTGCCGTTGACCGGAGTCTGTAAGCTCTTTTGCTATCTTTCTCTGTTAGTGAGCGCTGCCGTTGCCCAAGTGCCATAACAGAGTCGTGGATACAGTGCCTGTGAGATAGATTCTCATATCATGTCATGAGTCGATGATTCAACCGTGAGTGATGTTTCAACCGTTCATGAGGTTCTGAGCGATGCAACACAGTATTTTTGAGGTACCGAGCTATGTTTCACCCATTCATCGGGTCGTGGGCAATGTTTTTGACTGTCTCTCAGGCTGTGGGCGATTTTTCACGCATGCATCAGGGCGTGAAAGATTCAGATAAAGAGAATGAGAAGGAGAACGATGATAAGGGGACGAGAAGGAAGAGAATTAGAGAAAGAGTCGGATAAAGGGATAAGGAGAAAACAGTGAATGAGGATAAAGGTTTGAGGAGGAAACTGAGGGAGAGAAAGAAGAAGAACAAAAGAAGAGGATGGAAGAGAGAAAGAGGAGAAAGGTTAGCCTATATGGAGGAGAGGGAGGAGGAACTGGAGGGGGAGAAAGATTAGAAATAGGAGGAGGAGGAGGAGGAGGAGAACCAAGAGGAGGAAGGAGGCAGTGGGAATGAGGTAATTTTGGTGGTGTCCGGACGTGTGTGGGTTGATAGCTGGCCACTCTCCCGTGGGCATTCACTTCTACTGACAAAACTTAATTAGATGCCCCATCTCTCTCTCTCTCTCTCTCTCTCTCTCTCTCTCTCTCTCTCTCGTTATGTTTTATTTTTTTTTACTTTTTGTCTTCAAGAGCTCCGTTAACCCTGCGAGTGTGCGTGTGTATACACTTGGTGGTACTGGCATTACTGTGCCACAGCTGTGTGTGGTGATGGCCGCAGTGGGCCATGGCTGTGGCTGGTGGTGGCCTCAGTGGCCATGGCTGTAGCTGGTGGTGTCCTCAGTGGGCCGTAGCTGTGTCTGTGGTGGTGTGACCTCAGTGGGTCATAGCTGTGTGGTCGTCGTGGTTCTTCCGGAAGTGATCAACTCTGACTGTTGGTGCATACTTTCGCTCTCTCTTCATCTGCTATCTTTATGCTATCACTCTTCTGTTATTAATATTTTTCTCTCTCATTTTTGTAGTTATTAGAATTGATTGTCTCTTGTGCATTTCTCTTCTTCTGTTGGCTTCCTCTCTCTATTTTTTTTCTTACTATTGCTCTATTTACTTGCTTTCTCTCTTGTTCAACATTCTTGTTCTGTTGCTCTTGTTCAGTTGCTGTTTGTGTTCAGTTGTTGTTCTTATTCTGCTGTTGTTCTTGTTCTGACTCACCCATTCAGTATTTGTTTGTTTAACTGTAAAATGTTCACATGTTCTGTTGGCTTGTTCTCTTTCCTTGTTCTTTTACTTCTCTTGTTCTGTTGCTCTATTTACTTGTTCTCTTTCAGTTTTATCCTTCTTTTACTCTCTTTGCTTACTCTTCCACATTTTTTTTTATCCCTTGGAGCACTGTCCCGTTTATTGTCTCTGTTTTATTATCTACACTGTTTTGCTTTCCTTTCCTCTCTGTGTTATCAGCCATTCTCCCTCATCTTCCTTACCTTTGGAGATTTCCCCGAGTCAGCTTTGTCTCGTTTCTTTTCTTTCTCTTTTACTGCTGATTGCATACGTCTTGTAATTTCCTCTACAACTGATACAGAACATTTCTTGTTCTCTCTTTCTCTCTCTCTCTCTCTTAGGTACTTTCCTTACTATTACATTACTGGGTTCCTGGGTGTTAAGTTTACTGCTCTGGGTCACATTCTGGGTGAACGTAAAATGCAAGAAATAATCCCCAAGACCTGACGGCACGAGCACAGCTTTATTCCTCAAGCTAGTTATTATTATTATTATTATTATTATTATTATTATTATTATTATTATTATTATTATTATTATTATTACTTTTTTTAACATTTATAGAAAATACTATACTCCTACAGTTTGACCTTAGTCGAGGGGTAAACTCCCATTTCCTGGATGAAGAGCTCTTCTCGGACATCGAGCCACTGCCCCCTTTCCCTTGAAGAGTTACAAATGGACTATCACATTATGGAAATATTCGTGGTCTAAACATTCCCAGTTTCTATGTGGAGACGTCAAGAAGTGAGCAACCCATCTCGAGGTGCCTTTGGTCCAAGAAACTGGAGTTACCTTTCCCCATCCTCGGATCTAACTTGACTACCTCCCGTTCCCCAGAGGCTACACGATCCCTATGGATTATCGCTTCCCCCTAATGATGATAATGATGGTAGAAGTTCGATCATCTGAGAGGATGGGAGGTAATGACAACCTTTATACACTCCACCAGACGAGCAACTCCTCCATTGTCATCACTTTAATACCATAAATATTTATTAAGCCTTCATTATGCTGTAAACACGTTCCTTTATACTGAAGGATATTGCAGTCATTTGGTAAGCAGAGCATTACTAAATTGCAGCGTTAACTTGCACTGCATCTTGCAGCTATCACTTAATATCAATACTCATCTGGAAGCATATCTCTGGTTCTGTGGGTAGACTAGGTGAGAGGACACCCATGGGACGCTCGTCCTGTATAATTTGATCCTAGTTCGTGTAACAAGTGTGTTGCTCTCGTATCTGATCTTGTGTTTATGTGAACTGGTTCCTCCCCGAGTGGGTAACCTCAGACCACAACGGGGGCAGATTCACCTTTGTAGCATCAGACTGGTTTTCGTCTTGCCTGGAGAGATGCTCACCGACCTTAGGTGCTCCGTTGCTTGGCTCTCTCCTGGGCCAGCGCTGGTAATCAAAGCAACTTTCATCAGATATTAAAGTTGTCTACCCGTCCGTCAAGGGTTGTCTTGGAGATGTTTGGCTTGGTAATCCGACGTTGCCGTGCCCGCCAGCACCGCCCCCCGCCGTGCCTCAACGCCCACGCCAGGAGTACCACGCCCATCCAGGATCCTTTCTAAGGTCCTAAGCCAAGGCTCCACCCCCTCCACGGTCCTTAACTCCTTCAATGTTTCACCCCAACGCCTCAACCCAACAGTCAAGCTAATGGGATTAGGTATCCTGGAAGATCGTGATTCCCAGGTGATAGCAACTCCAGCTCTGCTGGAAAGCAGCTGCCCTAGCTGATGAACCCTTAATGAAATACTTGACGATAACCTCACTGCCCTATTGAAGACTTCCAGCACAGGCTGACACGAATCCTCTCCTGCCTGGTGGAATATGACAGTGAAACAGTTGTTGTTGCCACTCTGTAACTGTCAAATAGACTGGATTAGCGGCACCCGGGTAAGGTATCCAATTCTCACAAATAAAAAAGTAACAATCTGCGCACATAAAAAGTATATTTCACTGTAAACTATAAATTATCACATTACTCCTCCGAATAAAGTAAACATTGACCAAAATTTTCCCTCATGAATATCAAATCAAATTTTTTTAAAAATATCGCACTTTACTGCGGTGCTTAAGATCGGTAACCATTTTATCGAATCCCGTCTGTCACCCGGCTGAGAGTCTGTCACAATCACATGCTAAAAGAAGCTACTTACGGTGCCCAGAAGGGTGTAACCTTATCGAGGATTTTTTGTCACTGTCAATAACGTTGAATGGTTTTGATGTGATAAGTAGACAGGCAGTGTAGTGTTTAATGTACTACTGCCTACCTCCCCTCGTGCCACTCCTTAGGACACTGATAACTTCTTCCCTCTGGGGTGTTGTTGGCTGCATCTGTCACTAGCTTATACTTAAGCACTTTGCAAATATTAGATTGAGCTAGATACAGTGTCGGGTTCGAAGGGCGTACAGCTAACGATACTGAGGCAATGACACACGTTGCCGGACGAGCTTTTACTGGAACAACGTTTCGCTCTGTGTAGAGCTTTATCAAGTTAATAGCTTGATAGGGGCACTGTCATGATAAAGATTCCTCATAGAGTGCAATGTTGCCCCCAATAATAGCTTGTTCTTCAATGTATGTTTTCCTCACTAGATACAATGAAAGGGCTGAAGGTCAGAGGAGTCTGATGTTGGTTCAGGAACTACCGCAAGACGACCACTGAACCATTGATCACCCGAGGCGTCCTTCTGATGGAAGAAAATTACTGTCCTTCTCCTCCTCCTCCTCCTTCTCACCTTATTTTTCTTTATTATTATTATTATTATTATTATTATTATTATTATTATTATTATTACTTTTACCATTATTGCTATTGTTGTTGTTGTTGCTGTTGTTGTTGTTGCTAATGTTAATGTTGTTATCGTTGTTGATGTTTTCATAATCGTGTGGAAGCTTCAAAATCACCAGGATCAAACATCGCCTGGGGAACAGAGAGATAATCAAGCTTGATCCGAGAAAGGGGAGGTTAACTCTAATTCATCGGATCAAGTGCCCTTTACCGGCATCAAGGGGACATAGTAACATCAGTGTCAATGCTGGCGTTTAGAGCAAATACAATGACAAACTATTTCTTTAAATTTAATATTATTATCCAAGAAATGAATACCGTAACATCATCACACCTGCGGTGTCAGGTAAGGCAAGGTTTGTCAGGAGACAGAACAAGTGTTTCCTGACTCGGGTGTATTCGGAGGAAGCGGAAGGGAACAGGGGGAGGAGGGGGAAGGGGGCGGGGTACAGCCTTCTGGTGAACTATCCTTATCTCATCTATCTCTAGAGAGTACTAGCGATAGTTAGGTGATCTTCAACAGAGCCTCGATATGGATCACTGGGTTTCCTGCTGTCTGCCGTTCCCATGTACATCCGTATACTCACATATTCCATCGTGTACTCCCATGTACTCTCACATGAGTGTTCTTTTATGTTCCCATATGTACATTATGTCTGCTCGCTGCTACGCTCGCTACACCTCGCTACCTGAATTAAGTCACTAATTACTTTTCTAAGCTAGTAAATAATTACAATCGTCACTACCCCAGCCTCTCTTTAATGCTACCACACCTCGCTACTACTATTATTATTATTATTATTATTATTATTTTTATCATATTTAAGCGCTAAACCCATTAGAGTTCATACAGCGCTGACACCTCGCTATTTTGCTCTCGGCTAGCACGCTAACTAGCCTAAATTCCTTTCCAATATAACCATCAATGCGACGTGACTATCCTCTCAACTTCGGCTTAATCGTACAGGCAAGTGTAGAGCCACCCGCTATTCGAAATAATCATTATTTTTTTCAGTTCACTAGCTTTTGTCAGTAGCTCCAGACATCAGTAGTCCTAAATAATAATCATTGCATCAACCATCGTCATCACTTCGTTTCCTGCAAAAAGAGCCTAATCTTCACAACCGTTACCGCAGCCAATTTCCTGTATAAAAAAAATTTACCATCTACCGGAGCACTACCGTGAAAATGGTACATGATACCGACATACTAGTAGCTGGAATAAAAAGACACAAAATGCAGACACTAGGACATTTTTATTGGAAACTTGACGCTCCTGGAAAATTGGTCACTCCAAATGGATCTTGGAATGACGAAGATCCAGTGACCGAAACGTTTCCGAAAAACTTGTGCTCGTTGTTTGCATATTGTGTCTTTTTTTCTGAACAATGCCTACCAACGACTGTCTTCACAACCCACTACCTCAGCCAACCATTAAAACCACTACATAATCCCGTCCCTTTGCAAACACTACCCTTCCAGCCGCCACTATTCACTGACACTACCCTCATCGCTTGTTCTTTGGCCACCTTGTCAATAAGCAAAGCTTCTTTATATGCTTCACTCCAGCTCGCGGCATCTCCCGATCTGTCAGTGACGAGCCGTTAAGTTATTCGAATCTGTTTATGATGGTGTTCCTAGTCTATCCTTTCTGTCAACAACTACTGCCTCCTCCCTGGTTCGTCCATCAATCCATCGTGTCCTTATTATCACCATTCATTTTGGTTACATATCCTGCAGATGGAGAGAGAAAGAGGCAGGTAGGCAGATATGCAGGCAGGCAAACAAGCATACAGGCAGATAGGCAGGTAGAAAGGTAGTAAAAGTAGGCAAGCAAGTTGATAAGCAGGTAAGAAGGCAGGCAAACAAGTTGATGAGCAGGTAGGTAGACCAGCAGACAGGAATATACGAAAATAGGAAGTCAGAAGGCAAACATTAAAGCAAGACAGAAGACAGTGTTAGTTGGAGGGCACGCAAGTAAACAGAAGACAGTATTAGTAGGAAGGCAAGCAAGCAGACAAGAAGACATAGTCAGTAGGAGGACAAGCAAGCAGGCAGGAATAAATGTAGACATTTTGGCAGGCATACATGTCAGCATACAGGAAGGATGTCATATAGAGAACTCAGCTGGCGGGCAAGCATGCAGTACGACCCCAAACTGCGCGTCGGGTGAGGAAAGGTCTGTTTTAGTGTAGGTGTTGTTAGACGCTTTGTGATGTTGTCGGTGCTGCTCATCTGTTGTGGTGCTCTGTGATGCAGCGGTGGTGCTCGAAGAGGCTGTATCGGAGCTCAGAGATGCTTTGGTAGTGATCAGAGATGCTGTTGTCGTGTTTATATCTGGTGGTGCTCAGAGGTGCACCGGTAGATCTCAGAGATGCTATCGTGGTGTTTATCTCTGGTGGATCTCAGAGATGCTTTGATAGAGCTCAGAGATGCTGTGGTGGCGCTTTTCTTTGGTGGTGCTCAGAGATGCTGCGGTAGAGCTCACAGATGCTGTGGTGACCCCACCACAGCATCTATGGTGGTGCTCAGAAATGTCGTAATGTTTCACTGACATAATGCGATACTCTTGCTTGTGTGATGATCATAAAGTTTTTCTGTGACAATCTACAAAGCTGTTACATTCTTTCCTGATGCTTTGCTTTAATGATGTTCTGTTAACCTGTTCCTTCTGTTGTGAAGCTGTTCCCCTAGGATGCTCCTTCTATTGTGAAACTGTTCCCCTAGGATACTCCTTCTGTTGTGATGCTGTTCCCCTAGGATGCTCCTTCTGTTGTGATGCTGTTCCCCTAGGATGCTCCTTCTGTTGTGAAGCTGTTCCCCTAGGATGCTCCTTCTGTTGTGAAGCTGTTCCCCTAGGATGCTCCTTCTGTTGTGATGCTCTTCCCCTAGGATGCTCCTTCTGTTGTGAAGCTGCTCCCCTAGGATGCTCCTTCTGTTGTGAAGCTGCTCCCCTAGGATGCTCCTTCTGTTGTGAAGCTGTTCCCCTAGGATGCTCCTTCTGTTGTGATGCTGTTCCCCTAGGATGCTCCTTCTGTTATGAAGCTGTTCCCCTAGGATGCTCCTTCTGTTGTGATGCTCTTCCCCTAGGATGCTCCTTCTGTTGTGAAGCTGCTCCCCTAGGATGCTCCTTCTGTTGTGAAGCTGCTCCCCTAGGATGCTCCTTCTGTTGTGAAGCTGTTCCCCTAGGATGCTCTTTCTGCTGTGATGCTGTTCCCCTAGGATGCTCCTTCTGTTGTGAAGCTGTTCCCCTAGGTTGCTCCTTTTGTTGTGATGCTGTTCTCATGGCTGCTCCTTCTGTTGTGATGCTGTTCTCATAGGCTGCTCCTTCTGCTGTGATGCCGTTCTGTTAGTCTGTGTCTATCTCTACATTTATATTCAGTGCGGAATGCACCAAAACACACCAAAACACATCTGTGCATACAAGTTCACTCACATAAATGGATACGCACACACACGCACACACACTTCTGTGTGTATCTTAAGGTAGGCAATGTGTATTCCCCGAGCGCTTCACCCACTTAGACAGAATCAGCAGGTGGGCGCTGTGTGTGTGTAACAACACCAGGCGCCATGCTGACCACTTAAATGTTACTCAACACACCTAGATACCACCTAGTGTCATGTCGAGGCTACTCGCTTCATCTAGATGCTCTTCACCCCGTGTAGGCGTCACTCAAACTACACACACGATTCGGGTGTTACTGCGTTGAGGCCTCATCCAAACTACCAAAAGAAATACTCAATGGTAACCCACCTCGAGCAGGTATCAATCAGGAAAAGTTGAAAATACTAGATGTTAATCGTGCTTTAGAACGCAGCCCTTCAAGACGGAGCACAGGCTGAAGGGTAGGGGCTGAGGGACTCAGGTATTCACGAACCAGCCTTAACTGCAGACATCCACTCATGAATATGATTAACCAAGAATTGACGACGGAGCGCTTGCTCCAATAGCTACAAAGAGGCAATAATACATAGTCTTCCCCAGGATGCTTCTCAGACCAGTTACTTGTCCCTCAGAACTTTTTCAGAGTACTTAGACGTCATAAAGTATTCTAGCCTGCTTCTTAATCCATGGTGATAGCACTCAATTCAGGTAGATATTATTTAACCCACCTGCACAACACTAGAGTTTAATCTGACATCACCAACGTCAACCTGGTCTCTTTCAGACCTAGTAAACGCTTACCTAGATGTTGCTACCCTTGTGTGGGAGCCTCTCTTTTCCCCTTGTACGTCGTTCAAGTGATGTGGCAAAGGACACTTGCGTACACTTTCATTGAAGGAAACGTTGTGCCACGAGTGGCTAAACTATACACAAGTTTTCGTTTCCACTTGTAAGTCTCTCAAATAGCCATCCAAACCACTGAACACCTACACAGAAATATTTCTGTATTCTCTGTGGCAGACTCGCAATTGTATTGACCAAGACGGGATTGAAGGGACTTACTAGGCCTGGATGTGAGAATTTTTTGAGGAGCTTATTTTGCACACAAGAATTAAAAAAAATAAAAATATATATATATCTTTTTAATTGATCTTAATATAGTATAAAAACAATTTTTATTCTTAGATTATTCAAAATGACTCTGAAAACAAATTTTGTCGTTTTTTTTTAAGGGGGGGGGTCTATTCTATCGATGGGTCTGGAGCCTCAGCTTCGTCTTTTTCTTAATAGATCTCTGACAAGGACACCCGTTGGGTGTTCAGTTCTCCTTACATAATGCTAAAAAAGTATAGTGAATATGGTGAGACTGAGATTCTTGCTCTGAATTTATTCGTAGGAGAAAAAAATCCCCTGAAGACGAATCTCATTCTTAAGAAGAGCCATTCACGGTGAAAGAATATAATTTTAACGACCTTGAACGGCGTTTCGGGCGAGTTTTTTCATGGCATGAAGCAGCTCATCTGTAAGCAACACGTGCAAGTAATGGCTCTGGTATAAGTGTCTGTTCTAGTGTACCTGTCGGTATATCTCTGCTTTTCAGATCATTCACTGGTCCTCTAATAGGCAACTTCGACCAGGAACGTCTAAAATCCGCTATCCACATCCTTCCCCTAACCATCTAGCCTACCGACCACACCCATCCTCACTAATCTAACTTAGTGACTGCCCCATCTCCCCCCATACATCTAATAACCCGCCTCTTTTTCCAACCCATCTAACCCACCTCCCGAAACCTCTCCCATCTGTCGTTCCATCACCTAGCGCCTACCATCCACCTCACACGTCCATCGAGTACAAATATTGACATGAACACTTCCAGGCTCCGCGGTGGGGCGCCTCCTGCCACCCCGGTGTATGTGTGTGCAAATGTATGTGTCTGTATTTGTCACTTCACACATCCTGCCGTGTGTATGTGTGTGTGTGTGTGTGTGTGTGTGTGTGTGTGTCTGTGTGTGTGTGTGTGTAGTTGCAGGGGTCGAGTCCCGGTCCCTGGCCCCGCCGTTTCATAGTTCTTGAAGACGCAGAATGGTTGGTCCTGATTACGGTGGTTTCATGAACATTCTTCTTTGCATTTGACGTATAATTTTGGTATATTTTCGTAACATATACGAAAACAATGTCTGAAGTTTATTATTATTATTGCTATTTATTATTATTATTTTTATTATTATTATTATTATTATTATTATTATTATTATTATTATTATTATTATTATTATTATTATTATTATTATTATGTTGTTGTTGTTGTTGTTGTTAAAATTGTATAAACCATAACATGCTATTACTAATAACTCATTGAGCATTGAACAATGCACTGTGGATGAAGTATGGGTGGCTATCAACCAACGCCTCATCGCCTTGGAACAGTGCCTGTAACTCTTCACGAAAGGGAAACGCTATAATGAATGATATATTGAAAGGCCCGTCACCGAGTTATACAGGCTATTTGTCTATATTGTCCACACCATTGTGGCCTCCAAGCCATATTCCTACTCGGACTGGTTGCTCGTGCAAACTTGGCTCTTGACACTCTCCAGCACCAGGTCTAGACACACTTCACGACCAGGTCTTGTCATACTTCATGACCAGGTCTTGACACTCTTCACGACCAGGTCTTGACACTCTTCACGACCAGGTCTTGACACTCTTCACGACCAGGTCTTGACACTCTTCACGACCAGGTCTTGACACTCTTCACGACCAGGTCTTGACACTCTTCACGACCAGGTCTTGACACTCTTCACGACCAGGTCCGAAGGTTTAATGTGTTGATTATTTTTATAACAGTTTTGGCAACGAGATTTTTTATCTGTTCGAGTCACTTTGTCACGGAGTCAAGAGCAGAGAGAGAGAGAGAGAGAGAGAGAGAGAGAGAGAGAGAGAGAGAGAGAGAGAGAGAGAGAGAGAGAGAGAGAGAGAGAGAGAGAGAGAGAGAGAGAGAGAGGGAGGGAGAGAGAGAGAGAGAGAGAGAGAGAGAGAGAGAGAGAGAGAGAGAGGAGGGGGAGGGCCAGGACACCCCGTCGACGATAACATCTACAGGTTTATGGAGGCGTCTCGTTGCCCCGCCGCCGTTGCTTTGCAAGTCAAATCGCTCCGAAGGTGGGATCAGGAAACAGAATTTTTGAGAGCCAGTATATTATTGCGATGATTGCGCTCGTCGGCATTGCCTGCGGGTATGCCATCAGAGTGACTCTTGGAGGCGCTGCGGGTCCCCCATCAGAACGATACTTTTGAAGGGACTTCGAAGGTTCATTCTTTCAGAAATGCTCCTGATGGCGCTACTTCGACCGACGTTCCCGGAGATGGAAATTTTAGGGAGCTGTATATTATTTCGATGGAGGGAGAGGATGGAGGTTGCCGACGGGACCCAAAGCAAATCCATTTCCGAAAGGGACGCTTGCAACTCCTTCAAAAGTCTACTGCAAGTCCTTCACGGTACCTCAAGACACTTTGGGAAGTCATTCAAGGGATTCTTGCGAAATCCTTCAACAGAATCTGGTTAGTCCTTTAAAGGATTCTCATAAGTTATTCAAGAGCCTTTTGCAAGTAATTTAAAGGACTCTAGAAAAACCTTCAAAGGATTCTAGGAAGATCCTCAAGAAAATTTGTTATATCCTTCAAGAAAAGAGATATCATATACGTAAAGAACTCCTTCAGGAAACCACAACTTTGTGGAGTAGAATTTATCGAAATGACTTGGCTCTTATCACTGTCTGCGGTCTTTCTCCCTGCCTGTGACGTAGGGCCTTGATGCTGGTAAGGGGCTCTGGGTTGAAGGAATTAGAGATATCTTCTACTTTCTTGCTTAAAATCTGACGACCTCTGATTCTCCTGGTGCTGTACGGTGCTTACATATTGGGCACTTCCCCATCATTGTTATTACTTCCCCATCATTGAACTACTGTTATTACTTCCACTACTACTATAACTGTTACTACTACTATAACTACTACAAATGTTACTACCATTACTACCACAACTGTCACTGCTAATAATAATTATACTGCTACTGCTACTGTTTCTACCTCTACTTCTACTACTGCTGCAAATAATAATAATAATAATAATTATAATAATAGTAATAACATTAATAATATTAGTATTAATAACTATGATGATAATAATAATAATGATAAAAGCAATTATAATTATATTAATAGCAAAAATAATAATAAAAATAATTATAAAATAATAATAATAGTAATGTAATTATATAATAATAATAATAATAATAATAATAATAATAATAATAATAATAATAATAATAATAATAATAATAATAATAAAACTGTGACTAGCGGTGAGGAGTTCCTGTCAGTGTTAAGGGCAGACTCAGAGTTAATTTATTTACGGTATTATGGACGTTAAAAGGAGCCAGATGTGTACGTATGAGCCAGATGTATACGTATGAAAGTGCTGACTTGTGCTGCGGCATGTGCACTTCAGGCCATGTCTTTTTTGTCTTAGTGTGCACATCGGAAAACATATATCTGGTGGCGGTGTGTAAATCAGACCGTGCACGTCTCGTGGTGGTGCACATATTTGTATGCAAGAGGTAAGCCATTGCTGTTGCAATAATGAAGATATTTGAGTTAAGTAATATCTGCAGGAAGCTCAAATATACGTGGTTATGGTGGGTACGTGGGTACACGGGTCTGTACATGGTGCACATGGGTTTGTATGTGGGTGGGTTATGCATGTGTTGAGGTGTGTAATACATTGGTGAAGAGGGTGCGTGAGGCTGTGCGCATTAAGTGTAGTGTATTGTAGTGTGTGTGTGTGTGTGTGTGTGTGTGTGTGTGTGTGTGTGTGTGTGTGTGTGTGTATGTGTTAGTTAGTTAGCTACCATTTTGTCCTAGGCACATGTCGATTAGACACTAGGCCTGCTGTACGTGTGTGTGAGTATCTGTGTGTGTGAGAGTGTGAGTGTGTGTGTGTGTATGGTGAAAGTGGCATGTGTACTCACTCACCTAGTTGTACTCACCTAGTTGAGGTTGCGGGGGTCGAGTCCGAGCTCCTGGCCCCGCCTCTTCACTGATCGCTACTAGGTCACTCTCCCTGAGCCGTGAGCTTTATCATACCTCTGCTTAAAGCTATGTATGGATCCTGCCTCCACTACATCGCTTCCCAAACTATTCCACTTACTGACTACTCTGTGGCTGAAGAAATACTTCCTAACATCCCTGTGATTCATCTGTGTCTTCAGCTTCCAACTGTGTCCCCCTTGTTACTGTGTCCAATCTCTGGAACATCCTGTCTTTGTCCACCTTGTCAATTCCTCTCAGTATTTTGTATGTCGTTATCATGTCCCCCCTATCTCTCCTGTCCTCCAGTGTCGTCAGGTTGATTTCCCTTAACCTCTCCTCGTAGGACATACCTCTTAGCTCTGGGACTAGTCTTGTTGCAAACCTTTGCACTTTCTCTAGTTTCTTCACGTGCTTGGCTAGGTGTGGGTTCCAAACTGGTGCCGCATGTGTGTGTCTGTGTGTGTGTTTGTGTCTGCGTGTGTGTGTCTCCGTGTGTGTGTCTGCGCGCGTGTGTGTGTGTGTGTGTGTGTGTGTGTGTGTGTGTGTGTGTGTGTGTGTGTGTGTGTGTGTGTGTGTATGTGTTATTACTGAAAATGCCTAAATCGGAAATTATACAAGACAAATATTCATCTTAGAAAGACAATGTTGATTTTAGCCAGGAAGAATGTGCAGACTTTATAAAAAAAATATACCTCGGTGTTTACGGGAGTACATGAGAGTACACGAGACTACATGATCTACCGAGACAGAGCCTCCATAACTACTTGCGCTTAGTGACTCATGCGAGTTTAGTGCTTCACGCTTAATAAATGCAAAGAATTAACTATAAAACGCACGACCACAAAAAAAAAAAAATACCAGAACAGCAACATCTGAATGGTTTCGCGCACAATTCCGTGACTGGAACAAAACACAAATAACCCTCACTCAGCCACAATAACACAAGAAAAAGAGAGGGAGCCAGTGTCTATGTAGGCAAAAGGGACAGGGACGGGACCAAGAGAGGAAGAAAAAGAAGCAGTAATAGTAGAAGTAATAGTAGCAGGGAACTGTTTCATAATAATGAAGTGGATGTGATGGAGTTTCCCTTCGAGGGCAAAGGCGTGGACCCTTAGCCTCAGAGAAGTAAGTAAAGAGGCTTCAATTAATTTTTTTTTATGTGTTTTCTAGAGAATGTTTGAAAATTCTTCTTGTGTCATCCCATCTTTTATAAATGCTATAAAGGCACATATATGTGTACCTTATTATGTAATATAGTGCACAAAAGTATTCCCTTCAAATTCCTCACCTCCCCCTCAAAGTGGTCAGGCCACTTAACCATTCTTACCTCTTTTACCCCCTCTTTGCTCTATCCTAACCTTGCTCTATCTGGTTTTGCAACTCTCTTTTGGCATAACAAACATTTAAAGTTGATAATGTAAAACAGGGGTTCCCAGACTAGGCTACGAACACCCTCAGGGGCACAAGAGATTATTTTGGGGTACGCGAGTGAGGTATTGTAATTTGTAGTGGCATTGTCATCGTTGACTTTTTTTTTTAATTTATTTATCGTCTTCTTTTAGAAACTATAATGCCATACTGACCTGTCTATGTCTCGGTCATAGACATTATTTATCGAAAAATGATATCTCTTCACATATTTACAAAGATACGTGGTTGATAATACGAAACGCTATAATATACTTGATCGTCAAAAGTTTGGGAACTCCTGAATTTTAACGGCATCATCGATTTCTCAGACGGGATACTTGACCACCACAGGTTGCTAGCTTGTGATTGGGGATTTATTTTAAATCATATTCTTGTGTTTTCTACAGGAATAAGGCACTGGGATAACTGACAGCCAGTTAAGAAAAATGATCTCGTCTTATATAACCATCTGGTCGTTGATTTAGATGTGAGATTTGGAGCATTCCTGGGCATGTGAGGCTAATCTTGAGTTTAAAGACAACAATTAAGAAAGGCAGATTTCTAGTTGAAAATCATTGCATCTTTGGAATCAATGCATTTTGTGTTTTAACAAGGATTTTTTTTTAAAAAGGTAGTGGCAAATACATGTGGAAACAGCCATGAATGGTGATATGACTAATGACGTCTTAACGTAGTGGACTGTTATATGTGTCAATGATAAGTATATCCTAATTAGTATATGTAAATAATAAATATATGTTAATTAGTATATCTTAATACCAATAGGAATATCTTAATTAGGCACAATATATGTGGTTAATGGCAATTTATTGAAAAAACGAAAAGTCGTCTTAGTGATATATTGCGTCTTTCTGACGAAATGGTCGTATCTTTGCTCATAGGAAGGTTCACTCCATGGAAAAAGAGTGAATTTCGAATTCCTAGGATCGTGAACTCATAACAAGCATCAGAGGACTCTCCTGAAGCCTTCACAGTAGAATATGAAAAGAGCAGAGACTTCATTCTTCTCGACTCACATCTCAAGCTGAGACGACGTAGATACCAGTCTGGGTTATACCTGGAGTGTGTTTCGGGGCTCAACACCCCGCGGCCCGATCCATGACCAGGCCTCGCGGTGGATCAGGGCCAGATCAACCCGGCTGTTACTGCTGACTTTAGGTGGCTGTCCAACTTCCTCTTGACGACAGCCAGGGGTCTATTGGTAATCTCCCTTATGTATGCTCCAAGAAACGTGGTTCTAATCGACTAGGTTTATTTAGAGTAACTTTGCCTAATACCTGTGTTTACGGCATGACTGTCAGAGTTAAATATATGGTGAAACTGACAGATACTAACAAGGTCTTTACATATTAAATACCCAGCCCGGGTAGATGGGAGTAGTGTGAGGATAGAGCAACGCGCATGCGCAACAGTGAAGTCGTAACTGATGGGTAGTTAGTGCTGATTTATGCACTAATGGGTAAAAATGGGAGTACAAATCATAGGTAGCAATTTTGATGTTAGAGCATATTAATACTTGCCTCTGGTCTCTCCCAGTGAACAGGATGATGAGTCTGACTATCAGTTCTTGATGCTAAAGAATGATTGTACGCTGTTGGGAGGGAGGTTGTTGGGAGGGAGGTTGTTGGGAGGGAGGTTGTTGGGAGGGAGGTTGTTGGGAGGGAGACTGTTGGGAGGGAGGGTGTTGGGAGGGAGGTTGTTGGGAGGGAGGTTGTTGGGAGGAGGTTGTTGGGAGGGAGGTTGTTGGGAGGAGGTTGTTGGGAGGGAGGCTGTTGGGAGGGAGGTTGTTGGGAGGGAGGTTGTTGGGAGGGAGGTTGTTGGGAGGGAGGTTGTTGGGAGGGAGGTTGTTGGGAGGGAGGTTGTTGGGAGGGAGGTTGTTGGGAGGGAGGTTGTTGAGAGGGAGGTTGTTGGGAGGGAGGCTGTTGGGAGGGAGACTGTTGGGAGGGAGGTTGTTGGGAGGGAGGTTGTTGGGAGGGAGACTGTTGGGAGGGAGGTTGTTGGGTGGGAGGTTGTTGGGAGGGAGGTTGTTGGGAGGGAGGTTGTTGGGAGGGAGGTTGTTGGGAGGGAGGTTGTTGGGAGGGAGGTTGTTGGGAGGGAGACTGTTGGGAGGGAGGTTGTTGGGAGGGAGGTTGTTGGGAGGGAGGTTGTTGGGAGGGAGGTTGTTGGGAGGGAGACTGTTGGGAGGGAGGTTGTTGGGAGGGAGGTTGTTGGGAGGGAGGTTGTTGGGAGGGAGGTTGTTGGGAGGGAGGTTGTTGGGAGGGAGGTTGTTGGGAGGGAGGTTGTTGGGAGGGAGGTTGTTGGGAGGGAGACTGTTGGGAGGGAGGTTGTTGGGAGGGAGGTTGTTGGGAGGGAGGCTGTTGGGAGGGAGGTTGTTGGGAGGGAGGTTGTTGGGAGGGAGGCTGTTGGGAGGGAGGTTGTTGGGAGGGAGGTTGTTGGGAGGAAGACTGTTAGGAGGGAGATTGTTGGGAGGGAGGCTGTTGGGAGGGAGGTTGTTGGGAGGGAGACTGTTGGGAGGAAGGTTGTTGGGAGGGAGGCTGTTGGGAGGGAGGCTTTTGGGAGGGAGGCTGTTGGGAGGGCGGTTCTTGGGAGGGAGGCTGTTGGGAGGGAGGTTCTTGGGAGGGAGGCTGTTGGGAGGGAGGTTCTTGGGAGGGAGGCTGTTGGGAGGGAAGGTATTGGAAAGGTGTAGGGAAGGAGACCATACTGCAGTTGTGCCTCTAACTGTACTAATAACTAAACTCTCATTGCGTGTATATCACACAAGTATAACTCCCACTGTCACCTCAGAAACAGTTTTTCCTCTTTGGAATCTCAAACGAATAAGAAAAAGAATCACTGAAGCCTTGACACACCAATCCACGGCTTTGGTATTTCTGTTCCTCATTCGTCTTAATATTTTTATATGTCCGTTTATAATTAATAAATAATGAAATTGGTAATCTAGCTGATATGAGCCTAAAGTTGTCCCAATAAAAGCCTGTTCTGCAATTTCACTTTTCTTCGCATTTAAGTCGATCGCGGAGCAACAATTTTGCAACAGCGCACCGAGAATTAAGCTATGCCGAGGAAATTAGGTTAATCCGAATTAGACCCTGTTTCTTCATGAAACAACGGAGATCCGGCGCTGGGAAGATTATTGTGCAAGTCTGACAATCTCGTCACTCAGACATCAACAAATTAAGAGTCAGAAGTAACTTTTTAAAGTCAACTGTTGCATTGAAAAAGAGGAAAAAACAAGTACGGAAAATAGAAAACAGAACAAGAGTGAGAGAGAGAGAGAGAGAGAGAGAGAGAGAGAGAGAGAGAGAGAGAGAGAGAGAGAAAGAGAGAGAGAGAGAGAGAGAGAGAGAGGAGGGGTGCATCCACCCCACACTCTCCTTGCCGACACTAGGGTATGTTTGCATTAGCTTCACGTCGCCTGTGGCGCCTTGAGGTTGGTAGCGCCTTCAAGCACCTGCAGGGGGGCCAGCCAGAGGTGGGAGGAAGGGCGACCAGGGAAGGAGCATCTAGGGAAAGGTGTGTTGCTAGTGCAGGTGGCAACCACATTACCACCACCAGGTGACAACACCCGCTTACACCTTTGAGGCCACTTCCACCACGCTGCCAACTTCAAAACACAAAGCAGACAGGGAGGCAGGCAGCCAGCCATTCAAGCAGGAAGGCAGACTGGCAAGCAAGCAGGCAGGCAGGCAGGCAGGCAGGCAGGCAGGCAGACAGACAGGCAGGCAGGCAGGCAGGCAGGCAGACAGACAGGCAGGCAGGCAGGCACTCGGGCAAATAAGCAGAAAGGGAGAAACGGACGTGACTGAAATTAATTGAAACCAAAAATTCGTGAGATGGATGAGCCGAGGCAGAGCTCAACCCACATGATATATAGAACTCTCAGTGTCGGAATGCGGGTGAGGAGGAGAGCATAATGGAACAAGAGGAAAAGGAGCAACAAGGAAACCAAAGATCCCCAGCTGGGGAAAATGGACCTGTAACAACAGGTGCAAAGGACGCCTAGAAACAGGGAGGAAAAGAACAACAGATAGGAGGAAACAGGGAAAGGACCCGAACACGGGAAAAATATCTCCAACAACATTGGAAAAGGATCCCCCAAGAACAGGGGATAAGGACCTCTCCAATAGTAGATAAAAAAAACCCAACAAAAGGGAAAAAAAAAATTCCAACAAAGGGAAAAGACCCACAAAAACGGAATAATGAGGACCCTTAACAACAAAATATTGACCTTATCATCAGGACATTGAAGACCCCAACAACAGAATATTGAGGACCCCATCAACGAGATATGAAGACACTCGAAAAGAGGGCAATTAAAGACCCCTAACTATTTGATATTAAGAAGAGCAGGATGTTACAGACTCAATCAACAGGATATCGAGGACCCCAACAAAAATATTTAAAATTCCCAACAGGAGGATACTGAGGACCCCAGTAGTAGGATATAAAAGACCCTAATGACAAGATAATGAGGGCCCCCAAAAGCAGGATACTGAAGACGTCATCAATAGGATGCAAATGATCCCAAGAACAGGATACTGAGATCCTTAGAAGGATGTAAATAAACCCGTATGCTAAACTAGCGCAATAACAAGAAGCACATGGAGAATAAGAGAGAGAGAGAGAGAGAGAGAGAGAGAGAGAGAGAGAGAGAGAGAGAGAGAGAGAGAGAGAATAGACAGAGAGAGAGAGAATAGACAGATACTGTCTTTTCGGCAATGCCGATAAGACTAAGGATGACACTGTAGTGAACGACACAGAGAACATGGTGAGAAATTTTGCATAAAAAAAAAACAGGAAAAAACAAGTGACGAGGTGATAACAGTAGGTATAGAAAGGGTAGACATAAAAATCAAAGATAATAATGATCAAAGACTAGAGAAAATAATGAAACACGGGTGACAGCGACAGCCCTTTCTGCTTGCCTGTTCATCTCTCGCTTTGTCTGCCTCTGTCTACGTCTTTCTTCCCCCTCCCCCCCCTCATCTGTCTGAGCAATAAGATACATGTGTTGCATCCAGGTGTTGCGCATGTGTCTAAGCACTGTGTCTCATTACTGTGATAAAGTCTGCCTTACTGCCTGCCTGTCTGCCTGTCTGACTGCTTGTCTACCTGCCTGTCTGCCTATCTGACTGCTTGTCTATCTGCCTGTTTGACTGCTTGTATGTCTGCCTGCCTGTCTATCTGGCTGCTTGTCTGCCTGCCTGTATGCCTGCCTGCCTGTCTGACTGTCTTCCTGCCTGTTTGATTGCCTATCAGCCTGCCTGTTTGACTGCCTATCAGTCTGCCTGCCTGTCTGAATTCTTGTCTGCCTGCCTGCCTGCCTGCCTGCCTGCCTACCTGTCTGCATGCCGGTATGACTGCTTGCCTGCCTGCCTGCCTGTTTGACTGCCTGCCTGCCTGCCTGCCTGCCTGCCTGCCTATCTGACTATCTGTCCGCCTGCCTGCCTGCCTGCCTATCTATTTGCCTGCCTGTCTGCTTGCCTCCCTGTTTGACAGCTTACCTGCCTGCCTGCCTGTCTGCCTGCCTATCTGGCTACATGTCCGCCTGCCTGCCTGCCTGCCTATCTACCTGTATGTCTGCCTGTCTGCCTGTCTGCCTGTCTGCCTGTCTGCTTGTCTGCCTGTCTGCCTCTTCGATGAACTATACAAAGTCAAATTAATAAAACAGAAAACAGAAATAAAAATACTTCCCCAAAATAATAAACCTTAACGAATAAGGTGAGAACGAATAAGGAAGAGTAAACGGGCGATAAAGGGAGATATACAGTGCAACGGAAGAGGGTGAAGGGAGAGAAGAACAGGGAGAGAGAGAAAATTAAAGTGTATAAGAAAGGGAGGAAGTCGAGGGGAATTTTAAGTGAGCTATATTTAGAAAGCAAAATGTAAGAGAGTCAGAGACAGAGAACGAAAGAGAGAAAAAAAAAGAGTGAAAGATAATACGAGAGATCAAGAGGAAAAGAACAACAGAAAGAGAGGTAAACAGAGCGAGTGGAAGAGAGGAGGAACGAGTTGAATAAGGTTAGAGGAAAGAAAATTAGGGAAAAAGAGCGAGAGATAGGGAAAGAAAGCAAGGAAAACAGAGATAGTAAAACCCTTCGAAAGAAAATAAAAGTAAAAAAAAAAAAGAAAGATGATAAAAATAGTCAGGTAACGAAAGTTAAAACAAATCACAATTGAGAGAGAGAGAGAGAGAGAGAGAGAGAGAGAGAGAGAGAGAGAGAGAGAGAGAGAGAGAGAGAGAGAGAGAGAGAGAGAGAGAGAGAGAGAGAGAGAGCGAGAGCAAGAGAGCGATAAATAGGATTAACGGGAGAGAAACAGACCACCTTAAGGCCACTCCTAAGGTCGTACAAGGTCACTTCAACAACAGACTCCTTCACCCTTTCTACAGGCAAAACAAAATACCTATATTTCAAAGTACACTCCCCCCCCCCAAAAAAAAAGGCAGCTAAGTCTGTATACCTTATACATGTACTTGTAGAAATACATTATTATTATTATTATTATTATTATTATTATTATTATTATTATTATTATTATTATTATTATTATTATTATTATTATTATTATTATTATTATTAAGATCTTGATATGAATGCTTCTGAAAAAATTACTGTAATAGCCGAGACTCACAGCTATTAACTCATGTGACGTCTTAACAGCCTGAGGTCTATTTGGGGGGAGGGGGTAAACGCCCCCACCGCCCGGTCCATGACTAGGCCTCCCTGTGGATCAGGACTTGATTAACCAGGCTATTATTGCTGGCCGCACGCAATCCAACGCATAAACTACAGCCCGTCTGGTCTGGAACTGACTTAAGGAATTTATTCAGTTCCCTTTTGTAGACAGCTAGGGGTCTATTGGTAATATCCTTATGTAAGATGGGAGGATACTGAACAGCCTTGGGCCCCTGACACTTTACTGTGTTTTCTCATAGTGTATTCAAGGCACCCTTGCTTTTCATTGGCGGTATGCTGTGCCGTCTGGCGAGTCTTTTCCTTTCGTAGGGACTGATTCAGCGTCCAGATTTGGGACCAAGTCTTTCTAGGAATTTCCATATGTAAATTTTGATTTGTCTTTCCCGCCTGCTTTCCAAGGAATACAGGTTAAGGGACTTTAAACGTTCTCAATAATCAAGGTGTTTGACTGAACTTATTCTGTGGACGGTAGAACAAAAGTATATGGATACAAAAATGGCCTAGAAACTAGGCCCCAAAAGGGTTAACTGGAGTACTTGAAGATTTATATATACACAATTGTCTTGTCGGTTGCCAGCAAATTTAGGATATATGCTTAATATGTCTGATATTTTATTTTCATTAATAAAATTCCTTGTTATATAATATAGGTTGTCTTAGAGCGTCCAAACATCGAACCATTTAGACATCTAAGCAAACCCTCCAGGACATGGCAAACCACGTCATTACTAATGGTATCTGAAGCACTGAGATTCCGTTCACGTTTTGCTCCAGTTACATGAATATATTGTTATTTGACGATATTATTACCTAATAATAACTAAAATTTTTAGTGGAAGTAAGATGCTTAAATTTTTCCTTCCTGTTTATCTCCGTAATGTGAAGATTAGCTTTGTGAGGAAAAAATTATATATAAAGTGATCACTATTTTCTTTATAGATATAACTATGCCCGGTGGAGGACTCACTGTGACCTCTATAATCGTGTTCTCCTGTGGTAACTCTCTCACAGGATGAGTTTGGGGTGCACAATAAGCCAGCTACTCAGGCGGCACAAAGTAACTACAAAGTACTGATAGAAATTAAGATTCTCCTAAACGGCTTCCTTCATTTGGTTACTCGGGGCAATGGCCCCTAAAAGAATGCAGGTAGGCGCGATGCCGATAACAGAAGCCTACTGCCAATTACGATTAAAAGACACAGGTTTAGAGGACGTTTTTATTGTGACGACGTTTCACGCTAGGCAGAGCTTTATCAAGCTTAACATGGGGCAACAGGTTCTCAGAATAAAAGCTTTCTCACCAGCTGTGTCTGGTAAGCAAGCTCTACGAAGCTCCTGAATAAACATCACAGCATAGAACTGAATATTAAATTGTCAACATCACCATGTCATTGTGAAAGAAACACTCACACTTCACAAAAAGAATCTTGCATTGACACGACCTTTCCATCTATTTATATTTGCATCAAATCACAACTTGATGAAGATCTAAATAGATCGAAACGTTTGTTGTGATAAATAGCTCATTTCTGCAATGTCTTTCCTTCGTTAATCTCGGCCACACGCTGTTTAGGTCAGACTACGATGTCATATCAGGAAACCAAGCATTGGTGAGTAAAGGTACACAGGCTAGGCGCGGTGGGAGGGAGACTATGAAGTCATCAATGATTTAGTTCCAACCCGGTGGGGGAAGAGCTGGTGCAGTGGAGGATAATGAAGAAAGATCTTGCAAATAGGAGGTGGCATGAACAGAGACAGAAGAATAAAAGCCACAATACAGCTGCTGGAACCATTCACAACTAATCCACAATAGGGAAAGAACATGAGAGGGAAGGTGAGAGAAGGTGACAACAATCGAGATGAAGATGATTGAAAATAAAAGAAAAATATAAGTATGTAAAAAAGAGAATACACAAGCAACGAGCAAAAAGGCAAACAAGAAGATAACTCAGAAAGAAAAAGAAATATAAATAAGGCAAAAGAAAGAAAGAAAAAAAAAGAGATTAGAAACTCCCTCTATCGGAACCGCCATCACTATACACATAAAAATATTACATTACTGGCAGCCTCCTCAATCACAGAACTGGAGCAGATGGAGAAACGGATAAGAGAGAGAAGACGAGCAAGAGACCAGGTTCATATGTAGGCAAATTGCAGGTTGATAATTGTGCGAGGTAAGAAGATGGATATTAATCGCCGTGTTGGAGAGATGGCGGAGAAGATGGATAGGTATTTAGATGGCTAAACCTTCAAGTAGAAGGCACTCCCCCCGTGGATAGAGGGGAGAGGCGAAAAAGGGAATGGATGAGGGAGAGAATGAGAGGTTGAGGGAGAGAGAGGGAGTGCATAAGTGTGTGGAAGATATGGTGGGTGCGAGTGTGAGGGAAGGAAACGGAGGACGTAGCAGTGTGAGGGAGACAGAGGGAGGGGAGGGAGGGAGGGAGGAAAGCGAGGGAGGGAGGGGAGGGAGGGAGGGGAGGAGACAGGGAGGGGAGGAGGGAGAGGGAGAGAGGGAGGGAGGGGAGGGAGGGAGGGAGAGGGAGAGGAGAGGGAGGGAGGGAGGGGAGGGAGACAGAGAGGGAGGGAGGGAGGGAGGGAGAAAGCGAGGGAGGGAGGGAGGGAGGGAGGGAGGGAGACAGAGAGGGAGGGAGACAGAGAGGGAGGGAGGGAGGGAGGGAGACAGACAGGGAGGGAGACAGAGAGGGAGGGAGGAGGTTGATCTACACTAAATTCTGGTTTAGATAACTTAGCCAAAACGACTATGCCGCATAAATTAAATTTAATCTTTATCGCAGCCAAAATCGACACAGAAAATAAGTCTTAAAAATGAAAAAATCTAAACTCTAACAAATGTAATTCAAAAACAAAAGAAATTAAAAAAACTGCATATTAAGAAATTAAGAAATTAAGTTAATTTACTTAATAACAAGAACAAGAAGAAGAAAAATAACAACAACAACAATAATGATGATGAAGATAATAATAATAATAATAATAATAATAATAATAATAATGATAATAATAATAATAATAATAATAATAATAATAATAATGATAATAATAATAATAATAATAATAATAATAATAATAATAATAATAATAATAATAATAATAATAATAACAATAATAATAATAATAATAATAATAATAATAATAATAATAATAATAATAAGCAAACCTTATTAAATGATATATTAAAATTAAAAGTAACAAATTTTAAATATTCTATCTATATCAGATAACTAAAAAAAATCTTTATGGGTTTAATTTACTTGTGCAATAAATATATTGACTCAAAAATTAGTGCACATAAAACAAAGTAAATTTGTGGGCATAAAAATTATTAAGTCACTTTTATAAATTCTCTTAAAATAAAGTGAAAGAAAAATGTATGGAGAGAGAGAGAGAGAGAGAGAGAGAGAGAGAGAGAGAGAGAGAGAGAGTGAGAGAGTGAGAGAGAGAGAGAGAGAGAGAGAGAGAGAGAGAGAGAGAGAGAGAGAGAGAGAGAGAGAGAGAGAGAGAGAGAGAGAGAGAGAGAGAGAGAGAGAGAGAGAGAGAGAGAGAGAGAGAGAGAGAGAGAGAGAGAGAGAGAGAGAGAGAGAGAGAGAGAGAGAGAGAGAGTGAGAGAGTGAGAGAGTGAGAGAGAGAGAGAGTGAGAGAGAGAGAGAGAGAGAGAGAGAGAGAGAGAGAGAGAGAGAGAGAGAGAGAGAGAGAGAGAGAGAGAGAGAGAGATAGAGAGAGAGAGTGAGAGACCCTCCTTGGCTAGCTGCAAGAACTGTGTCAAAACTGTCAGTGGTGACAATAAGGCAGGAGGAGGTGCATTTCCTACTTAAATCGCTTGACCAAGAAAAGGCTGTGGGCCCAGACAAGTTGAGCCCAAGATTGCTGAGAAGATGCGCAGACCAGCTAGCAGCACCTCTAACTCGCATCTTTCAGCACTGCCTAGTACAGTGTAAATGGCCCTCTCTATGGAAAGAGGCAAATGTAGTCCCTGTTCACAAAAAGAAGAGCAGAGCAGATATCAGCAACTACAGACCAGTGTCACTCCTGTCAATCACTGGTAAGATCTTTGAGACAATAATCTCAAGACAAATGACAGAGTTTTTTGACTACCACTCACTACTTTGTGATCGTCAATATGGCTTCAGGAAAGGTTACTCTGCTGCTGATCTGTTGTTAAACCTCTCCACTAAGCGGCACCAGTCACTGGATGAATCCAAAGTCAGCTGTGTGGTAGCACTGGACATTGCTGGCGCTTTCGACCGGGTGTGGCACCAGGGCCTCTTAGCAAAACTTCAAGCACTTGGAATTGCAGGCTCTACGCTATGTCTCCTCAGTGATTACCTTCATGGTAGATCTCTAAGTGTAGTTCTCAATGGAACGGAATCAGCAAGACATCCTATTGGGGCAAGTGTTCCACAAGGAAGCGTGCTGGGTCCATTGTTATGGAATGTCTACTTCAACGACCTTCTTCATCTCATCCCAGAATCACATGCATATGCAGACGACTGTACACTGACATTCACTTATCCAAGAGAAGAAATGCCAGCTGCTCTAAGCTACATCAATCACCAGCTGAGAGCTATATCAGCTTGGGGAAATAGATGGCAAGTAACATTTGCACCTGAGAAAACGCAAATGATGATCGTCTCTAGGCACCATGATTGTAATGCTGGTGCAGTAGTAAGGTTGAATGAGAGGATGTTGGCACCTGGAGAAGAAGTTGATATCCTTGGGGTGAAAT
The DNA here is from genome assembly GCF_038502225.1 of Cherax quadricarinatus. Lineage (NCBI taxonomy): Eukaryota > Metazoa > Arthropoda > Malacostraca > Decapoda > Parastacidae > Cherax > Cherax quadricarinatus. The sequence goes on from NC_091292.1 coordinate 9,097,374, forward strand.
TTGACTCCAAACTAACCATGAAGAACCATGTTGTAAATCTTGCAAACAAGGCAGCCAGGAAGCTTACAGCACTTCGCCGTATCTCCCACCTGCTTGACAGTAGGGGTTGCAAGATCCTGTACGAGGCACAAGTACGCTCGCACCTTGAGTATGCTCCACTTTCTTGGTTTGCCTGCCCCCCCTTTCATCTGCGACTGCTTGACAGAGTAGAGAAATGAGCAAGACGTCTCATCTCTCGCCTGCACCCATCCTGGATAGATCTGTCATTTCAGCAGAGCCTTCAACATAGGAGGGATGTGGGTGGCCTTACTGTTATGTACAAGGCCAATATTGTCAAAATACCACACTTGGATCCACTTCGAGGACAGCGTGAAACAAGCTTTCATGCCACAAGACGGGCAGAAAGCAGCAACTTCACTCTGGCTGTACCCTTCTCCAGAAAATCACTCCATCTGAGATCATACATACCCAGGATGACTAGAGTATGGAACACATTCGTACAGGATAATGATGTCAACGAGATAAAGTCAGTTGATCAAATGAAAATGCTGGCCCACAGATGGCTCCAACTTCATCCTGTTTCCTACTTGTATGTCTCATAACAATAAAAATGCTTTCAAATGAGCTGATGTAGGTAACAGCTCTTAGCTTGCCAATAAAGATAGGAATCCTTAACCTGTAAATGGCTGTCAATAAAGCTAGGGATCCTTAACCTTGTCAAACCCTGTGTAGAGTGAGAGAGAGAGAGAGAGAGAGAGAGAGAGAGAGAGAGAGAGAGAGAGAGAGAGAGAGAGAGAGAGTGAGAGAGAGAGAGTGAGAGAGAGAGAGAGAGAGAGAGAGAGAGAGAGAGAGTGAGAGAGAGAGAGAGAGAGAGAGTGAGAGTTACTGCAGTGTTTGTGGGTATAGGACAAGGGACAAAATTCTTCTTAGATGTAAGGAGCCTACTTGTTCCAACTACTGCCACACAGATTGCATTCCAGAAGAAGAATTTTGTTGCAGCCAGGTTGAAAATTTCAGAAAATTTAAGGATATCCATAATCCTGTGGTATATGTGGATGCAAGTCTGGAGCTACAGGAGGAAGGTTCAGAAGTCCGACCTCAGGGACTCCTGTCCAAAGATGAAGACTGCCCTCTTGGGCTGTGTTGTAAAGTTGCAGCTAAGATAATCCATCACAGGGAAGCACTTCATGAGCTCCTCAAATCATTAGATAACCTACAAGCTACTGTAGAAGGCCAGTGCAAGCCTGCATCAAGTGACGTAAGCTGCTCAGCTGATGGTGACACTATTGACAAAGACTGGAAGTCCCACACTGAGCTTAACTCAGGGGTAAACAACTGGTGGAATTCTGTCATCGCTAAGGTCCCACAGACTGACAGAGTTCAAAACACTACCTTTGGGAATTCTAACACAATTCCTCTGACCACCACAGAGGGAACAAATCCTCTTCCCAGCAACGAGGGAAGCCTTGGATCTGTTAATTCTCCTACGCCTGACATCTCTGCTTCAGCCACTGCCAGTCTATTTGACAGTGCACATACCATCTCTGATCCTACACCTGTCAGCACACCTGCCGACACTATTCTAGAATCTGGTAGCAGTGCTTCGTCAGCAAGTTCTGAGCCAGGAGTTTCTCCACCAGAGAACGGTGCAGTTAATGATCAGGGAACTATCACTGCACCTGATCACCTACTGCGCCGAAGTACGAACAGCAGGGACACATCTGTCAGAACTGGTAGAGGACGGGGCAGAGGACGTGGAGGAGGAAGACATCTACAGCCGTCTCGCCCTCCACTAACACAGTTCCAGCGGCAGAATCTGAGGACAAATCTACAAAACACAGGAGGTGCAACAAATCGTAGTCCACCCTCCCAGGCACCTAGGCTGTGCTCTCGCTGTCACCGGAAGGGGCACACTGTCAACAACTGCCTGCGAGATACCAGGTGTAATTACTGCTACAAGAAAGGACATAAGGAGGACCAGTGTCGGAAGAAAAAGGAACTTGACAGACAGGGCCACCTGTTTAGAGACCTGTTCGCAGAACAAACCAGCAGGATCTCTGAATTGGTGAACACTCTCACACGTCACCCACTTATCTACTCCTATCCCAGCCCAGCAGGTGGGATTGTGCCTTATACAAGACCACAGACCTACATCCCTGCAGCTGCCTCAGTACCCTACCTCTCTCAAGGGCAGGCACCTTACATTCCCTACACACCCACCACCTCAAGCTGACCACTTCATCATGAGGAGCCAGTCTATCAGCATCCTGTCGGCCAACATTAGAGGTTTCATTACTAATGTTGAGAGCTCACACATAGTTTTGTGAACACTCGACGTCCCGACATGATAGGCTGTTGTTGAAAGCTTATTTTGGATGACAAGACTCCAGAAAATTTTGCAAGAATTGCTGGCTACACCTCATGGATGAGAAGAGACAGGCAAGGGCAAGGAGGAGGTGTTGCTGTGTGCTTCTCTAAAAGTGTTCATGCCCAGCACATTGATGTTGCCACCCCTACACATCTTGAAATGATGTTCTTCAAGCTCTGTATAAACACTAGTACCTCTGTACTAGCATGTGCAATGTACAGACCTCAGTGGCAACATGCAGACCCTATCAACTTCCTAATGGAATATATTGACTTCCTTACGCTACAACACAACTGTCAACATATTATAATTGTTGGTGACCTCAACCAGCACCTTATACAGAGGGACTTTGATGACCTTCTTGCAGTGTTTGACATGAGAAACTTTGTTGATTTCCCTACTCATATCTCTGGCTCCTCCCTTGACCCAGTAGTGAGTGATCTGGCAGAAGGCATAGTCACTTGTCAACCCCTCGGCTACGTTGGATCGTCTGACCACAAGGCTGTTTTTACGACACTTAAGAGCCCAACAGAACGAGGTGAGGAGTCCACACGCACAACCTGGCTATGGGAAAGAGGTAATTGGCCAGCCCTTTGCTCTGAGCTTGCCACCACCGATTGGAATGCTCTTCTCCAAGGGGATGTTGACAACCAAGTGAAAGCCTTCACTGGACACATCCTTAATCTACAACAAGAACACATTCCTCACCGGCAATATGTGACGGACATCCTACCACCTATAACAGGAACTTGCACATGCAAGGCTCTAGGCATATGGGTGATGTTCAAAAGTGGGCCATTGCTAAATGGGAGGTGGACACTAAAAGAAAGTTAGCATCAGGTAGGGTAGGCTCCAAAACCTGGTGGTCCCTGGTCAAAGACAGACAAGGTTATCTGCCTGATGAACTTATTCCACCTCTAAATCGACAGGATGGGACCACCTCTACTAGTAGTCAAGAGAAGGCGGACCTCTTTGCTGAACACTTTGCTACCAAAATGCAAGTTCCTGATCCAGCAAGGGACCCTCCTTGGCTAGCTGCAAGAACTGTGTCAAAACTGTCAGTGGTGACAATAAGGCAGGAGGAGGTGCATTTCCTACTTCAATCGCTTGACCAAGAAAAGGCTGTGGGCCCAGACAAGTTGAGCCCAAGATTGTTGAGAAGATGTGCAGACCAGCTAGCAGCACCTCTAACTCGCATCTTTCAGCACTGCCTAGTACAGTGTAAATGGCCCTCTCTATGGAAAGAGGCAAATGTAGTCCCTGTTCACAAAAAGAAGAGCAGAGCAGAAATCAGCAACTACAGACCAGTGTCACTCCTGTCAATCACTGGTAAGATCCTTGAGACAATAATCTCAAGACAAATGACAGAGTTTTTTGACTACCACTCACTACTTTGTGATCGTCAATATGGCTTCAGGAAAGGTTACTGCTGCTGATCTGTTGTTAAACCTCTCCACTAAGTGGCACCAGTCACTGGATGAATCCAAAGTCAGCTGTGTGGTAGCACTGGACATTGCTGGCGCTTTCGACCAGGTGTGGCACCAGGGCCTCTTAGCAAAACTTCAAGCACTGGGAATTGCAGGCTCTACGCTATGTCTCCTCAGTGATTACCTTCATGGTAGATCTCTAAGTGTAGTTCTCAATGGAGCTGAATCAGCAAGACATCCTATTGGGGCAAGTGTTCCACAAGGAAGCGTGCTGGGTCCATTGTTATGGAATGTCTACTTCAACGACCTTCTTCATCTCATCCCAGAATCACATGCATATGCAGACGACTGTACACTGACATTCACTTATCCAAGAGAAGAAACGCCAGCTGCTCTAAGCTACATCAATCACCAGCTGAGAGCTATATCAGCTTGGGGAAATAGATGGCAAGTAACATTTCCACCTGAGAAAACGCAAATGATGATCGCCTCTAGGCACCATGATGGTAATGCTGGTGCAGTAGTAAGGATGAATGAGAGGATGTTGGCACCTGGAGAAGAAGTTGATATCCTTGGGGTGAAATTTGACTCCAAACTAACCATGAAGAACCATGTAAATCTTGCAAACAAGGCAGCCAGGAAGCTTACAGAACTTCGCCGTATCTCCCATCTGCTTGACAGTAGGGGTTGCAAGATCCTGTACGAGGCACAAGTACGCTCGCACCTTGAGTATGCTCCACTTTCTTGGTTTGCCTGACCCCCTCTCATCTGCGACTGCTCGACAGAGTAGAGAACAGAGCAAGACGTCTCATCTTTCGCCTGGACCCATCCTGGATAGATCTGTCATTTCAGCAGAGCCTTCAACATAGGAGGGATGTGGGTGGCCTTACTGTTATGTACAAGGCCAATATTGTCAAAACACAACACTTGGATCCACTTCGAGGACAGCGTGAAACAAGCTTTTATGCCACAAGACGGGCAGAAAGCAGCAACTTCACTCTGGTTGTACCCTTCTCCAGAACATCACTCCATCTGAGATCATACATACCCAGGATGACTCGAGTATGGAACACATTCGAACAGGATAATGATGTCAACGAGATAAAGTCAGTTGATCAAATGAAAATGCTGGCCCACAGATGGCTCCAACTTCATCCTGTTTCCTACTTGTATGTCTCATAACAATAAAAATGGTTTCAAATGAGCTGATGTAGATAACAGCTCTTAGCTTGCCAATAAAGTTAGGAATTTTTAACCTGTAAATAGCTCTCAATAAAGCTAGGGATCCTTAACCTTGTCAAACCCTGTGTAAAAGGGAGGGTGGGAGAGAGTGAGAGAGAGAGAGAGAGAGAGAGAGAGAGAGAGAGAGAGAGAGAGAGAGAGAGAGAGAGAGAGAGAGAGAGAGAGAGAGAGAGAGAGAGAGAGAGGGAGGGAGAGAGAGAGAGAGAGAGAGAGAGAGAGAGAGAGAGAGAGAGAGAGAGAGAGATAGAGAGAGAGAGAGAGAGAGAGAGAGAGAGAGAGAGAGAGAGAGAGAGAGAGAGAGAGAGAGAGAGAGAGAGAGAGGGAGAAACAAGCTTTTATGCCACAAGACGGGCAGAAAGCAGCAACTTCACTCTGGCTGTACCCTTCTCCAGAACATCACTCCATCTGATATCATATATACCCAGGATGACTCGAGTATGGTTCGAACACATTCGTACAGCATAATGATGTCAACGAGATAAAGTTGCTGGCCCACAGATGGCTTCAACTTCATCCTGTTCCCTACTTGTATGTCTCATAACAATAAAAATGCTTTCAAATGAGCTGATGTAGGTAACAGCTCTTAGCTTGCCAATAAAGTTTGTCAATAAAGCTAGGGATCCTTAACCTAACCTTGTCAAACCCTGTGTAAAAGAAAAAGAGATAGAGAGAGAGAGAGAGAGGGGGAGGGAGGGAGGGAGAGAGAGAGAGAGAGAGAGAGAGACCTGCACTGACTTCTCACACTAAACCAGGCAGTGTTAAGACAGAAGAGGTGATAGTTGGTGATCGGATGTTCTTAGAACCAAGTGTTTACAATGGAGTGGGGATGGGGTTGGGGTATTTGAGAGGTGGTAAGGGGCTCATGTCGACTGCCTAGTAACATGGCATTTACAGTCAGCAAGCAACTTCCTCGCTGTATCGCGGGGAGAAAGGGGCTTCGTTTGGGGTTTTAGTGGGGGTCGTGGGGGTCCGAGGCGTCTATCTTCCCTCGTGTCATTAGTATCTGTATGTAATATTTTGGGGCCCATCACCAACACCGCAAAACACAGGATTACACTACACCACCACCACCACGCCACACAAATCCACAATGAATAGCCTTACCTACTGCAACCTGGCACTTCCTCTCACCACCTCCCTCTCACCACCTCCACTCATCACCTCCCACTCATCACCTCTCTTTAAGCACCTCCGTCTCACCAACACTACAACATTCTACGGGACTGTTTCATTACTTCCAGTTCACTGTGGCAACACCTGTTCAATATTCTTATTAAAACTAAAAACTGTGCCTCATAAACGGCTGTCTGTATTTCTATGTCTCTCTTCGTATGTCTGTCAGCCTTCCTTCTCCTCCCTTACTCTCCACTCTCTTTTTCTCTCTCTATCCCCCCTCCCTTTGCTCTATCGTCCACAGGATGGAAATGGGGTGCACAGTAAACTAGCCGCTTCGGCGGCAAAATTTAATCTAATCTAATCCCACTTTCCCTCCCTCCCTTCCTCTATCCTTTTATCCATTCATCAGGCTGAAAGTTTTCATCGCTGAAATCCACCCTGTGTGACGGAAAATGACAGGGAAACATAGCTTGCTTTACCCCCACTCCATTATATAGAATAGGAGAGTAGCACATTGCTGATGTATTCAATTTACCGAAAGAAAAACCTTCTCTACCTTCCTTCCTTCCTTCCTTCCTTCCTTCCTTCCTTCCTTCCTTCCTTCCTCCCTCCCAGCCTCCCTGTCTCCCTCTCTCCCTCCCTTCCTCTCTGGAAGAACACTCTCAGCTCTTCACTTCCCAGTTCAGTTTCCCGGTCGGCTATTGCTGGTGGTCTCCGGAGTCGACACTGTCGGAACCTGATAGTTTCCCCGGTAAAAGAGGGCGCCACTTTTGCCCGAGTAGTTTTCTCTGACAAAAGTGTCGGGAAAGTTAGGTTCAGCTTCCCTTGTGAGGCTTTATACACCGGGGTGGGAATTGGAGAGGAGGGGAGGAATGAGAAAACGGGGGGAAGAGAGAGAGAGAGCAAAGAGAGATAGAGGGAGAGAGGAAAGTAGAGAGAGCAATTAGAGAAGGGAAAAAGGGGAGAAGTGGCTGAGACGGGAAGAGTGTTGGGGAAACGAGAAAACATAGAGAGTACTGATGAAAATGAGAGAGATCAGGGAGAACTTATGTGCTGGTAGAGAAAAGGAGACGAGACAACGTGTTGGAAATAGAGATAGTAATCGAGATAGATAGATAGATAGATAGATAGATAGATAGAGAGAGAGAGAGAGAGAGAGAGAGAGAGAGAGAGAGAGAGAGAGAGGTGGAAAAGGTGTTGGGGGTTGGAGCAGTAACACCAGTCACATGTGAGTCCTTAAAGGAGAGTCTTACATCAACAGGTTATTGTGGTCCTAACTCTCCCAACGTCGGCATTGTTGACGTTTCTTACAAAGTTCGCGGTAGTGGAGAGTTTGTAAACTGCGTACACGAAGAGATTCATCATCCTCAGAGAAGATGATAATTTCTTTCTCTCTCTCTCTCTCTCTCTCTCTCTCTCTCTCTCTCTCTCTCTCTCTCTCTCTCTCTCTCTCTCTCTCTCTCTCTCTTTTACACAGGGTTTGACAAGATAAAGGGTCCCTAGCTTTATTGACAAGTTATTTACAGGTTAAGAATTCCTAACTTTATTGACAAGCTAAGAGCTGTTACCTACATCAGTTCATTTGAAAGCTTTTTTATTGTTATGAGACATACAAGTAGGGAACGGGATGAAGTTGGAGCCATCTGTGGGCCAACATTTTCATTTGATCAACTGACGTTATCTCGTTGACTTCATTATGCTGTACGAATGTGTTCCATACTCGAGTCATCCTGGGTATATATGATCTTAGATGGAGTGATGTTCTGGAGAAGGGTACAGCCAGAGTGAAGTTGCTGCCTTCTGCCCGTCTTGTGGCATAAAAGCTTGTTTCACGCTGTCCCTGAAGTGGATCTCTCCTATGTTGAAGGCTCTGCTGAAATGACAGATCTATCCAGGATGGGTCCAGGCGAGAGATGAGACGTCTTGCTCTGTTCTCTACTCTGTCAAGCAGTCACAGATGAGAGGGGGTCAGGCAAACCAAGAAAGTGGAGCATACTCAAGGTGTGAGCGTACTTGTGCCTCGTACAGAATCTTGCAACCCCTACTGTTAAGCAGATGCGAGATACGGCGAAGTGCTGTAAGCTTCCTGGCTGCCTTGTTTGCAAGATTTACAACATGGTTCTTCATGGTTAGTTTGGAGTCAAATTTCACCCCAAGAATATCAACTTCTTCTCCAGGTGCCAACACCCTCCCATTCATCCTTACTACTGCACCAGCATTACCATCGTGGTGCCTAGAGACGATCATCATTTGCGTTTTCTCAGGTGTAAATGTTACTTGCCATCTATTTCCCCAAGCTGATATAGCTCTCAGCTGGTGATTGATGTAGCTTAGAGCAACTGGTATTTCTTCTCTTGGATAAGTGAATGTCAGTGTACAGTCGTCTGCATATGCATGTGATTCTGGGATGAGATGAAGAAGGTCGTTGAAGTAGACATTCCATAACAATGGTCCCAGCACGCTTCCTTGTGGAACACTTGCCCCAATAGGATGTCTTGCTGATGTCTCTCTCTCTCTCTCTCTCTCTCTCTCTCTCTCTTCCATTTCTATCTCAGGAAAAATTCAAAGTCTCTGTAAAAGTTTTTAAATCTTTTACACATCACTCTGAGAACTATGAAAGTATCAGCTCGTTTACAATTTTTTTTTCAACAAAGTCGATTTTCTTTTTCACATCTTAATTCAGCACATTTTTTCTCTCACTCTTTGCTTTTTTTTTTTTTTGCTTATTTAGCTTTTCATTAATTCATGATTTATACCACAAAAAAACATATATTGAAGGGCCATGTTTATTGTAGACTTATGAGGTCAATAAGCAATAAAATTCCTCTTGTTAGGTGAACACGTTCTGCTTTTGAAAAAGATTCTCACTGATTACCAGGTTTAGCTCAATCAATCCAAAGTTGATTTTAAAAGCATCTTCCACCCCTGTGATTATATATATGATATATATATATATATATATATATATATATATATATATATATATATATATATATATATATATATATATATATATATATATATATATATATATATATTAATATATATATATGTGTGTTTTTATGTGTGTGTGTGTGTGTGTGTGTGTGTGTGTGTGTGTGTGTGCGTGTGTGTATCTCGTGTTAAGAACTATAATATTATAATTGTCCATGCAAACTGTTCTCATGAGCTTGATTACATCACAGAATATTTTAATACATTAATAAATACAACACTGACAATCTGAGGAATAGGACACAAAGGTCACGTCAATAAAGATACCCAGGTGGGGCACATGTGGGTTTATTCATGAACTGACTATTTCACTCTCTTGTGGTGACCATAATATTACTGAATGATAAGGCCTCTAGCACTAAGCATACGGAGGCTCGAATCTCCACCACTACTTGAGCTAAATGATACACACGGGATTAGAGACTCACGTTAAAGTTAAAAAAAATATATGAAGATGTAAACACACTTCGGTTGGCATCTTATATTCAGTTAATGCTGGACATAATTGACTTCTCTTGTCTGTGAATATGCATCTCCTAAAATCGTAGAAGGTTCCTCTTGAAATATTTCATTATTGATCTTAGTAGATGGGAGAGTCATGTAGCACAGGAAAGAAATTCTGAAGGTTCTCAGACCAAAGCTATGACATATACATTACTTACCGCTAACCTACAAAATTTCCTTAAGTATTTTGGTATCAAAGACTTTCGTTCACAAGCTAATGTAGTAATAGTGGGTCGCCCATTTCCATACCAAAAATTAAGACATACAGCTATTGAACCTTATTTAATAATTTCACAGATTCATTGACCTCTTATTAGATTATCAAATTATTTTATTGATAGTTCATAGGAACGTTAACAATATCATTCAGTGGCTTAAGAACAATATAAGATTTGTATGATATTAGTATTCAATATATTTTAATTAAAAAAAAAGGTCTGTGATTTACAGTACATTTAAATTTGTTAAGCTACACTCTCTAAATAGATAAAAGTGCAACTCTCAACTCCCAGAGAGTGCATCTCTCAACTCCCACAGAGTGCATCTCTCAACTCTCATAGAGTGCATCTCTCAACTCCCACAGAGTGCATCTTTCAACTCCCACAGAGTGCATCTCTCAAGTCCCACAGAGTGCATCTTTCAACTCCCACAGAGTGCATCACTCAACTCCCACAGTGCATCTCTCAACTCCCACAGAGTGCATCTCTCAATTCCCACAAAGTGCATCTCTCAACTCCCACAGAGGAGACATCAATTAGGTTTGAGTCTGTTTCGTGAAAAGACGAGAAAGAGATTAAAACTTTCTGCTTCGAAATGCGTTTTGGAGTGAAACTTGTGCATGTTGAGCCGGAGAAAAAAAAAAGTTTAAATGGAGTGTAAGTTCTATTCGATGTGGAATTCCGCGTCTTAAAGTGGGGTCTAAACAGTCTCCAAATGGTATGGAAATTAGTAAGATGTGTTGGTAAGAGAACAAAGGTTGGATTCATTTATGTTGCAGGATGTGTGTGTGTGTGTGTGTGTGTGTGTGTGTGTGTGTGTGTGTGTGTGTGTGTGTGTGTGTGTGTGTGTGTGTGTGTGTGTGTGTGTGCGTGTGTGAGTGTGTGTGTACTCACCTAATTTACCTAATTGTGGTTGCAGGGGTCGAGACTCAGCTCCTGGCCCCGCCTCTTCACTGACCCCTGCTAGGTCCTCCCACTCCATGCTCCATGAGCTTTATCATACCTCGTCTAAAAACTATGTATAGTTCCTGTCTCCACTACATCGCTTGCCAGACTATTCCACTTCCTAACTACTCTATGACTGAAGAAATACTTCCTAACTACTCTATGACTGAAGAAATACTTCCTAACATCCCTTTGACTCATCTGAGTCTTCAGCTTCCAATTGTGACCCTTTGTTTCTGTGTCTCATCTCTGGAACATCCTGTCTCTGTCCACCTTGTCTATTTCACGCAATATTTTGTATGTCGTTATCATGTCTTCCCTGGCCCTCCTGTCCTCCAGTGTCGTCAGACCGATTTCCCTTAACCTTTCTTCATAGGACATTCCCCTTAGCTCTGGAACAAACCTTGTCGCAAACCTTTGCACTTTCTCTAATTTCTTGACGTGTTTAACCAGGTGTGGGTTCCAAACTGGTGCTGCGTACTCCAGTATGGGCCTGTGTGTGTGTGTGTGTGTGTGTGTGTGTGTGTGTGTGTGTGTGTGTGTGTGTGTGTGTGTGTGTGTGTGTGTGTGTGTGTGTGTGTATTTATATGCTTGAATGAGAGAGAGGGAGAGAGAGAGAGAGAGAGAGTGAGGGAAAGAGAGAGTGAGAGAGAGAGAGAGAGAGAGAGAGTGAAACACAGACAGTGACTGAAATATCATAAAGCATTTAGCATATTCCGTGCAGCCTGGCAGCACATCCTCAGCTTCCACTCCTGTAAATTAAACCCAGACTTTTCCGGAGCATTACCTTAGCTTATTTTTCCTTTGATATTTAAACAAATTTAAAATTTTTGTGACTGCAAATATATTGTTGCCTCTTTTTTTTTGCAACCTCATTTATACTCTTGTTAATCAATATTACAGTGGATAATAAATTACCTAAATATATAATTACGATTTAGCTAATGCTGGAATAAATGTATTTGTACATGTGCGTGATGTAGTCTGCAATTACGCAGTGGAAGTACAGAGTTTTCTAGATAAAAATGACTTACTGCTGACAAGAGTGAAGAAAAGATGCGATATTTTACAGTGACAAAATTTTTGCCTTGTATTGAGCTTCACCAAAATTATGATGATAATTTGATGAAGCTCACTACAGAGCACAAAGTTGTGGCAATTAAAGCTTTTTTTCTGTAACGTGCATCCTTTTGTGTTCTCAATGCAGCTTTCCTGTTGGTACAAGCGATCTGTGTTTGACGTGTTTGCTCTTTAAGGTGCGAGCTGAGGTAGCCTCTACTGTGATGCATGAACTTGAGAGACTCCAAAGATTAATTGCAATGACTTTTAGTTGTATGTCAAGTGGTATAATAAGTAATTATTTTCCACGAAGTCGAGCCAGGTGGCAGACCTTCAGATCAACGACTTTACACATAACAGCAAGGCCAAGAACATCTACCATATGTTGAAGGCTCTGCTAAAATTGTAAGATAAACCAGGCCTGGTCGAGGCCCCATTACACACACCATTGCTTTGTCATGTTAATGCATAAGGCAGGTTATTATTATTATCAGGGGGAGCGCTAAACCAGTAGGAATTTTACATTGCCTGTGGGAGAGGGGATGAAAAACATTCAGGTTCAGTTTATGGAACTGGAGCACAGATCCAGTTCCATAGATCAAGAGCCCCTCGCCAGCATCAAGGAACCTCCCTTGAAGAGTGAATAAAGTAGGTATAATATACGTAGACAATTTTCAGGTATTTTTACACAAATAACCCGCACATAAAAGAGAGAAGCTTACGACGACGTTTCGGTCCGACTTGGACCATTGACAAAGTCACACTAACCAGAGGTGGAGCAGGACGGCTATATATAGGCAGGAAGAGGTGGTGGTAGTAGTAGTAGTAGTAGTACAAGAGTTGTATATAATACCGACAAGATGAAATTAAGACACATGCACAACACCCGGGCATCCCCATCATAGACGTTTCGCCATCCAGCCAGCCACTGGATGGCGAAACGTCCACAACAAAGACAACCAGACGCCGCACACGTGTCTTAATTTCATCAGTAGTTGTAGTAGTAGTATTGTAGTAAGTAGTAAGAGAAGAAGAGGATAGTAGTGGTAGTGGTAGAAGTGGGAAATAAAAAGGACGAGCCAGTCAAATACAAAGGAAGGGGGAGCACTGCAAGTAGCTAGGTGCCCACAGAGGGAGAGCAAGCGCACAGAGGTGCGTGAAGGGAAGTTGTGAAATAAATGAAAGAAGGAACAGAAACACGAGACAGGAGAGAGAAAGACAACCCAGGAGAAAGGAAAGGAAAGGAGGGAAAGGGAAGGAAGGAAGAAGAAGAAAAAGAAAAGAAAAAATGAGGATTCAGGTTAAGTCACGGGTGTTCTGAAGTTTGGAGCATTTTACAATGTAGTGGGAGAGGAAGGCATTTACAGAGACGAAGCCAGGGCTAAGGTTCATACAAGGAAAGTTGTGTATTAGAGAGGATTCAACTAGACGGCGACTGTTCGAGTTGGAAGTAGGGAAGACAGTTTTAGCAGAAGACCAGACACATGTGCGGCGTTTGGTTGTCTTTGTTGTGGACGTTTCGCCATCCAGTGGCTGGCTGGATGGTGAAACGTCTATGATGGGGATGCCCGGGTGTTGTGCATGTGTCTTAATTTCATCTTGTCGGTATTATATACAACTCTTGTACTACTACTACTACTACTACTACTACCACCACCACCTCTTCCTGCCTATATATAGCCGTCCTGCTCCACCTCTGGTTAGTGTGACTTTGTCAATGGTCCAAGTCGGACCGAAACGTCGTCGTAAGCTTCTCTCTTTTATGTGCGGGTTATTTGTGTATCGTTCCAGTCACGGTATTGTGCCTTTTTTGTTATTCAGGTATTTTTGTGCTCTCGGTAATAAAAAATACTCAGGTGTTGCATATGTGTCTTACTCGTCTATATGTCTGTTTTGTATATCATTACTGTAATTGCCCGGTTATCTACCTTGTCTTGAAACTACAGATGTAACATAAAAGGACAGGTAGTTTAGGAGAGAGGTGCATACTCAGAGTGATGGTGTGTATGTGCCTCGCAGAGAAATTTTGCTGCCACTGCTCCCAAGTATGTATGAGATGCGTCGCACCTGGAGGTTATCTGGTATCACTTCCAGAGATCAATACCCCCAGGGCCCAGTCCCAGACCGGGCTTCCTGGTGGCTGGCCTGATGGTCACACTGGTGATGCCCGCCGCCTGCAGTCCGACGTTAAGCACCATAACCCGGCTGATCAGGAACTGTGTTCGAGGGAGTTGTCGAGTTATTTCATGAAGGGTGGAAAGGTTGTTTGCTGCTTTCATTACAAGGTCACCTTTTCATTATCACTGAAGAGTGAAATCTGGCCCTTAAACGATGAACTTCATTTAGTTCTCTCTCTCACTCTCTCTCTCCCTATTTCTCTTTCTCTCTTCTTCTCCCCGAGGCCGTTTTATTGCGTCCGGACTAAATGTCTTCTCTCCCCCATTCGCACACTGTTGGAAAATTCTCTGACGATACTTTGTGGTCGTGGTTGAGGAGACCTGAGCTTATGTGGAGCTGATGGAGCAAGTGACGAGTGGGGAGAGGGGGAAGGGAGAGGTGAGAGGGAGGGATGGATGGGAGTCGAGAGAGGCTTGGAGAAAGGTGAGAGGAGGAAGGTAGAATTGGGGGATGTTAAAAAAAGGGTCAGACTTGTTGGTGTAACATGGACGGCTTCGACTCCGAATAACCAAGGAGGACATTTATGAAAATAAATGAATACAAAATGAAGAATAACTCACAAGCATAAAAAAATACGGAGATATATTTATATCACAAGGAAAAATTCAGAGTTTATTTCAGCCATAAATAATAAGTAATAACATGATCGAATTACTTTCACTCATGAAAGATACAGGATCTGGCGATGAGTGAGATTACTGAGCTAGCCAGTGTTCTGAAGAGTACTCTAGCGTTTCTGCTTTTCGTTCAAGAAGCATCCAAAGATGCTGAGGGACTTACTAGACAGTGGTGGTCGTCAAGAAGCAGTAGATACGAGGTGATAAATAGCTCAGTAGAATTATTACTAGTGCTGGTTGAAGTTTCACTCCAGGATGATGAATCTGAGTCAAGACCTGACGCTGGTTTTTGAGACGTCAGGGTTCCATCCTAGGCGGCTAGCTTCTCGATGGAGTAAGATTCCAAACACCAACGAATCCAAATGTAGTTAGCTCCCAGAGCTGGATTTCGGTTATAGTAGCTTCTGTTATGAGTGTAATGATATTTGTTTCTCGTTATGATTTAACTACACGGTCTGTGTAACCCGTACCAGACTGGCTTAAGGAAATAAGAGCTGTGTATTGAAGTTAATCTCAGCTTAAGAGTAAACTCACGAATGGTAACCAGCTATAATATCACTTGCATCTAACATAAATCAAACCTTTAGGTAGTAGGTTGGTAGACAGCAACCACCCAGGGAGGTACTACCGTCCTGCCAAGTGAGTGTAAAACGGAAACCTGTATTTGTTTTACATGATGGTAGGATTGGTGGTGTATTTTTTCTGTCTCATAAACATGCAAGATTTCAGGTAAGTTTTGTTACTTCTACTGACAGTTAGGTCACACTACTACACATGCATGTACAAGCATACACACACACACACACACACACACACACACACACACACATACACACACACACACACACACACACACACATACACACACACACACAACCTCAACTAGGTGAGTACACACACATACACACACACACACACACTCACACACACACAGGGCCAGGAGCTAGGACTCGACCCCTGCAACCACAAATAGGTGAGTACATATACATATATATACATATATATATATATATATCTCTATATATATATATATGTGTGTGTGTGTGTGTGTGTGTGTGTGTGTGTGTGTGTGTGTGTGTGTGTGTGTGTGTGTGTGTGTGTGTATTCTTTCTAGTTCTTGTTCTTGTTTATTTCCTCTTATCTCCATGAGGAAGTGGAACACCTATCTAGTGATTGAGAGAGCTGTTTACTAATCCAGAGAGCCAAACGATACCTGCCTGTTAATTAAAGAAAATAGTGAAAGAAGAAGAGACATACTGTCCTGTCTTCAGGTCAGTCATACTCTACATTTGACGTCCAGTTCATTGTTGTCGTAGATGTGAACACATTACTGAGTGAAACGGAAAACACAAAGACCTAGCCCCCTACTCTCCTGTAACTATTTACAGAGATACGTAAAGGAACGAGAAATGGAAGGAGTTATGGAATATTGTGCACGTTATCTCGCTGACGACTCTTTAATATCCAATACTCACATGCATGCGTTCGGTCTCCATGGTTTTGATGAGCGGGACCCATGGTTAGGGAGCCAGCATCATATTAACATTAAATACAGTTGTACTAACACTCATATGTGGTAGTGAAGCATTGGTTTTAAAAGTGGCAGCAAGGGGGAGGCTGGAGGCAGTGGAGATGCCGTATCTGAGAGTAATGTGTAGTGTGAATATTATGCAGAGAATTCGTACTCTGGAGATTATAAGGTGCGGTGTTACTGAAAGTATTGGTCAGAAGACTGAGGAGGAATTGTTGAGGTGGTTTCTACATTTAGAGAAGTTCGAACAAAATGGGATGACTAGGAAAGGGAGAGAAGGAGGAGCAAAAGTCGTCCTAGGATCGGTGAAGAAAGGAAAGGGCTAACAGAGGTTTTGTGTGCTAGGGACTTGGACATCCAACATGAGTGTTTGAGTTTGTTAGACAGAAGTGGGGGTAAGGTTTTTTATGATTTGAGATGCTTTTGGAGTGTGAGCAAAGTAACATTTATGAAGAGATTCAGAGAAACCGGTTAGCCAGACTTGGGTCCTGGAGGTGGGAAGTACAGTGCCTGCACTCTGAAAGAGGGGGGGGATATAGCTGTTTTTTGAGGGTCATTTGAGCTATAATGTTGACATCCCGTCAGGAAAAGAGTAATTGAATGACACATAGTGAAAATATTTTCTCAGATTCAATCTACCTAGGCGGGACACGGTCAGTGTGCTAAAAAATCGACAATAACAATGAATAATTCTTTTACATCTCTCTCTTGCTGTGTGTGTGTGTGTGTGTGTGTGTGTGTGTGTGTGTGTGTGTGTGTGTGTGTGTGTGTGTGTGTGTGTGTGTGTGTTTTGACAGCTAGCACACAAACGTGTGGTGTTTGGGAACTGGAGGAGATGGGTAAACATTTTTAGTGGTGTTTTGGCTGGTACTGGTAGCGCCAAGTAGTGGAGACGCTGGAAGTAGTAGAGGTGGCGGTGGTGGTGGTGGTGGTGGTGGTGGTGGTGGTGGTGGTGGTAGTGGTGGTGGTGGTGGTGGTGGTGGTGGTGGTGGTGGTGGTGGTGTTGGATGTTAGGTAGTATTTTTTCAGCTTTAGAGTAATCAAGAAGTGAAACGACTTGAACAGATGCCTGAGGCAAGATGAATATATAATTTAATGAATATACTTGGGCTCACACAACCAGAAGTGAACCCAGTAGTGGTCAGCAGAGAGGAGGGGCCAGGAGCTGAGATTCGATCCCTGCAACCACAATTAGGTGAGTAGTATTAGCTGAGTACATTCATTTTCACTGCTCTGTATTTTTTGGTCATCCTTGGAGTAACTAAAACGTAATATATTTACTGAAAGAAGAGGAAGAAGTAGAAGATAAAGATGAAGATGGAAAAAAAGAAGCAAACACGAAAATTTGCAGAAAATATGATTTTTTTTTTTTACTTGAGATATGTTTTTCACTTCTTCCTTTCTTTTCTTGGATGATTACACAGCTGGTTTGTTGTAAGCTTAACAAAAATCAATATCAAATGTATATTTTGAAGGGGATCAGGTGAAGGAATGTTCTCTCTCTCTCTATCTCTCTCTCTCTCTCTCTCTCTCTCTCTCTCTCTCTCTCTCTCACCTCGTCATGTGTTGACAGTGTCTGGATAAGGAGATCAGATAATGTCAAACAAATCCTTGAAAAAAATAAGAAAATAAAAAAGTATTTTTAAATTCAATCATTTTTGAGTCCTCTGTTTATTTTCTTCTGCCTTTTCCACTTTTATTTTCATTCTCTCTCTCTATTCCTTTTCAGTTTTTTCTGTAATCTTCTTCCACTCTTTCATAAAACACTGTAACTTTCACACATTTACTCTCAAATTTCTTTTATAATTTTTATCAAGTTTTTCTCAAAATGTTTCCGATCCATATCAATTTTATTTTTCAAAGTTTTCTCCAATCCTCTTCTAGTGTTTCTCAGTTTCTTCTGAAATGTTC
>NC_091292.1:9120483-9135483 GCF_038502225.1 Cherax quadricarinatus
AATAATGAATTATTATTGTCCTCATAATTGTCATGATACTCCTACTGATCACTTTAGCTTCTCATATTACTGATAACAAATATTAACAGAGCCAACACATTGGGTGATGAATTTTGAAAGTTCGTCAGGAACTTGGTTGATTATATTTGTTTTGTCATTTGAGTTTCAGAGCGACGCGGCGGCAACTGACCATTAACTTAATTACTTGTAGTGGTGAGTGCAGCCGCCCACTGGCGGTGTTCTGGCATTTTTGCTTCATTTAGCGAAACTGTGTACATGAGAAGTGTCCTGCTGCTAGCTGTTCTATATGAGATAGTTTACAGAGTGGGATATGAAGCTCGTTTTGTTTCCCCCTGTCCATATTACTGCATGATGGACTATATGCTCAGGGGTAGAAATCTGTCAGCCTGACCTTGAAGACATAGAGAATGTAGTCAGATGCTGGTGCTTTAAAAGATGCAGTGATGTGGTTTGTGGAGAGAGATGGGAATGCCAAATAGGGAAGTGAGGAAGGTGAGGAAGGTGAGGGTGAGAGATTCGGGGAGAATGGAAAAAGAGAAGTGATGTAGTTGTGGAAAGGGAATGGGGTGAAAAAAAGTGAAAGGATATGGAGAGAGAACAGGGATAGAAGTGAGGGATCTTGAGGAGAACAAGTGAGAGTGAGGCATTTGGAGGAGGGAGGGGAAACATAAGAACATAAGAAAGAAGGAACACTGCAGCAGGCCTACTCGCCCATGGGAGGCAGTTCAATTCTTTCACCGGCTTAAGCGAATGCCTTAACCTAGTCAGGTCAGGTCACATTCACTTAAGGAATAAGCCCAGAAACAGAGGAGAAAGGAGAAAGTGGGGTATTCGGGAAGAGAGGGAGGAGGAGTGAGGGATTTAGGGAAGGAGAAAGGGAAGTAAATGGGCAAGTGAGGAAGATTAGTCTCATGTATTTGTAGAGTAGACATGGAAAGGAGTGAGGAAATTGGGAAAGCGAAAAAGGAAATGTTAGTTACCTTGGGAAGGGAAATATTAGGTACCACCTGAAAGGAAATGTTAGGTACCATGTGAAGGAAAATGTTGGGTACCTTGGGAAGGGCAACGTCAAGTACCAACGGAAGGGGAACGTGAGGACACTAGAGAAAAGGAAAGTCAGGACCCTAGAGAAGGGGAACGTCAGAAACCTTGGGAAGAGGAACGTCAGGAACCTTGGGAAAAGGAACGTCAGGAACCTAGGGAAGGGGAACGTCAGGAACCTTGGGAAAAGGAACGTCAGGAACCTAGGGAAGGGGAACGTCAGGAACCTAGGGAAGGGGAACGTCAGAAACCTAGGGAAGAGGAACGTCAGGAACCTTGGGAAAAGGAACGTCAGGAACCTAGGGAAGGGGAACGTCAGGAACCTAGGGAAGGGGAACGTCAGGAACCTAGGGAAGGGGAACGTCAGGAACCTAGGGAAGGGGAACGTCAGGAACCTAGGGAAGGGGAACGTCAGGAACCTAGGGGAGGGGAACGTCAGGAACCTAGGGAAGGGGAACGTCAGGAATCTAGGGAAGGGGAACGTCAGGAACCTAGGGAAGGGGAACGTCAGGAACCTAGGGAAGGGGAACGTCAGGAACCTAGGGAAGGGGAACGTCAGAAACCTAGGGAAGGGGAACGTCAGCAACCTAGGGAAGGGGAACGTCAGGAACCTAGGGAAGGGGAACGTCAGGAACCTAGGGAAGGGGAACGTCAGCAACCTAGGGAAGGGGAACGTCAGGAACCTAGGGAAGGGGAACGTCAGGAACCTAGGGAAGGGGAACGTCAGGAACCTAGGGAAGGGGAACGTCAGCAACCTAGGGAAGGGGAACGTCAGGAACCTAGGGGAGGGGAACGTCAGGAACCTAGGGAAGGGGAACGTCAGGAACCTAGGGAAGGGGAACGTCAGGAACTTAGGGAAGGGGAACGTCAGGAACCTAGGGAAGGGGAACGTCAGGAACCTAGGGAAGGGGAACGTCAGGAACCTAGGGAAGGGGAACGTCAGCAACCTAGGGAAGGGGAACGTCAGGAACCTAGGGAAGGGGAACGTCAGGAACCTAGGGAAGTGGGAAGAAGGACGCGAGGGAAAATTTATAATTGAAAAACTGTGATGAAACTGGATGATGGAAAGAGAGAGATTATTAAAAATGGGGAGAGAGAGAGCGCGAGAGGATGTAAGGATTGAAGATGTACTCTTGCATCCTGTGTGTCTGAGAAGATGTACTCTTGCATCCTGTGTGTCTGAGAAGATGTACTCTTGCATCCTCTGTGTCTGAGAAGATGTACTCTTGCATCCTCTGTGTCTGAGAAGATGTACTCTTGCATCCTCTGTGTCTGAGAAGATGTACTCTTGCATCCTCTGTGTCTGAGAAGATGTACTCTTGCATCCTGTGTGTCTGAGAAGATGTACTCTTGCATCCTCTGTGTCTGAGAAGATGTACTCTTGCATCCTGTGTGTCTGAGAAGATGTACTCTTGCATCCTGTGTGTCTGAGAAGATGTACTCTTGCATCCTGTGTGTCTGAGAAGATGTACTCTTGCATTCTCTGTGTCTGAGAAGATGTACTCTTGCATCCTGTGTGTCTGAGAAGATGTACTCTTGCATCCTGTGTGTCTGAGAAGATGTACTCTTGCATCCTGTGTGTCTGAGAAGATGTACTCTTGCATCCTGTGTGTCTGAGAAGATGTACTCTTGCATTCTCTGTGTCTGAGAAGATGTACTCTTGCATCCTGTGTGTCTGAGAAGTTGTACTCTTGCATCCTCTGTGTCTGAGAAGATGTACTCTTGCATCCTGTGTGTCTGAGAAGTTGTACTCTTGCATCCTCTGTGTCTGAGAAGATGTACTCTTGCATCCTGTGTGTCTGAGAAGTTGTACTCTTGCATCCTGTGTGTCTGAGAAGATGTACTCTTGCATCCTGTGTGTCTGAGAAGATGTACTCTTGCATCCTCTGTGTCTGAGAAGATGTACTCTTGCATCCTGTGTGTCTGAGAAGATGTACTCTTGCATCCTGTGTGTCTGAGAAGATGTACTCTTGCATCCTGTGTGTCTGAGAAGTTGTACTCTTGCATCCTGTGTGTCTGAGAAGATGTACTCTTGCATCCTGTGTGTCTGAGAAGATGTACTCTTGCATCCTGTGTGTCTGAGAAGTTGTACTCTTGCATCCTCTGTGTCTGAGAAGATGTACTCTTGCATCCTGTGTGTCTGAGAAGTTGTACTCTTGCATCCTGTGTGTCTGAGAAGATGTACTCTTGCATCCTGTGTGTCTGAGAAGATGTACTCTTGCATCCTCTGTGTCTGAGAAGATGTACTCTTGCATCCTGTGTGTCTGAGAAGTTGTACTCTTGCATCCTGTGTGTCTGAGAAGATGTACTCTTGCATCCTGTGTGTCTGAGAAGTTGTACTCTTGCATCCTCTGTGTCTGAGAAGATGTACTCTTGCATCCTCTGTGTCTGAGAAGATGTACTCTTGCATCCTGTGTGTCTGAGAAGATGTACTCTTGCATCCTCTGTGTCTGAGAAGATGTACTCTTGCATCCTGTGTGTCTGAGAAGATGTACTCTTGCATCCTCTGTGTCTGAGAAGATGTACTCTTGCATCCTCTGTGTCTGAGAAGATGTACTCTTGCATCCTGTGTGTCTGAGAAGATGTACTCTTGCATCCTGTGTGTCTGAGAAGATGTACTCTTGCATCCTGTGTGTCTGAGAAGATGTACTCTTGCATCCTGTGTGTCTGAGAAGATGTACTCTTGCATCCTGTGTGTCTGAGAAGTTGTACTCTTGCATCCTGTGTGTCTGAGAAGATGTACTCTTGCATCCTGTGTGTCTGAGAAGATGTACTCTTGCATCCTCTGTGTCTGAGAAGATGTACTCTTGCATCCTGTGTGTCTGAGAAGTTGTACTCTTGCATCCTGTGTGTCTGAGAAGATGTACTCTTGCATCCTGTGTGTCTGAGAAGATGTACTCTTGCATCCTGTGTGTCTGAGAAGATGTACTCTTGCATCCTGTGTGTCTGAGAAGTTGTACTCTTGCATCCTCTGTGTCTGAGAAGATGTACTCTTGCATCCTCTGTGTCTGAGAAGATGTACTCTTGCATCCTGTGTGTCTGAGAAGATGTACTCTTGCATCCTGTGTGTCTGAGAAGTTGTACTCTTGCATCCTCTGTGTCTGAGAAGATGTACTCTTGCATCCTGTGTGTCTGAGAAGTTGTACTCTTGCATCCTGTGTGTCTGAGAAGATGTACTCTTGCATCCTGTGTGTCTGAGAAGTTGTACTCTTGCATCCTCTGTGTCTGAGAAGATGTACTCTTGCATCCTGTGTGTCTGAGAAGTTGTACTCTTGCATCCTGTGTGTCTGAGAAGATGTACTCTTGCATCCTGTGTGTCTGAGAAGATGTACTCTTGCATCCTGTGTGTCTGAGAAGTTGTACTCTTGCATTCTCTGTGTCTGAGAAGATGTACTCTTGCATCCTGTGTGTCTGAGAAGTTGTACTCTTGCATCCTGTGTGTCTGAGAAGTTGTACTCTTGCATCCTCTGTGTCTGAGAAGATGTACTCTTGCATCCTGTGTGTCTGAGAAGATGTACTCTTGCATCCTGTGTGTCTGAGAAGATGTACTCTTGCATCCTGTGTGTCTGAGAAGATGTACTCTTGCATCCTGTGTGTCTGAGAAGATGTACTCTTGCATCCTGTGTGTCTGAGAAGATGTACTCTTGCATCCTCTGTGTCTGAGAAGATGTACTCTTGCATCCTGTGTGTCTGAGAAGATGTACTCTTGCATCCTCTGTGTCTGAGAAGATGTACTCTTGCATCCTGTGTGTCTGAGAAGTTGTACTCTTGCATCCTGTGTGTCTGAGAAGATGTACTCTTGCATCCTGTGTGTCTGAGAAGTTGTACTCTTGCATCCTGTGTGTCTGAGAAGTTGTACTCTTGCATCCTGTGTGTCTGAGAAGATGTACTCTTGCATCCTGTGTGTCTGAGAAGATGTACTCTTGCATCCTGTGTGTCTGAGAAGATGTACTCTTGCATCCTGTGTGTCTGAGAAGATGTACTCTTGCATCCTGTGTGTCTGAGAAGATGTACTCTTGCATCCTGTGTGTCTGAGAAGATGTACTCTTGCATCCTCTGTGTCTGAGAAGATGTACTCTTGCATCCTCTGTGTCTGAGAAGATGTACTCTTGCATCCTGTGTGTCTGAGAAGATGTACTCTTGCATCCTCTGTGTCTGAGAAGATGTACTCTTGCATCCTCTGTGTCTGAGAAGATGTACTCTTGCATCCTCTGTGTCTGAGAAGATGTACTCTTGCATCCTGTGTGTCTGAGAAGTTGTACTCTTGCATCCTCTGTGTCTGAGAAGATGTACTCTTGCATCCTGTGTGTCTGAGAAGATGTACTCTTGCATCCTGTGTGTCTGAGAAGATGTACTCTTGCATCCTGTGTGTCTGAGAAGATGTACTCTTGCATCCTGTGTGTCTGAGAAGATGTACTCTTGCATCCTGTGTGTCTGAGAAGATGTACTCTTGCATCCTGTGTGTCTGAGAAGATGTACTCTTGCATCCTGTGTGTCTGAGAAGATGTACTCTTGCATCCTGTGTGTCTGAGAAGATGTACTCTTGCATCCTGTGTGTCTGAGAAGATGTACTCTTGCATCCTCTGTGTCTGAGAAGATGTACTCTTGCATCCTCTGTGTCTGAGAAGTTGTACTCTTGCATCCTCTGTGTCTGAGAAGATGTACTCTTGCATCCTCTGTGTCTGAGAAGTTGTACTCTTGCATCCTCTGTGTCTGAGAAGATGTACTCTTGCATCCTCTGTGTCTGAGAAGATGTACTCTTGCATCCTGTGTGTCTGAGAACTCTTGCATCCTCTGTGTACTCTTGCATCCTCTGTGTCTGAGAAGATGTACTCTTGCATCCTGTGTGTCTGAGAAGATGTACTCTTGCATCCTCTGTGTCTGAGAAGTTGTACTCTTGCATCCTCTGTGTCTGAGAAGTTGTACTCTTGCATCCTGTGTGTCTGAGAAGATGTACTCTTGCATCCTCTGTGTCTGAGAAGTTGTACTCTTGCATCCTCTGTGTCTGTACTCTTGCATCCTCTGTGTCTGAGAAGTTGTACTCTTGCATCCTGTGTGTCTGAGAAGATGTACTCTTGCATCCTGTGTGTCTGAGAAGTTGTACTCTTGCATCCTCTGTGTCTGAGAAAATGTACTCTTGCATCCTGTGTGTCTGAGAAGATGTACTCTTGCATCCTGTGTGTCTGAGAAGTTGTACTCTTGCATCCTGTGTGTCTGAGAAGTTGTACTCTTGCATCCTGTGTGTCTGAGAAGATGTACTCTTGCATCCTGTGTGTCTGAGAAGTTGTACTCTTGCATCCTCTGTGTCTGAGAAAATGTACTCTTGCATCCTGTGTGTCTGAGAAGATGTACTCTTGCATCCTCTGTGTCTGAGAAGATGTACTCTTGCATCCTCTGTGTCTGAGAAGATGTACTCTTGCATCCTCTGTGTCTGAGAAGATGTACTCTTGCATCCTGTGTGTCTGAGAAGATGTACTCTTGCATCCTCTGTGTCTGAGAAAATGTACTCTTGCATCCTGTGTGTCTGAGAAGTTGTACTCTTGCATCCTGTGTGTCTGAGAAGATGTACTCTTGCATCCTGTGTGTCTGAGAAGTTGTACTCTTGCATCCTCTGTGTCTGAGAAAATGTACTCTTGCATCCTGTGTGTCTGAGAAGTTGTACTCTTGCATCCTGTGTGTCTGAGAAGATGTACTCTTGCATCCTGTGTGTCTGAGAAGTTGTACTCTTGCATCCTGTGTGTCTGAGAAGATGTACTCTTGCATCCTGTGTGTCTGAGAAGATGTACTCTTGCATCCTGTGTGTCTGAGAAGTTGTACTCTTGCATCCTGTGTGTCTGAGAAGATGTACTCTTGCATCCTGTGTGTCTGAGAAGATGTACTCTTGCATCCTGTGTGTCTGAGAAGTTGTACTCTTGCATCCTCTGTGTCTGAGAAGTTGTACTCTTGCATCCTCTGTGTCTGAGAAGATGTACTCTTGCATCCTGTGTGTCTGAGAAGATGTACTCTTGCATCCTGTGTGTCTGAGAAGATGTACTCTTGCATCCTCTGTGTCTGAGAAAATGTACTCTTGCATCCTGTGTGTCTGAGAAGATGTACTCTTGCATCCTCTGTGTCTGAGAAGTTGTACTCTTGCATCCTCTGTGTCTGAGAAGATGTACTCTTGCATCCTGTGTGTCTGAGAAGTTGTACTCTTGCATCCTCTGTGTCTGAGAAAATGTACTCTTGCATCCTCTGTGTCTGAGAAGATGTACTCTTGCATCCTCTGTGTCTGAGAAGATGTACTCTTGCATTCTGGGTGAAGAGTTCTTGATAAAGGGAATCTCATCTTCCCCTCCATTTCCTTGGATCAAATTTCATTGATTTCCATTCCCCACGCATTGTATGATTACTTTAGGTTCAGGATTTCCTAATGACTATAACAACAACAACAACAACAACAACAGCAACAACAACAACAACAACAACAACAACAACGACGACGACAACAACAACAACGACAACAACAACAACAACAAAAACAACAACAACGACGACGACAACAACAACAACGACAACAACAACAACAACAAAAACAACAACAACGAAAATAATAATAATAATAATAAGAATAATAATAATATTAAAAATTATTATTATTTTTATTATTATTATTATTATTAATGTAAATAATAATAGTATATTATCCTAGCTGAGTTTGAAAGTGTTGGGCTCCAGCTTATGGGCCCGATATTTAACATGTTAGGAGTTTGAACTTCATTTTTCTTGCTTGGTACTCCATAAAATACTCCAGCTCACCTCCATGCCACTCCTACTCACTCCATCGTGCTCCAAAACTCCTCCACATCAGCCTGACTTCCCTAAAACTAATTCCAGTTCCTCTCCAAAACGCTACTCTTCTCGACTGCATAAGCTTGGAATGAAAAACAGTGTAGAAAATGGAATTTGTTCCTAAATATGTTTCTCCCATAGTCACTCTCGCAAGATATATAGAGACAGGGAAGGTGGTTAATGGATGCCTCTCTCGGTCGCTGCTGTGATCGATTTGCATCTAGCAAAAAACTTGCCGAATAATATAAAAAAGACTTAACAATGTAAGGTAAGACAATGGACTCCTGGTTGTCTTCATGAGGGAGCTGGACAGATATCTAAAGTCACTACCTGACCCGGCCGGGCTATGGTTAGTACGTTGGTTAGCGTGTGGCCGGCATTAATAACCTGGGTTATCAGGCCCTGATCCACGGCGAGGCCTGGTCATGGACCTGGTCATGGGGGAGTTGACCCCCCGGACTCCCTTCAGGTAGGCTCCAAGTAAGCATGATTAAAAATCACTCGACAAGATGTCTCTCTGATAATCTGATAATCTTAACATTAACATTGAATAACATGATCAAAGCCAACCAAAATATCGTGTTCACTAAGTTGTGACTTGACAATGGTCCAGGACGGACCGAAACGTCGTCATAAGATTCCTCTCCTAAGTGAGGCTGTTGGTAAATCCCCACAAAACTCTGTCGAAAGAAAAAAAATTCGTGATAGTTTTGGCATCAGTTATGAGGGACATGTCCCTAGCTTGTACACCTGAAGCTAAGCTGAGGCCAGGTTGCAACCCATCTTAACTACACTGATGGATAGTCTTGCCTCTTGGCAGTCTGGTATGTGGAGACTGTAAATAAATAAAAAAGGGAAAGGAGAAGAGAAGAGGAAGAAAGAGGGAGAGAGAAGAAAGATAGGAACGCAGAGAGAGTAATGGTTAAAAATGAAAGGGGTGTACATATTTGGTAATTATGTCAAAGGCTGTTGTCAATAGCCACTTGTATTTAGTGTGTGTGTGTGTGTGTGTGTGTGTGTGTGTGTGTGTGTGTGTGTGTGTGTGTGTGTGTGTGTGTGTGTGTGTGTGTGTGTGTGTGTGTGTGTGTGTGTATGTATGTATGTGTGAGCATGCGTTCGTGGAAGGATGTGTATTCAAGTTCGCGTGTGTATAACCCAAAACTTTAGTAGCTAATTCATAAGATCTTGAGACGTTCTACAACACACTGAAAGGATCATCTCAAGAGCATCCAAATTACGAGCCATTTCTTAACTTACATATATCCACCAGTAGTTACCGCTACATTAACTGTGTCTGTGTTTCACTACAACTATTTCTATTATTACCACAATACATGCTATTACTACTGTTACCAGTACCGCTTGTACTGTAACTATTCTATCACTACACACATCAAAAATAAGCAGTTTTCCTTCTTAAAAACTATTGCATTTTTCTTCGTAGCTGCTACTGCTACGAACGTTGATCCGCAACGTTGCTTTAGACGTTTGCCTCCAACGTTGTGCTGATATTGCAATACTGATTATGCTGGCGTGGTTAGCAGGATGGTATGGGCAGAAGGGAATGCCAGCCAGCTTATAAGGGAGAGACTAAGAGGAATGTCAGGTATCTTATACATCATTAAGACTAGTTCCTGTCATTCTGAGGATGAGGAGCCTTTGTTTATCTTATTATTCCATCTCACTTGATTATCCTTCGTATATTGCATCGTCTTATTTGTTCCTCTTTATCTTGTTTTCCCCCTTTCATGTATTCATATTTCGAAGCGATTTCGGATTTTCCTTTTAAGGGGGACAACCAAACAACTAAAATATTAAGGTCAAGAGTGTTGTGCAACCTCTCAACATTCTTCATTTATACACAAATGAAAATTAAACTAAAACGTGCTGTCTCTTCATTATTTAAACACAAATAACATTATGTAATAATTTACAATGTTATTTTACGGTATAATTCACACTACAATTCACTGTGTAATTTATAGTGTCTATATCATGTAAACAAATAACAGAATGACAAATGGAAATCTGTTCACTCAAGAAATACAGAATTCAGAGGTGGAGTGACCTGAAAGATGTGGAGTGACCTGAAAGATGTGGAGTGACCTGAAAGATGTGGAGTGACCTGAAAGATATGAAGTGATCTGAAGAATGTGGAGCGACCTGAAAGATATGAAATGACCTGTAGGATGTGGAGGATGCATTGTACCAGGTCACCAGTTTAACATTTATCACAAATCTTGTTTGACAAATAGAAAAACGAAATTCAGAATACCATAGTTTGTACAATCCCCAACCAAGAAAAAAAGTCTGGAAAATAACGCGTCGGTCCGTCGTGTACCATTAACAAACCGCGAGTGTCTTCACAATGGTCCAGGACGAACCGAAGCACTGCCACTCCAAATATTGGGTTAGAATTGATCTGGTAAATGGCTACATTTCGCTAACCGCAGCGACTGCAGAAAGTAACCCCAGCCAACAATTGATCATAAAGACAACATACACATTGCTGAATAATATGCTGTTATTGGGAACAGGTTCTCGCTGTGAGTTGTCCCAATAAAAGCTTACTGTGCAGCGCCCATTTTCTTCACTACTCTCGACAGTACGTCATTTACATTCCCCAATAACCAGTTTATCATAACCCATTTCTCAGAAGATAAATGATCTTACAGAAAAAGTGTAGCAAATTTGAACACTGTATCACAGCAGATTTTGTGTTCAGGTGGGACGTACTGCGTTTGTACTCTGAAAGACGAGTTTGGATGTTGGGGTTTTGAAGGAAGGATGGGAATGCTGTGGTTCTAGGGGATAGTAGCGCAGTGTCTGCAGTGTGAAAGATGGGCCATGATGTTTTGATTCTGAAAGTGGGAAGTATCTTGCCTGTACTCTGAAGGAGATCTGGGGATTTTGCGATGCTAGAGGTGGATATTAAAAATAGTGCCTGTACTCTAAAGGACTGGTTTGAACGATGCGATTCTGGAGGTGAGAAATGCAATGACTGCACTCTGGAGGATGAGAGAGATATATTGCAGATCGGGAGGGTCTTATGAATTATATCCGAGCACTTCTGGCAAGACAGCTGTTGAATGAGTGATGGTGAATGGGTTTCCTTCTCTGAGCCACCCAGGAAAGGAGGCTTGAGACTCCCCTCTAAAAGGGCAGGAATGTTTTGATGTCGTTGAAGGCCTCTTGAACTCTGGAATTAAAGCTGCTCTCTCTTTCCTCAAATTAAATCAGATTTCCTCCCATTTCCCAGGTATTGTATAAACTATTCGTTTTTAGCCCTCATCAATAATAATAATAATAATAATAATAATAATAATAATAATAATAGTAATAATAATAATAATAATAATAATAATAATAATAATAATAATAATAATAATAATAATAATAATAATAATAATAAAAGAAATAATAAATTAAATAATAGTAGTAATAATAATAACAATTTAATAATTATAATAATAATAATAATAATAATAATAATAATAATAATAATAATAATAATAATAATAATAATATTAATAATAATGATAATTGTAATAATAATAAAATAGTAATAACAAAAATCTTCTAAACAAAATTCGTGTGCCCTACCCTGTTTCTGGTGCACTGAGCTAGAAAAATATCGGTGGCCCTGATATTTTTACAATTTTCTGGGCGTCTAAAAGTCAACTGGTCTTATAAGTGCATCAGGAGTCCCCTTGAGTCCGAAGGCATACAAGAGTCTAGCACGGCAAAGTGTCCTCCCTGCCCTTGTGTGTTCCATGAGTGTTTGACGTGACGGTGTCAGGTTGTGTGTGTGTGTGTGTGTGTGTGTGTGTGTGTGTGTGTGTGTGTGTGTGTGTGTATTCACAGAGGTGTACTCACCTAGTTTTGGTTGTGGAGGTCGATTTTCAGCTCCTGTTCCCACCTCTGCATTGCAGATGACGACTTCAACGTTGCAGAACTAGCGTTTATTAAGACAAAGCTTCGCTCAACCAAAAGCTTTATTTTAAGTTGCCGCTTTATAAAGCTCTACCCAGAGTGATACAATGTCCCAGTAGAAGCGTGTTCTGCAGCCTGTTTCTTTTCTTCGCCTTTGTCTTCATTACGCTATTTGGATCCACCTCTTGTCCTTCTTGTCATCCTCTTTCTTCTAAGTTTCCTAAATTGTCTCAGTTTCATTAAAAAATATATTTCCCTAACATGAATAAGACACAATAAGTAGTTTCTTCTACAAGTGACTATAAATTCAACCAACTGATATAGTCTCTGATGAATAAAAATATCTTATTAAAATTAATATAGTCTGATGAATAAAAATTTCTTAATAAAATTAATATAGTCTCTGATGAATAAAAATATCTTAATAAAATTAATATAGTCTCTGATGAATAAAAATATCTTAATAAAATTAATATAGTCTCTGATGAATAAAAATATCTTAATAAAATTAATATAGTCTCTGATGAATAAAAATATCTTAATAAAATTAATATAGTCTCTGATGAATAAAAATATCTTAATAAAATTAATATAGTCTCTGATGAATAAAAATATCTTAATAAAATTAATATAGTCTGATGAATATCTTAATAAAATTAATATAGTCTCTGATGAATAAAAATATCTTAATAAAATTAATATAGTCTCTGATGAATAAAAATATCTTAATAAAATTAATATAGTCTCTGATGAATAAAAATATCTTAATAAAATTAATATAGTCTCTGATGAATAAAAATATCTTAATAAAATTAATATAGTCTGATGAATAAAAATTTCTTAATAAAATTAATATAGTCTCTGATGAATAAAAATATCTTAATAAAATTAATATAGTCTCTGATGAATAAAAATATCTTAATAAAATTAATATAGTCTGATGAATAAAAATATCTTAATAAAATTAATATAGTCTCTGATGAATAAAGCATCTCATTAAAATGACATAAACTGCATATTTCTCATTATTTATTTAACTGTTGGTATACTAAGTATACTGTTTATCTCCTCACAAAATTCTTCATTGTTTTTCGTTAAGTTCCTTCTCCTCCTCCTCCTCCTCCTCCTCCTCCTCTTCCTCCTTCTTCTCCTCGTCCTCCTCCTCCTTCTCCTCCTTCTCCTCCTCCTCCTCCTCCTCCTCCTCCTTCTCCTCCTCCTCCTCCTCCTCCTCCTCCTACTCCTCCTCCTCCTAATCCTCCTCCTTCTCCTCCTCATCCTCCTCCTCCTCCTTCTCCTCCTTCTCCTCCTCCTCCTCCTCCTCCTCCTCCTCCTTCTAATCCTTCTCCTTCTCCTCCTCCTCCTCCTCCTCCGGCTTATCACCTGATCCCTTCCGATCTCTTTCCTTCTAATGAGGCTGTGGAACAATTCTGGTTCGGATTTCGATTTTCATACAGTAAAATTTCCGAACTGACTCTGTTTCTCTTCTCACTCACTATTTCCCTATTCCCCTCTTCTCTCTGTGTGGGTGGGTATGCTCACCTACTTGTGGTTACGGGAGTAAAACACGAAACGGGTGGGTTGGGTGGGGCTTTAAACCCATGGTAAGTGAGTCCTTGCCATGGGTTTTAAGGTTCCTCCGTTTCTGTGATTTGTTTGCAGTCGTGTCATGAAGAATCGATTTACTGGAGTTATTTCCCAGCTCCGTTTTCACTAGTTTCCCGTTGTTCTGTGGTACCTATTTAGTAAACTGTGTATAGAGTTTTTTATATTCTAATTAATTTATTATATCAAGTGAATAAGCAACTTGTGCAGCACTTAGGAATCTTTATTGTGGAAAAGTTTTGCCAACCAGCGATTTTAATCAACCCAGCACAGAGAGAAACGGTGAAAGATGTGAAGAGAGTGTTTGATGCAATCATTCCCTCAAGCCTAGAGACACGCTTAGTCCATCATCTCTAGGCTGAGGGACCGATTATCTCTCACTTCCTCTTCACATCCTTCACCGTTTTCTCTCTGTACTAGACTGAAAAAGACACCAAATATTTCAGAAGTGTCTCTATTAACTTGATAAGTTAAAACCTAAGGACTGTGCAGCGAATAGCACAGATTACGGCAACGATAGAACCAAGGAACAAGCTGTCAACTACCACAACCATCTACTACCACCCTACCACTACTCCCACTACCACCACCACAACACCACCACTACCACCACTACCACCACCACCACCCCACCACTCCACCACCACCACCACCACCACCACCACCACCACCTACCTACTACTACTACTAATAATAATAATAATAATAATAATAATAATAATAATAATAATAATAATAATAAAAGGTGTGTTTATACCGTGACTAATGATAAAACGAGTAAGAACTGAACTAAAAAAGAAACATGATAAACGCGATGTTTTCGTATTCCAGTTCTCCTAATTTGGATAACACTGCGAGGAACCGGTTTAAGCCCCTGAGGAAGAGGCGAATTGAATCGTCATCCGCATAAAATTACTTCAGAGAGATTATAACCTGCTCGGAGAATATATGGAGCAACCGCCATCAATAATAATTCTTGTGTAAAAAAAAAATTGAAGTGTCAGCTATGGAGGGTGAGAAGTAAACTGCTATGTGTACGTCTGTGTCATACTCCTTTAAAGAGCTCTTGATTCGATGAATTAGAGCTACAGTAGTCTTTCTTTGATTAAAACCAGGCGTCTATAACCTTGAGGTATAGAGCTTGTCCGTTACTATTACTAAACGTATTTATGTCTGTACTATCCGAAGAAAAAGGTATTCCATACGTCCACAAGTCCAACCCTTTTCATCTCAATACACCCCTAAAAAAGGAATAGTGCAGAGTGAGGCGTGGGATTACAGTGCAATCATATATCAGCACCGAGGAGTTTAAAACTATTCAGAAGAGGCATTACCAGGTTCTCGTGTGACAGCTATCCCAATTTCTCCAATGATAAACTGGTACCTATGTCAATAGCTGGACCAACCTTTTCCTAGTTACAGTACACGAGCGTTGAAAATTTTAAGTCATTCAGATACGGCATTCCGAAATAATAAACAAAAACCCAGGAAAAAAAATCAACCCACTTAAAAGTATCCCTTAGGGGAATACCTAATAACTGTGAAGGTCCCACTAGATCACAGATGCTCCTGAGG
>NC_091292.1:9137983-9140483 GCF_038502225.1 Cherax quadricarinatus
GTACTTGTGCCTCGTACAGAATCTTGCAACCCCTACTGTCAAGTAGATGCGAGATACGGCGAAGTGCTGTAAGCTTCCTGGCTGCCTTGTTTGCAAGATTTACAACATGGTTCTTCATGGTTAGTTTGGAGTCAAATTTCACCCCAAGGATATCAACTTCTTCTCCAGGTGCCAACACCCTCCCATTCATCCTTACTACTGCACCAGCATTACCATCATGGTGCATAGAGACGATAATCCTTTGCGTTTTCTCAGGTGCAAATGTTACTTGCCATCTGTTTCCCCAAGCTGATATAGCTCTCAGCTGGTGATTGATGTAGCTTAGAGCAGCTGGCATTTCTTCTCTTGGATAAGTGAATGTCAGTGTGCAGTCGTCTGCATATGCATGTGATTCTGGGATGAGATGAAGAAGGTCGTTGAAGTAGACATTCCATAACAATGGTCCCAGCACGCTTCCTTGTGGAACACTTGCCCCAATAGGATGTCTTGCTGATTCCGTTCCATTGAGAACTACACTTAGAGATCTACCCTGAAGGTAATCACTGAGGAGACATAGCGTAGAGCCTGCAATCCAGTGCTTGAAGTTTTGCTAAGAGGCCCTGGTGCCACTTAGTGGAGAGGTTTAACAACAGATCAGCAGCAGAGTAACCTTTCCTGAAGCCATATTGACGATCACAAAGTAGTGAGTGATAGTCAAAAAACTCTGTCATTTGTCTTGAGATTATTGTCTCAAAGATCTTACCAGTGATTGACAGGAGTGACACTGGTCTGTAGTTGCTGATTTCTGCTCTGCTCTTCTTTTTGTGAACAGTGACTACATTTGCCTCTTTCCATAGAGAGGGCCATTTACACTGTACTAGGCAGTGCTGAAAGATGCGAGCTAGAGGTGCTGCTAGCTGGTCTGCACATCTTCTCAGCAATCTTGGGCTCAACTTGTCTGGGCCCACAGCCTTTTCTTGGTCAAGCGATTTAAGAAGGAAATGCACCTCCTCCTGCCTTATTGTCACCACTGACAGTTTTGACACAGTTCTGTCTCTCTCTCTCTCTCTCTCTCTCTCTCTCCCTCTCTCTCTTCAGCTCTCACTCTCTCCCACCATCACTTCGTGTAGTGGATGCAACATATTTGTAAGTTACCAGACTAGCAGTAGAGATGCGTCGATCCCACCGCTGCCATCAGTTTGGTGTCTGTTATTCACTTGACTTTACACGAATACGAACATATTTTTTTAATAAGCTTTAATTAGATCCTGCTCTTGTCTTTGACTACCCTAAGCTGGTGTGACCAAGACTGACCTACGTTGGTCAAGTGTATGGCGAATCTGGGTGAGAGAGGTGTGCGTTACTTCCTTATTAAATCACTGTGACTGCATGACTTTCATAGAAACTTAATTTCTTCTTTCTCTTCCTTTTCTTCCTGTACTCCTTTTTCTCTAAGTTCCTTCTTTTCTTTTCTGTCTTCATTCTTAACTTATTTCAGTTTAAATAGGCTGATAAGGACATTTTCAACAGGATTTTTAGTTTCGCTATTACATTAGCCTACGGACGATATTATAGAGGGCCGGTTACGTATGTACAGACGTCCAACTTTGCTTCAGATCCAGTTCCGAAGAGTAATATAAGTGTATTGGAAGTAACCAAGGACCAGGGACAGAAACTGTCTCAGCAAAGGTGCCCTAAAGTGAATGCATTCGTAAATATTTTTATAAAGACTGGGAGGCTGTTAATCACTTATGGATAACCAGCACGAACTACTTACTCCTGACACCGCTGCTGACGATCACTCACGGTTATATCACTCATGGATAGTAAGCAGGAATTCGTCTCTGCCACAGAGGCCGCAAGGACGTTCGGATAGCCCAGCTAGTCTCTCGATCACCTTCCTGTCATCCATCCATCATTTGGGCGAAGGTCTGCCCGATTTTAGATACGGTTGTTAGTCTGGAGAGGAGACGAGAGAGAGATGGAGAGAGAGGAGGTTCTGTGGCATATATGGAAAAGACAGATAGAAAAGGACTTGGAAGCCCAGACCGAGGTTATCTGCTGAGAAGAATAGTATAATTCTACTCAGATTAGGGACAATAGATGTGTGAGTCAAGGATAGACTATAGTGTATTATCTCAACTCGTCCTTCTAGTAGCTGTGTTACTTTTCACATACGATTTACAACACATTTCAATGTTAGGTTACGTTACGTTACGCTACGTTAAACTATAAATAAAATATAGAAGGCTATAGACAAGTCTGCCTAGCGAACAGAAGATGCTCACGCACTAGGCGCTTCTTCGGGAGCAGTAAAAAGTCACCCATTTGACTGTTCTAACAACAGTGTCATGATGTCTATGGTTAAGAGAACGGTCTCACTATCTAGGTGTGCGAGTCAGGCTAGAAAAACCAATGTGAGGGGAGGAAAGGGTAGAAAGAATGAGGGGAGACAAACGGTGGTGGATAGAGAGAGAAGGGAAAAAAGTATCTCTGTTATCACCACAACTTCTGTCATTTT
>NC_091292.1:9145483-9187983 GCF_038502225.1 Cherax quadricarinatus
GGCCATGAAGTAGGTAGTGGTAATGTTGCACCTAAACTTGCTAAAGTTCTTTCGATTAAAGATTATCCAGTTCCTCATGATAGGAAATCTCTTCAACGTTTCCTAGGCAAGATATTCTATGACTTCGATGAGGAGACGGTGACACCTGTCTACAGAGGAAATACTGTTAAACCACGAGAGGCAGCCAAAGAGCCTATGGTCGAGTTTCAAAGCCAGCCGGATGACCTGTGGACGTTGATTCTCACCAACCCTGATGGCAATTTGCTGGAAAATGAGACTGAGTGCCTTCATTGGTTTATAGGTAATATTAAAGGTGGAGATATTACTACAGGAGAAGTGATATGTGACTACTTGCAGCCCTTCCCACCAAGAGGCACTGGTTACCACCACCTTGTCTTCGTATTGTACAAGCAAGATGGATACATGGACTATTCCACCTATAAAAAACAACAGCCCTGTTTGTCACTTAAGGAGCGAACCTTCTCAACACTGAGTTTCTACCGTGAGTTGCAGGACAATATCACTCCAGCAGGCTTGTCATGGTTCCAGTCAGACTGGGACTCCTCACTCACTGACTTCTTCCACCATACGCTGAAAATGCGAGAGGTCCCGGGTTCAGCTCCCGGACAGGCCCCCATATTACAACCCAGGATTTCAAATGGCCTGTTATCCCAGGTGTAATGGGAGCAAATAAACACAGTAGAAAAAGTTTAGACTTATATTATCCTTCACCAATTTAGAACAGCAATATGTACACTATGTACAGTGATAAATATAGTGCACTCCACGGTAAGCAAGGCAGAAATAGAAGCCACAAGATAGCAGACCGTGCTTCAACCAGCTCTAGAATGGGAATGACAAGGGCAGACAGGAGAGCGGTATCCACATAACCTCTGCGATTGCCAATCCCACCTTCTTATTGGCTAGAACCTGGTCACTAGTTGAACGATGGGGCCCCATCATCAACTCTTAGCAACCTGGTTCGCTGGTTGGGGGAGATAGCCTGTAAATGAGGGTGTGTCCATGCGCCGAATAAAGGTTACGTACTCTTTGCATGCCACATTGTATTTATTACAAAATACTAATTTCTCGTTTTTTGTTTACATTTGGAAGAATGATGCATCAAGATCACAAGAAATAAAATATGTTAATATGTAATTTAATCACTATGAAAGGGGTTTGAACTCTTTCGGTCACATTCTCCTTCAGAATGTTACTGAGAAATCAAGCTAATTGGTCATTTCAGTTTGAAGCCTATCGACTACACAAAGTGTCATTAAGGCTGCAGTAACCTATTCACCAGCAGTAAAGAATATTTTAGTCCCTGAAATATAGATTAAAGTAAGCCATACCACGGGTGGGACTTGAACCCGCGGTCAGATAATCGTAAAACTCCAGACCGACGCGTTAGCCACTGCATATATACACACATATCTTGCATATATACATTCACAGATATACACCTCTTGGCGTACATATCCTCTAATGAGAGAACTTAAAATTTAATTCCCTTTCAAAATCATTAACATTATAGGCATTTACGGCAATACAGAAATATAATTAAAAAAAATCGAACCGAATTGTTCATGCCAAATTAATTCAATAATACAAAAGAATTTTTCCATGAAATTTTGGTTAAATAAACCGAAGAAATACAATGAAATCTCTTGTGAGTAAGTGATCCCGTGTACTTATATTCTCATTATTTTCGTGTGTTAAACTGGTCTGTATTGTGCAGAGTTCATGAATGAATAAGATAATAAAATTGAGGCTCATCCGTCAACTTCATCAGCACACATGCAAATCAATTCGTCATACTGGTTTATAAATTATACAATCCATCCACCTAATTAGCATGAAAAAAGAGTTAATTCGCCAGACTGATCTACGAAATAAGTAAATTTTAGGATGAGGCTTTGAAGAATTCACCGTCAAAATTTGTTTACTCTTCAAGGGGAAGTGTCTAGATGCTAGGAATGAGTTCTTGATCTAAAGAACTGGAGCTACTTGTCCTTTGGATCAAACCTAATTACTTTCATTCCCC
The DNA here is from genome assembly GCF_038502225.1 of Cherax quadricarinatus. Lineage (NCBI taxonomy): Eukaryota > Metazoa > Arthropoda > Malacostraca > Decapoda > Parastacidae > Cherax > Cherax quadricarinatus. The sequence goes on from NC_091292.1 coordinate 9,147,528, forward strand.
GGGCATTGTCTGACCCATCGAAACGAGTTCAGAGCCTCCCACTACAAAGCCTATTGAAAATGTAACGATTTACAAACCCGCAAACTGGCGTACAAAATTGGGAACCCATTGCCAAACCGGTCGATTAACTCGGTGCGGAACTTCACCTTGTAAAAATTGGTTCTCCAGGGGCCACAGGGCTTGTGTATAATACACATCATTAAAGCAACAGCTGTGGCGTCCCAGCTGGTTACTCTGACCACCCCCAAGCCGCTATTGCCGGCTCTGTTGTTGGAGCTGCTGTTTTTAAATGTGTGTGTGTGTATGTGTGTGTACTCACCTAGTTGAGGTTGCAGGGGTCGAGTCCTAGCTCCTGTGTGTGTGTGTGTGTGTGTGTGTGTGTGTGTGTGTGTGTGTGTGTGTGTGTGTGTGTGTGTATGCATATGTGTGCGTGTGTATGAGTAATATATATATATATATATATATATATATATATATATATATATATATATATATATATATATAAAGATATATATATATATGCAAAACAACCACTCTGAAAGAATAGAGAAATTCCAAGCGCTTTCGTGACTACTCACATTATCAAGAGTTCCTTGATAATGTGAGTAGTCACGAAAGCGCTTGGAATTTCTCTATTCTTTCAGAGTGGTTGTTTTGCATATTCTGAAATCACCTGTGTACTGTGATCTTATTGCATATATATATATATATATATATATATATATATATATATATATATATATATATATATATATATATATATATAACAACACTGCGACAAGGCAAGGACTCGAACCCATGCTGCTTTGGCCTGCCTCATGGTAGGCGAAAACTTATGACGCCTTTACCCACGGGACCAAACAATCCTTAAGAGTAGCGCACCCAGCGGAACTGAATGTTGTACTCACTACCCAAGGACATACGTTGGTGAAGGTGAAATTAGCATAGAGTCACCCACACCAACGTATGTCCTTGGGTAGCGAGTACAACATTCAGTTCCGCTGGGTGCGCTACTCTTAAGAGTTGTTTGGTCCCGTGGGTTAAGGCGTCAAGAGTTTTCGCCTACCATGAGGCAGGCCAAAGCAGCATGGGTTCGAGTCCTTGGCTAGTCGCAGTGTTGTTATTGATCATTTCCACTTGTTCGTGGGCACACTAATATATATATATATATATATATATATATATAGATATATATATATATATATATATTATTACAACCCAGGAGTCCAAATGGCCTGTTATCCTGTGTGTAAAGGGAGCAAAATAAACACAGCAGAAAACTTTTGACTTATATTATCCTTCACCAATTTAGAACAGAAGTATGCACACTATATACACTATGTACAGCGATGGGTATTAGTGCACTCCACGGTAAGCAAGTCAGAATAGAAGCCACTATAGAGCAGGCCGTGCTTCAACCAGGTCTAGAATGGGAATGACAAGGGCAGACAGGAGAGTGGTACCCACATAACCTCTGCGATTGCCAAAACCATCTTATTGGCTTGAACCTGGGTACTGGTTGAACGACGGGGCCCCATCGTCAACCCTCAGTCACCTGGTTCGCCGAATGAAGGTTATGTACTCTTTGCATGCCATATATGTATATATATATATATATATATATATATATATATATATATATATATATATATATATATATATATATATATATATATATATATATATATATATATATATATATTTCTTCTTCTTCTTTCAACGTACCAGCCGAATCCCACCGAGGTGGGGTGACATAAAAGGAAAAATGAAAGTTTCTCCTTTCAAATTTAGTAATATATACAGGAGAAGGGGTTACTAGCCCCTTGCTCCCGGCATTTCAGTCGCCTCTTACGACACGCATGGCTTACGGAGGAAGAATTCTGTTCCACTTCCCCTTTGGAAGAGAGAGAGAGAGAGAGAGAGAGAGAGAGAGAGAGAGAGAGAGAGAGAGAGAGAGAGAGAGAGAGAGAGAGAGAGAGAGAGAGAGAGAGAGAATGTATGAGAGGTGGGAGGTAGGAAGGTGGGAACTAGAAGGTAGAGATGGGAGAGAGTGCTTTCGTAAATGTAGAAATATGACTGGGAGCTGCAGAATGTGTTTCTGTGTTTTAGTTTTGAGCCGGACTTGCTTAGTTGTGTGTGTTGTTTGTACGTGTTGTTTTTTATTGGGTTAATTAATGGCTGGTTGGTGTTAAGCTACAGCTCTTGGACCAATTTTTTTTCGATTGTTTAACATAATCTAGTTCAGTTGAATTTGAGTGCGCAACTTTGTATATTTAGTTTATATCTTTCTCTGCCTAATTTAACTTCCTTTCAACTGTGAGAAAAGCGTCATGATTGCAACGTTTCGCCCATGGCTGATATATGAAGCTTCACAATGAAGTTTCCTTTGCTTAATGTTTTTCTCACTATTTGTCAGTTTAGTCTATCGTTAATCTATTCTTTCCTGCTGTGACGCCGTGAACGTTTTTCGTAGTGTCTTCTATGCTCATTTTTGGTGTTTATCTTAAACTGTGGCTCCTTGTCCTGGAATATTTTGTATGTCATGATCATGTCTTCTTGATCTCAGTCCTTGCAGCGTCTAGAGAGAGAGAGAGAGAGAGAGAGTCTGTCTGTGTGTACTCACCTATATGTACTCACTTATTTGTGGTAGCAGAGGTCGAGTTATAGCTCCTGGCCCCGCCTCTTCACTGATCGCTACTAGGTCTTCTCTCTCCCTGCTCCATGAGCTTTATCAAATCTCGTTTTAAAACTATGTATGGTTCCTGCCTCCATTACATCTCTTGCCAGACTATTCTACTGCCTGACTACTCTATGACTGAAAAATACTTCCCAACATCCCTTTGATTCATCTGAGTCTTCAGCATCCAATTGTGACCCCTTGTTTCTGTGTCCCATCTCTGGAACATCCTGTCTCTGTCCACGTTGTCAATTCCTCAGAGTATTTTGTATGTCGTTATCATGTCTCTCCTAACCCTCCTGTCCTACAGTGTCGTCAGGCCGATTTCCCTTAACCTGTCTTCGTAGGACATTTCCTTTATATCTGGAACTAGTCATGTTGCAAACCTTTGCACTTTATCTAATTTCTTGACGTGCTTGGCCTGGTGTGAGTTCCAAACTGGTGCTGCATACTCAAGTATGGGCCTGACGTACACGGTGTAGAGTCTTGAACGATTCCTTACTGAGGTATCGGAACGCTATTCTCAGGTTTGCCAGGCGCCCATATGCTGCTGTTGCAGCAGTGTGTGTGTGTGTGTGTGTGTGTATATATGTGTGTGTGTGTGTGTGTGTGTGTACTCACCTATTTGTACTCACCTATTTGTGGTTGCAGGGGTCGAGTCTTAGCTCCTGGCCCCGCCTCTTCACCGGTTGCTACTGGGCCCTCTCTCTCCCCGCTCCATGAGCTTTATCAAACCTCGTCTTAAAACTGTGTATGGTTCCTGCCTGTGTGTGTGTGTGTGTGTGTGTGTGTGTGTGTGTGTGTGTGTGTGTGTGTGTGTGTGTGTGTGTGTGTGTGTGTGTGTGTGTGTGTGTGTGTGTGTGTGTGTGTGTCTGAACGTGAGTGTGGGAATGCCCTCTATGTTTTTGTATGTCCCAGCTAAGATCAAACCGCATTATTAGATTTTATTTTCTAACAAACTCACTTCAAGCATATTTCACAGACTTCGCTACTCGGTAATCCAAGACAAATCAGATTTCACACGTTTGCCCACCATGAGCGAGACAGACAGTCACACTACCGCCGAACGCCGCATTCTTTGTAAGTTTGCTTAAATGAAAAAAAAAAAGGAAAATTCAACTCAGCTAATCGATTCATTTTTCAAGCATTACCATCCATTTTCCCTGGTATTGACTTCCTGTAGACCCCAAGCATTGTCCGGTGTAAGTGATTCTGGCAGCTCCACCAATAACCTCTTTTGCTTCCTCTAACAATCGACTCCCTATTAGAAAAGGATTCCCCCTACCACCCTTTACCCACCACTATCCCATCCCCCCCGACTTACCACCCTTTTCCCCCAACGTCCATTGTTCCCCCACGAAGGTCATTCATCTGCCCCTAGACAAGAGAGACCATCTCTTTCCCCTGCTAGTGTCAACAAAGCCAGCCTCAGACGGAAACTAGAGTTCCTGCGACCAGTAGGGGATGCGCTTCAAAAACTCTGAGGTGCTCTATCCTAAACCCATTTCCATGGTCACGTTTCGATTTCGGGTGCTATTGTGTGGGGTGAGTTTATTGTTTGGGCCCTTAAAACTCGGCTGTTTCCAAACACCCTTCCTACTCAAGCCGCTACAATAGGGTGTGATGGGGGTGTGTTGGAGATATGTGTTGGGGTTTGTTGGAGGTGCTCCACGGCCTGGGACCTGGCTGAAGAGTCGGTGTGTGTGGTGGTCAGTTTGTGGCTAGTCATTTTTTGGAAGTATATTCTACCAGCTGTGTCTGCTGTAGCTATTCATACTTAGACTTAAAATACATTCCCTGCCCAGATTTTTTTTGAAGTTCCTTGCATTCTGAGCCTTGACTTAGAATTCGTCAGAACATGAGGTCTTTTTCCTAAATCTTCCACGCCATATTACGAGAACCTACCTGCTACCTGGGCTATATTGCAATATTTTTTTTTTTTTTATTATCACACTGGCCGATTCCCACCAAGGCAGGGTGGCCCGAAAAAGAAAAACTTTCACCATCATTCACTCCATCACTGTCTTGCCAGAAGGGTGCTTTACACTACAGTTTTTAAACTGCAACATTAACACCCCTCCTTCAGAGTGCAGGCACTGTACTTCCCATCTCCAGGACTCAAGTCCGGCCTGCCGGTTTCCCTGAATCCCTTCATAAATGTTACTTTGCTCACACTCCAACAGCACGTCAAGTATTAAAAACCATTTGTCTCCATTCACTCCTATCAAACACGCTCACGCATGCCTGCTGGAAGTCCAAGCCCCTCGCACACAAAACCTCCTTTACCCCCTCCCTCCAACCCTTCCTAGGCCGACCCCTACCCCGCCTTCCTTCCACTACAGACTGATACACTCTTGAAGTCATTCTGTTTCGCTCCATTCTCTCTACATGTCCGAACCACCTCAACAACCCTTCCTCAGCCCTCTGGACAACAGTTTTGGTAATCCCGCACCTTCTCCTAACTTCCAAACTACGAATTCTCTGCATTATATTCACACCACACATTGCCCTCAGACATGACATCTCCACTGCCTCCAGCCTTCTCCTCGCTGCAACATTCATCACCCACGCTTCACACCCATATAAGAGCGTTGGTAAAACTATACTCTCATACATTCCCCTCTTTGCCTCCATGGACAAAGTTCTTTGTCTCCACAGACTCCTAAGTGCACCACTCACTCTTTTTCCCTCATCAATTCTATGATTCACCTCATCTTTCATAGACCCATCCGCTGACACGTCATCTTTCATAGACCCATCCGCTGAACTATATTACAGAACACTTCTGAACTATACTGCAAGAGACTTCAGTACTATATTACAAGAGACTTCAGAACTATTTTACAAGAGACTTTAGTTCTATATTACAAGAAACTTCAGAGCTATATTGCAAGAGACTTCAATGCTATATTACAAAAGACTTCAGAGGCATATTTCAAGGGACTTCAGTGCTGTATTGCAAGAGACTTCAGCTCTACGTTATAAGAGATAATTACTATATTTCAAGCATCTTCTCTGCTATACTGAGATATTTACAATCCTGTGTTCCCTTGCAGAGAAAATAAGCTCCCTAAGGATCTGTGAGGGTTCAGTGGATGCTGAATTGGTTCTAGTTGCCCACTGTCTTCTGACAAGGCAACAGCAGCAGCAGAGGCAGCATTAGCAACAGCAGAAAAAGCAGCAGCAGAAAAAGCAGCAGGAGAAGTAGCAATATCGGCAACAACAGCAGCAGCAACAGAAACAGTAACAGTAGAAGCAACAACAGCAGCAGGATCCACAACAACAACAGTAGCAACAGCAGCAGCAACAACAGCAGGAGCAACATCAACATCAGCAGCAGCAGCAGCAGCAGCAGAAGCAACAGCAGGAGCAGCACGATCACAGCAGGTGTTCGACATCCTAACACAATCTTGGGAGTTTCGTGATGAGAATGGGGATGCTCGCTGGATTCGCCTCTTACTGGACAACATTCTCCCATACAAATGTTGCCAGGGTTTTGTAGAGTGCGTGCGATGCGTGCAGAATGTGTTTGGTGGGTCATGTGTGTGTGCGAGCTATCAGTAGAGTGCATGAGGTTGGTGTAATGTGTATGAGATGTCAGGACGGTGCGTGAGGTGCGTCCATAATGCGGGTTGAGTGTGTGAGGGAGGAGCAGAGTGCGTGAGTGGCCGTTTAGAGTCTGTAGATTACCTCGGTATTTCTACAACCCGTAGATCTGGATAAGTTGGTTAATGGGGTTTAATGCCTATCGACTACACGAGGGTCATGAGGACTACACATTAACCTTTTCGCCACCAGATAAGAATACTTTAATCCCTAAAATAGGGGGTTAAAGTTAACTCTAAGTATATATACGCTGAGGGAGCTAAAACCCCTCCCCCAGGGTATATATCCAGCGCAGATCAACGCGGGGTATATAGGGTACCTGATCTGTGCACATCCACAGGTTGTGTTACCACAACCTGTGGATGTGCGAAATGGATGTGATTAAGGAAGTCAAGACACAAACTCATGCTGCCAGCACTGTGTCTGCCATATTTGTGTCACGTTAATATAGTTGTTTTAAATATTATTAAATCCGCAGAGGTCATTCGGCCAAGGAGTGATGGAGGCCGGAGCCTCCGTACGCAGCAATGCTCTTGCGTCACGGCATGAATAAATTCGTTTATCGTCCGGTCAAAGTTTTTTTCAGGGAGGAAAAGCAAAATTGAAATGCTGGTGTATTTTTATTATTATTATTGTTGTTGTTGTTGTTGTTGTTGTTATTACTCTTATAATTATTATTATTAATATTATTATTATTATTATTATTATTATTATTATTATTATTATTATTATTATTCTTTTTATTATTATTATTATTATTATTATTATTATTATTATTATTATTATTATTATTATTATTATTATTATCATCATCATCATACTAAGCACAAGACCCATGAGGGTTACACAGTGCTGTGGCATATTTTGAGTCACTGATCTTTGAGTGAGAAGTCGAGAATGCCTCTTCAGATTGCCAAGATGGCGGAGCTGAATAGAAGGTCTGAATTTCTTTTGACCTCCCCGGGCTATGGTTCGTACGTTGGACTACTTGCATCCAGCGGTAACAACCTGGTTGATCAGACCCTGGTCAATTGGAAGGCCTGGTCAAGGACTGGACCACGGGGGCGTTAACCCCCAGAACACCCTCAAGGTATACTCCAGGTAGGTGTATGTGCTAATTGGCCATTGTTATTGAAAATATTTTTTTTATTAATGTCTATGTGATAATTTGTGAATGCTTCTTCTCATTAGCTTTATATCTCCAGCGCCGATATTTAGCCACATTAGAAACTTATGACGCACTTTGCACTATTCCTTTAGAACGCATCGAGAAAATGAAGGCTCGGCTTTCCGGAGACGGGGATATCGTTCTTGGATCGTGCATCGACCGAAACCCATCTACTTCATGTTATGTTTTCTAATAATTAGTAAAATTTGACTAAGTTACTTTACTCCGTCCTTATATAACCTAACCTAAAATATTCTGCATTGATGAAATGGTTTCAATTCATTCACATCAATATTTACGAAAAAGTAAATAAATACACCACTTACAAGACATCCCCGTTCCTCCATAAAACCTTGGCGACTTCGGGGAGTCCTAAGTGAGGAGACAACTGATCTGGCAGACGAGGGAAGAACCTCTTGAGGTGAGAGAGAGACAGGTGGGGCAGCAATCAGTATGCTGGCCACAGTGGTAGCCATTAGGAAGGCATTCACAGGCATTGTGTCTCAAGTTGGCAAGAATATGAAAGTATCGTTCACTGGCGAGGAAAGGGATAAATATGTGTGTGTTGTAGAGTTAAGGACGGAGGGATTGGCGGAGTGAAGAGTGGTGACATGACGGTAGTGATGATAATGATGGTTGTGGTGGTGGTGGTGCTGTTAAAAGGGAAGGCGGTGATGATTGTAGTTATCTGGGAGTAGCAGAAATGTGGTTACTAATTTTAGATGTATTGAAAATAAAAGAAAACCTTCAAATATCGGTATATCTAATAGCAAGCAATTCAACTAATTTCTTTTTTCATTAACTTGTCAGATCAAACAAAAGACGATATCTTGAGTCCGATCCTTTTCCTATAGAATTGCATAACATATATCTCCTTGCCACAACATCGAGAGAAGGAAATTAATCCATCTGCTCTGAATTACCCCATCTGATCGCTAAGGGATGTGCTGAGGGAGGCAAATCCAGATAACTACAAGAACAGTAACAGAGACGATTTATTATATTTAGCGAATTTCAATTCAGTCTGTCATCCACTTTAAGTATTTAACTCAGTTACAGGGCATCTATCTTCCTTTTATTCATTAGAATTAGTTCCATCTTAGCTTCCATATTACATGTATGTTAACCGTAAAATCCACTTCAATATTTCCCTCTATTTCATTTTGGAAATCAAGTACAAGTCATAACTAACCCCTTAGATTCTAACTCACATTCTTAAAATTACCAATATAATGTTCCATAATTAAGAACAATTAGGAAACACAGAGGAAAGTAAAGATAAAAGAATTGTCTCATTATATAGGATAATTCCGTCCTATATAATGGCCCGGTCCATGACCAAACCTCTTGGTGGATCAGGGCCTGATCAACGAGGCTATTGCTGCTGGCCGTACTCAGTCCAACGTACGAACCACAGCCCGGCTGATCTAGCACTGATTTTAGGTACCTGTCTAGCTTCCGTAGAAACAAGCGGAGGAATATGCAGAAAAAGATCGCAGTCAGCAGGATTTGAAACCACGTTAGGGGAGCTGGCAAGGTTCCCGAAGTGACGCTGTAGACCATTCAGTCAGAGATGCCTCAAAAGCTAGACAGCCTTATTACAAATTGCAACCATGCTGCCTAGCTTTTGAGGCATCTGTCGCCGAGTGGTCTAGAGCTTCACCTGGGGAATCTTGCCACTTTCCTGACGTGGTTTCGAATCCTGTTGACTGCGATCTTTCTCTGTATACGGTCCCATATTAATGCATTCACAAACAAGTGGTTTCACGCATATAGCAATACTGCGAATAGTCGGGGATCGAACCACCGATATTTTAGCACTGAAGCATTGATACAGTACCAAATATTGCTTTAGGAACCCGCAGCTTTATTACAGCCGCGACCGCAAGGACCTCTTACCACCTCTCCCTTCCACCAGCGACCTCCCCAACTGTCGATCGCCAGAATGTGATGGCCCTCAAAGGAGGTGGAGTAGCTTAGGGGGAGGGGGAAGGCAAGGGGAGATCATAAAAGATTAAGAGACTCTTCTGGCAACATTAGGAAAGATGCGATTCCTCAATGGTCACACGGAGATGCATACGGTTACTTTCTGGCTCAGCTGAGGAGGTTCAGAAGAGGTCTTATTGTGTGAAGGGAAACGGTGCAGTTCACCTTCCGTAGAAATGTTTTTATGGTGTAATGGTAATGAAGTGTGGGAGAGAGAGAGAGAGAGAGAGAGAGAGAGAGAGAGAGAAAGAGAGAGAGAGAGAGAGAGAGAGAGAGAGAGAGAGAGAGAGTTCTATACATCATACTTATCTCATTAACTTTCTTTGTTTTCATCACTCTCCAACTGCATCTACTGGCTACATTGACTAAATGTCACTGTATCTTACCGTGTGCTAAATCCGTGTGAATATTCATCTCAAGGAGAGGAATAGCCTCGATCCTCCGTCTGCTAATCGAGGCCAGGTCTCTTCCTCGGCCAAGTTTCTGACTCAAGAGGGCGTTGGTGACCACATTATAACAATGTATATTATGGATGTATTTTACATGATAGAGGCATTGTACATTATATATGTATAGCACATATGCACATTTCATTATGGAACCCCTGTGCATTAATTAAAGACCCCCAGATACCCATCACCTAAGTCGCTAACGTCGCGCTTAGCGATCGGAGGATCGAGCCTCTGCTACTTGCGCTGAATAACCCATACGGGTTTTAATAGTCTGTAAGAGTTTTTTTTCTTTTATAAATACATTCAGAATTAATACATATAAAAAAACAAATAATTTTCAACCTCTGCTCGATGCTGGGAAATGCGCTCGTTCGTGTACCTCAGAATGACCTATGCGTCCCCTTGAGATTTCATGATCTGCGATGTGTTCGTGTACAGCTGTGTGCTGGGATGGAGTCCTGGACCGTAAGCTTCTCCCGTGCGCTGGAATTAGTTCGTGCTTCCCAGAATGACCCCAAGCGTCGTTCCGACCTTTCCGTGCGCTCGATTCGTCTTGATTCAACCTCGCCAAATCCCTGTTGGCCAAGGTCGAGTTGTGTGCATGAATAGTGGAAGATGGAGCGTGCCTTTATGTGCTGATATTTTCCTGTATACTATTTCGTTTTCTTATTCTTGAGAAGAGTATGTAGTTTCTATCTGTCTGTCTGTCTGTCTGCCTGTCTGTCTGTCTGTCTGTCTCTGTCTCTCTGTCTCTGTCTCTCTCTGTCTCTCTCTCTCCCTCTCTTTCTCTCTCTCCATTTGAGCTTCCTTGGAGCAACTTTTGAGCTGTTATTGATCTTCCCACTAGCTGTTTTTGAGCTGTTGTTGATGGCAAACAGTGAACTTACACTGAAACAATTGTCCACCTTTAATGTCAGAGGATATCTTTTCACTCTAACCTAAACACACATATATAACAGTACTTCCTTGAGAGAAAACGAAACAAAATACATTAAAAAATGCTATATTTCCACTTACTATTGATTCTCTCCTCAGCGAGTGACCACAGAGGCAACAAGTCCTGACAGATGTTGTCTTTCATCACCTACAGAAACTTCCGGAAATGACTCTGCTCGATAAATCCTCCAGGTGTTTTGTGTCAGGTTTATCATCCTTCCTATTCATCCTATTCACGTGTAAGTGGGATGAAGTGAAAAGCTACGGGTCTGTCGGCTGAGCCACACTCCACCTCGGTTATCCTGTCTAGTTTTGTCATCCCTGTTCTCTTTCTCTTTCTGTCTCTGTCCTCTCTTCCCTCCTCCCTCAGGCTTCCCCCTCCTCTTTACCATCTATTTCTCTCCGTCCCCTCCTCATATCTATTGTCCTCATTCCCTCTGAGAGCCTTCCCATTTTCCATCTCCCAGCAGCACCCCTCTATCACCACTTCCCTAAGACCCAAACCTCAACCGTGTATCGGTAAATACACCTGGAGCATTGTGGTACAGGATAACTGATAGTCATCCTGTTGTAATATAGGTATTTGCGATCGTGAGTTGTATTTCCATTAATGGACACTCAGAATCCGCTGGAAAGTCGTCGCTAGCCAGAGGATACAGTATGTTGATCCCTACCTGTTGACGGTTCTTAAGGGGGAGGGGGGACATCGACCTCTTAGCCTGGTCCCAGACCAAGCTTTCTGGCTGATGACCTGATCGGTTAAGGTACTGATGCTAGCAGCATACAGTCGAACACAAGTACAGCAGTGAAACCCTTGGGTAGCTTTAAATATAGGTTCGAAAAACACATGAGTGGGTGTGACTTGGACTTGCCCAGCATAGGCCAGTAGGTCTGTTGCAATGCTCCTTCTTTATGTTTTTAAGTCCCCACGTACTTTTTGTTAATAAGTCTGTCAATCTATTTCCCTGTCTCTCCTCATTCTGATTTCTTCCCATTTAAGCAAATTATCTGTTACCTATCGGTCAGTTGTGCCTCGTTCCAGAAGATAAGCTCTCCGATACCATGCACTGCTATTTTGTTCTCAGTTCTTGTGTAGTACAAAAAAATATATTCATGAGCAATCGGGTTTGACCCAAGTAGGAAGTGACTAGCTCTAACTTCTCGAATCTGAATCTCTCTACCAGTATGGCGCCTAGACTAGAATGTTCCGAATGCAGAATGAAGTATTAAGAATTCCCAAATGTTTTTCTTTTGGGTTCACTTTACAGGCAAAGAGCTATTATAAAAGTTTACTCTGAAATCCAGCCATATCTCAGGCATGCTGCCACCCTCAGGATGCCGATCGCACGTGCAAAGAAAATGATAGGATGGATAATGAGAACTTTCAAAACGAGAGATGCCAAGCCCATGATGATCCTTTTCAAATCACTTGTTCTCTCTAGGCTGGAATACTGCTGTACATTAACATCTCCATACAAAGCAGGTGAAATCGCAGATCTAGAGAGTGTACAGAGATCCTTTACTGCACGTATAAGTTCTGTCAAGCACCTTAACTACTGGGAACGCTTGGAAGCACTTGACTTGTACTCGTTGGAACGCAGGAGGGAGAGATATATCATAATCTACACTTGGAAAATCTTGGAAGGAATGGTCCCAAATCTGCACACAGAAATCACTCCCTACGAAAGTAAAAGACTAGGCAGGCGATGCAAAATGCCGCCAATAAAAAGTAGGGGCGCCATTGGTACACTAAGAGAAAACACCATAAGTGTCCGGGGCCCAAAACTGTTCAACAGCCTCCCATCAAGCATTAGGGGAATTGCCAATAAACCCCTGGCTGCCTTCAAGAGAGAGCTGGACAGATACCTAAAGTCGGTGCCGGATCAGCCGGGCTGTGGCTCGTACGTCGGACTGCGTGCGGCCAGCAGTAACAGCCTAGTTGATCAGGCCCTGATCCATCGGGAGGCCTGGTCGTGGACCGGGCCGCGGGGGCGTTGATCCCCGGAATAACCTCCAGGTAACCTCCAGGTACAACACCAAGCACCAGCTCACTGCAATTCGGTTGTGTGTCCAAGACGCTACCACTGAGTTTTCTTATTGGGATAGTAGTTCTAGGATGACTAGACCGGAGGTTTTTCAAGTCTCATCGCTCTATTAAAAAATCAAAATAATAAGAGGTTTACAGCTTGTATTGGTAATAATCTTTACATTAACCTCCCCTCAAAAATGAATAGTAATATGCCCTTTCCAATAACATCTAAAAAATAGGTATACCAGGAAGGAATGCCAGGAAGAATCTCTTGGGGTATGAAACTAAGACCTCTTGTAGAGCTAAGATACAGAATACTGTAACGACACCATTATTATAGCTAAATGGTTAATCATGCAGATAAACAATACAGCTGCACTGGTTCTATGGTATGTGCACCCATATCCTAGAAAGATTACAAGTAATAGGCAGAGGGGCCCAAGTAGAAGAAAGAGGGGCCCAGGTAATAGGAAGAGGTGCACAATCACGAGGGGAGGTGCACAGGCAATAGGGGGAGGTGCGTAGGCATTAAGGGAGGTGCACAGGCCTCGACGGGACTACTCTTGCTGGTCGGTCTAGAAAAACCCTGAACAGCGTTTGTCAAAATGTTTGTGCGAGACGCAGCCAATCAAATGCTCATATATCAAGTGATGTATTGTGTATGTGTGTGTGTGTGTGTGCGTGGAGGAGAGACGGGGAGGGGGGGGGAGAGAGGAAAAGCCGAGAGAAGCTCAATCAAGACACATACAGGAAAATCCGTTTCGTGTCTGTTGCGGCAGATAAATCTCCTTTTGTATTCCTAAGTGAACCGAGAGTCAATTCTGATGTTGGCCAACGTCTGGGCGGAATTCTTTCTTGTGTGGAAACGATGAGTGTGGTCGGTGTTGGAGCGGCTCTTGTGGCTGACGGGAAGGTCTGCGTGTCCCGAGGCTTCCCGCAGGTATTGTGTAGGAGCTTTACGTGGGTTAGTGACTTTCTGAACCTGTTTAGCGAGGCTTCCGCCAGTCGGGAAGGATACAGCGACGTAACCCGGGGTTTCAGGCAAGCATGGAAGAGTTTGTCCATCCATTTCTCTTTATAGACTTTTTTTCCTCTTGCAAAAATGGTTATTTTATTCATGGGTAAACGCTATATTCGTTGAGGGTCACACAGAGCCTCGAGAATGAAAGGTAATGAGGGTTAATCCAAATATGGGAAAACAGCTCTAATGTCCTGGATCAAGAACCCTTCACCAGAACTCTCCGATAGTGGGGCTGCCATGCTTGTCAAAATTATATGCATTTTATGTCTGCTGAAGCCTTATACAGACAGACAGACTGATCCACAAGTCTTCACTCGTATCAGGTTTATGATACACAAGACCAGCAAGTTAGTGAATATGAGTCAGTCTTCATTCGTGAAGAGTTATGCATTATTTTTACTATTATTCTTACATTGTGGTCTTTGCCATTTACACTGTTCTTGCTCCTTGATCCTCGTTCTCATTCAACATGCATGTGTGTGTGTTGGCTCTAGTCTGCCTTTCATCACTGACTTTTTCCATATTCTTTTCGGGGGATTTTTCCCTTTTCGTCGTTTTTGGTGTGTGTGTGTGTGTGTGTGTGTGTGTGTGTGTGTGTGTGTGTGTGTGTGTGTGTGTGTGTGTGTGTGTGTGTGTGTGTGTGTGTGTTTGTGTGTGTGTGTGTGTGTGTGTACTCGCCTATTTGCCTTTGCAGGGGTCGAGCTACAGCTCCTGGCCATCTATTTTTATGCTATTATCTTATTTCTGTACTCCTCTCTGGGGAGTAAATGTTTCTCATTTCTTTTTTATTTCCACTCTTGCTGTTTCAACATTTTTCATCTTCCTTATTTTGTTCTGAATTATTACTTTGTACTCATGTATTCCTTCTAACAAGTATTTTCTTTTTTACCTCATTCGTCCCCTTTATTCCTCCGGTGTCTTCTTCTCCCTGCCTATCTCGAAGGCGTTATTCTCTTCTCCTTCTTGTGTATTATTCTCCCAACCTTTGTCACTTATGCTAGTTTTTTTTCTCATGTATTTTATTCTTCAGTCTTTATCTCCTGTATGCTATTCTTACTTCTTTTCATTCATATTTTATTATATATTGTCTTATTCTTCCCTTCATTCTTGGGTGTGTTTACTCTTCCCCCTGTTCTTCTGGCTTCGGTTCTATAGTGCATTCTTCATTCATTCCTTCAACAGCATATACTCTCACTATTGTATGTTATTCTCCATTTCTTTCACGTGTGTCACTCTTCCCTCCTATCTTATGAGTGTTCTCCCATTGTCTCCAGTATTCACCTAGTTTTGTTTGGAGGGGAGTCGACTCAGAATTCCTGCCCTTGTATAGCTATATGGGTCTCTCTTAACAGAGGGAATGTCGTCCTGTCCAGAGACGCCGTAGAGATCTCCCTCCTTGAAGCTTTTGTAATGTGTCGGCAGTATTTCCTCTATTCACTTGCATGTACTCGGTTCATTTATATCGAACGAGAATGGATCGCCCAGGTAGAGGAATGTGGAGAGGAATTGAGAGGAGAGAGACCGAATGATTTCAGAACTCCCTATGGAATCGCTGATATAAAAATCTTTGCCTGTATTAGCAGTTTAGAAAACACTCGGAACAGTTCCACAATCTGTTGAGTCATTATTCTTGGGAGTCTTTCCTTCTTTCAAGAAGGTTTTGGCTTACAAAATTCATCGAAAATCCCTCTGTGTTCTCTGATATATATTTTCCAGTCACTGGAATCAAATCAGTATACAAGAGTAGTCTCTGATATCTATTTTCCAGAACCTATTATTCTTAGGAGTCGAAACTGTCAACATTGCACCAAGGATAGAGTGAGGACAACACCTTTCAAGTTAGGTAAAAGGACACAAGTGTAACTAATGTGACATTTTACTGTGGCAACGTTTCGCTCTCCAGGAGGTTTGTCAAGCCGCAATAAATTGTCACATTAGTTGCACTTGTGTCCTTTTACCTAACATATTGTCGGTAATTCTACCAACGTTAATACAGCTCTCAGGTTGTTATCCCAGCTCAGTTTATTTCAAAGCTTAGTTTTGTCTGAAGCATGTTAAAACCCAATATGTCTCCCAAAGTTATCTAACACTCAGGCACCTATTTAGTTCTAGGTAGACAGAGACAGCAGGTGCTAGGAGACTCGCCAATAAACCTCGACTGGCCCAAATTATCGAACCCGGAATCCTGTGATTGTAAGCTGAAGGCACTACCACTGAGCTTTCCAGGAAATTTCACATTCTTATCCATTAGCCCACCGGAGTAGTGTGTGTGTGAATGTCTGACAGACCACCGTGGAACACTTTACCCGGGTGGTCGACTGAGGTCATCATTCAGAATTAGTCGACAAGGGCCCCTATTTCTTCAGGAGGATGGGGCTAAAAGCCAAGCACCTACTTCCAAGATTGTTGTTACTCAGGTAGCCTAAGCTCCTTCTAGTGATGATTGAAGGTCAGTAAATATTCAGAATGCTTAATTCTGTTTCCCTTACCTAAAAGGTGTTTCGGGGGTCAACGCTCCCGTGGGCCAGTCCAGTGACCAGGCCTCAACCGTGGTACTGTCTTTGAAATTTTCTGCTGGAGTGTGTCAGCAGGTTTTCAAAACCGGTAATCCTAAAGAAAAGTGTGTTGACGTTGAGGAATTGCTCGTGGACTAGGATTTACGAGCTACCCTACACTTCCTTGGATCAAATCTGATTAACCTCCAATTTTCATTCTGTCTGTCTGTCTGTCTGTCTGTCTGTCTCTCTCTCTCTCTCTCTCTCTCTCTCTCTCTCTCTTTCTCTCTCTCTCTCTCTCTCTCTCTCTCTCTTTCTTTCTTTCTCTTTCTCTCACTCTCGCTTATTGCACTTCAGTAACATATAACGTCTCTATCTAGAACGGTTCAGTAAGAGTCTTCAGGATTTACACAGAGGCCAGAGAAACACTATTTGTATTGCTCTTTGGAATCTGCACAGCCGAAATGTTCACATATTTGTATTTTTTACACCTCCCTCCCGTCAGTGGGGGTCCCTTGGTGCTGTATATTTCTTAAGGGTTCACCACTTCCCCGTGAATTAAATAATAAAATTATACTGTATAATTTATTGCAATTTTATTAAAATTAAATGTGAAGGGTTAGCCGGTGTTACCATCTCTTGGATCCCAACCCACAATATTTACAATATTAGCATCCTTTTGGAAATCTGATGTTCCTATGATTAATTTATTAGGTTTAAAGCTTATTTGACTACATGACTGTTTGTAACCTATACACCACCAGTCAAAGATACTTTATATCCTAAAATACGAATTACGGTAAACTCTTTTAGTATGCAAACTCAACTGCTGACCCCTCCAAGAGCAGATACACAGCGGTCCAGACATATTAAGAAAGAGGTTCTTTTAAGACTGTAATCGAAGTTTAGAGGTCTGTAAGGACCGACAGATATAATCATTAGCTATAATCTGGTGGCTAACGTGATCTGTTTGTGTCGCTTTTTCTCCGTGGTTTTGTAGCTGCGTACCCTCAGAGCAGCTATTAAGTGGTTCCCAAATCCTTGTCAGTTGTTTATTATTTTTGCGTCGTTGAATTTAAAGGGTACCTTACTGAGTTCATTTTAAAACACATCTCTTTTTAAGGTATCTACTATCCTTGTGGATGTTCCCTAAAACAGTCTGCAAACACCCAGGTACCTATTTTCTGCTAGGCGATCAGGAGCAACAGATTTGTGTGTGCGAGAGAGAGAGAGAGAGAGAGAGAGAGAGAGAGAGAGAGAGAGAGAGAGAGAGAGAGAGAGAGAGAGAGAGAGAGAGAGAGAGAGAGAGAGAGAGAAAACACAATTCCTTTAAACATTTCTTGTTCCCCTCTCACTCTCTCCTCACCCAGGTTCACCCCTTCACCTCTTCCACCCTCCTACGACCTCCCAATACAGCATTCCAAGCCAGTTTTCGATCCAGAGAGAGGAGAGCAGCGATAGTGTAGCCTGCCCGGTAGACTTCCTATTGTGGTGCCTATAATTGCCTTCCAAAAGAGGAGCTTTTGGATGCTTGCAGCAGACGGAGGGTGACGGATGAGGTGGGGTACATTTCGCCACGCGGGGAGGTTTCAGTGTGTTTTCTTGTGGACCGAATCGCTTCTGTGGGCTGTTGAAGAGTGCTGTCTGTGGGTGTTGGTTGGTGGTGGTGGTGGTGGGGGTAGGTGGTTTTGGGTGTTGGTAGGTTGTGGTAGTGGTGGTGGTGATGATAATGACTGTGATGGTCATGTCAGAGATGGTCACCTTACTGACAGTAAGGTCATGGAAGAGTTGTCGCGAATGTTCCTATGTAGAACATTTGAATGAGTCGAGGTGGGTAGACATCACTAGTTAAGACAAGACAGGTCTAGTAGGCCAAGTTTTATTCTTCCACTAAACACTGATCAAAAACCCAATGCCACAGAAACGGTACTGACATTGTTGGCGGTAATGGTAGTGTATTTGTAGAACGCGTACGAACAAAGACAATAACCTAGCTGCGTACACACAAACACAGACAATAACCTAGATGCGTACACACAAACACAGACAATAACCTAGATGCGTACACACAAACACAGACAATAACCTAGATGCGTACACACAAACACAGACATTAGCCTAGACGCGTACACACAAACACAGACATAAACCTAGATGCGTACACACAAGCACAGACATTAACCTAGATGAGTACACACAAACACAGACATTAGCCTAGCTGCGTACACACAAACACAGACATAAACCTAGATGCGTACACACAAGCACAGACATTAACCTAGATGAGTACACACAAACACAGACATTAGCCTAGCTGCGTACACACAAACACAGACATTAGCCTAGCTGCGTACACACAAACACAGACATTAGCCTAGCTGCGTACACACAAACACAGACATTAGCCTAGCTGCGTACACACAAACACAGACATTAGCCTAGCTGCGTACACACAAACACAAGCAATAACCTAGCTGCGTACACACAAACACAAGCAATAACCTAGACCAAGGGTCTCCAAACTTTTCACTACGAGGGACACATCATATTTTTTACACATTTTCGCTGGCCAAAAAAAAAAAATCAGTCTTATAAATAAATATAAATGAATGAATAAAATTTAAATGTATGAATAAGTTTTGTTTTGATCATTTTTGTAATCAGCATGATAATATTCAGAACAAAAGATATATGTGACAATTACGAAGAAACAATCCCGTGTTTACACTGAGGAATGATATATAATGATATATAATGATATATAATGATATATAATGAGCAAAAATGTCAAACATAAGCCAGTACTCTGACAGCATAACGAATTACTGAACTGAAGATGATAAAAGCTAAAACAAGATTAATTTGCACAAGATTAATGGGAATGATAGAACTTTTTGTTTTTTTTCTTTTTTTAATTTTAAAATATTGCTGAACTGAGGTTTCAAGCTTGAGGAGCCAATTATTAGAATAAACTTCAAATGTTCATCAGATAAATTTGTGCGATATTTGGACTTGACACACTTAATTTTTGAAAATGTTTGTTCACAAGGGTAAGTTGTACCAAAAACTTATACGAATCCACAGGGAAATAGCTTCAAATTTGAAAATTTGTTCAGGCTCTGAAGATATATAAAACTGAATCAGATTTCCTTCTATATACTTTTTTTAAAGATCTAATCTGATTGGAGATCAGTAATTTCCATTTCAAACGGACTTGGGAGTGTTTTAACACTGCAGTCAAATGGATTTTTGAAACAGCTTTATTTCTTAATAATGTTGGTAGAATTACCGACAATATGTTAGGTAAAAGGACACAACTCCAACTCATGTGACATTTTATTGTGGCAACGTTGCGGTCTCCAGGAGCTTTGTCACTCTTGACATATTAGTTGCACCTTCTTTTTTTACTTGCCTTTATTTCATCTGTTTTTTCATTAAGATCAGAAAATCGTTTCTGAAATTGTTTTTGTAAGTCATTAATGATTTCTATTGCAAATGGTGATATAAATTCTGTTTCACTTTCTTTCATGAAAGTTTTCACAATATGGGAAACGAACCAATTTAGAGACTTTCATTTGTCCTTCAGATAGCATCAGTTTTGCCCTGAATACCTTGACATGTGTGAGTAGATCACAAATCAAATTGGTTTCACCTCGCAACTTCAGAATCAATTGATTCGTATGGCTTGTCACATCTGCAAAAAAATGCCAATTTCCCTAGTCAATCAGCATTTGATAAAAGTGGTTCGGGTCGATTCTTCTCTGTGAGAAATGAATCAGTTTTCTTTCTGAGCTGAAAGAACCGTGATAGAACCTGTCCACAAGTAAGCCATAGAACTGCTGTATAATAAGGCAAGTCAACAAACTTAGAATCAATTTCTTTCAGAAAATCGCGAACTGGCGATGATTAAGCCCGTGAGATCGAATGAAATTCATTGATGCGTTCTGAAATAGGTTTCAGAATGCAAGACGTAACCACATATTTACCGTGCAATGTTTGCTGATAGATAACGTAGTACAGAAACATGGGCTTTGAGAATCCACCATCCTCACAAGCTTTTGTGATTTATCCAGCCTAACTTTTTTTTACCCCAGACATGGTCTTTCTTACGTCCAAGTTATATTTTGAAGATATCTTCGGTTCCTGTGCTGTGCATGCTATACAATGATAATAATTCTTGTGTGACATTAAATTAATTGTCAACGTTAAGGATGAATACTAGGAGTTGTGATGTGTCATCTGCATCATTCGATTCAAATGCGAGAGAATAAAACTGAAAATTTCGTACTTTTTATGCTGCTTCCCATATCCTCATTTCTACGAGCTACGGTATTTAACCCAAGTCTGAGAATTTTTAAGATATTTGCATTTTCTAGGCATAACTCTTCCACTGCTTCCATCATGCACTCTTTGATCAGAACTCCATCGGTGAATGGCTTTCCTCTTTTAGCTAATGCATAAGCTACTTTTTAACTGGCCCTGGTTAAAGTTTCATTTTCAGCTCTGTTCTGCGTAAAAAACCTTGTTGGGAAAGCAATCTGCGTTGCATTGATTCCATTTTTTTTCCGAACGCTGTGTTCCTGTGAATTGGGAATTAATTGGTTTATGTTTGGTCTTGTAGTGCCGACGTATATTGTACTCCTTCAAAATTGCAACAGTTCGTGGCGTACGATACACAAGGCTTTATCACCTGCTTGTACAAAGTACTTTACGCCCCATTCTTCATTAAACAGGCGGCATTCACCCTGCAAAAGCAGACAAATACACATACAAAACACACCCACAAACTCATATACACACTTAAAATACTAGGTAGTGTACAGACTTTCTTCATTACCCGATAGCACATTTCCTCCACTTAAACTCGTCAATATAAACCTCAGGAAAATTATACTGGGGAAAATGGAAACCAAATATGAAGAAAATGACACCACTATCAACACGCACACTCAGGTGACTAACACACCAGTGGAGGCAGAGGGCGACATAAACACTAAGTCACAAGGGAATGACTTCTTGTGTTCAGGATTAGGGAAAACCTGGTGAGCCTCTTAGTGAAGGTTTATATGATCAGTGAGTCACAGCCTCCAGCACTTCAATGAATCTCCCTTAACTTGTCCAGTCTTCTTATGGGCAACACATTCTCGCACCACGAATGATAATAAACGTTGCTTGTTTGGTGTTTATAGTGACCTCGTTGGTGGACCTATCACAACCTGTTATTTTAATTTCATTATTTGTAGTTAAATATACTTTTCATTGATTTATGTTACCTAACCCAACCAAATCTATCCTAATCAAACTTTCCCTAATCAAACCTAAACTAATCTAGCCTAATCTGGCCTAACCTAGCCTAATCTAATCTAACCGAATTTAACCTAGCCTAGTTTAGCTTTACCTAACACAATGTGACTTGTATCTAATGTAGTTCATTTTGTATATGAAGTTCATTCCCTCATAACCACATTGTTACATGTCATCCTAGTAGTTTTAGACATGGTCATTTTTTGCTAGTATGTGTGCACCATGCTGGTACAGGGTGGCTATTTGGGTGCCGGGGACTGTCTAATCACTCTAATGGTTTCAAAGTGTGGAGAGGACGAGGGACTCGGCGAAGTTATTTCGCATGTAGGGACAAGCCAGACCGATAGATTCTCACCAGCCTCGAGTTGGCTCGCACCATTCTAGATGTAGCTTCATAAACAAAATAAAAAATCTAAATCTATTGCCGTGGTAGCGAGAATATTCTCATCCTCAATCCAAACTCTTTTCACTCTTCAGTTTAAGTGATCCATTCCTATTTTACTCAGCGTAATTGTACATATATTGTGGGGGTGGGACTATATCAAGTGTATATTATATTTCACATCTTTGAATGCCCTGTTAACTAATGTATAGGCTGGAATATAGCAAGGCCAAGTACTGCAAGCCTCTAGAAAGTATTTGTGTCCATGATACCTAATCTAACTTGATTTAAATGAAGAAAATAGTATTTCAAAGTGAAAACACTAGGAAAATGTCACTGATTACCACTGGTACACCTGTCCCTCTGATAAGCCATCACAACGTTCATAAGGCGTTGAATCAGAAAAGCCCATACACAGCCTGGGAAATGCAAGGTAATCAGGTTTAATCCGAGGAAGTAGAGGGCAGCTCCAGTTTCTGGCATCAAGTGCATCTCACCACAGTCAAGGAAGGCATCACCTCCCACTTACAGTACCCTGGACATATTAAGCTGTTATCGCCAGAAATATTTTTGCAACTTCATTTTTCTCGTCCCCTTCCCTTCTTGAGTATATTCACTCTTTTCATAGACAATATATGTATATATTCTTTTGGTGCAAAATTAAAAATGTTTACATTAACATTAATGAAAAAATATATCTTTAAACGTATAAGAGAAAATTTCAGAAAGGACTTAATTTTAAATGAGTTCTTGCTAATTGACCAATTTTGCATAATCGGCACGACATATATATATATATATATATATATATATATATATATATATATATATATATATATATATATATATATATATACATGTATATATATATATATATATATATATATATATATATATATATATATATATATATATATATATATATATATATATATATATAAAGAAACAAATATTTCCTGTAAGCTTATAAATACCCTCAACAATAATACTTTCCTAAACCTGAAAGGACCATATTTCTGCTGACATATGTCTACTAACCTGGAGTATATGATCTAACTTGACATTCTAAATAACCAGGTATATATTCCCTCTTAAGATGTTACATTCCCTTAAAGACAGAAATATTGTTTCACCGTTGGACTTGTTCCCATCTCTCTTGACACGTTGATGATCTGTACACGGAGGGAGATACGTCTCACAGGGAGATAATTCCCACAGGATGGGAGATAATTCTTTCCAACGCCGGGTCACCGCAGGGAGAAGATCCGGGAGGGAATCCGCCCTGCGAGTCTACCTGAATTCTTTCCATCACGGTGACCTGGACACTGGTCAGGTCACACGTCGCAGAAAGATTTGACAGGGATTATCTCATTGTTACCCGAGAAGCTTTTTTTTTTTTGGTGTGTGTGTGTGTGTGTGTGTGTGTGTGTGTGTGTGTGTGTGTGTGTGTGTGTGTGTGTGTGTGTGTGTGTGTGTGTGTGTGTGTGTGTGTGTGTGTGTGTGTGTATGTGTGTGTGTATGAGGAAGAGATAGCTCTAATTTCTTAAATCAAGAGCCCTTCATAAACATCAATATACTCTCACTTTCAAGGGATTTCGTGGGAAAATCTTCCAGAATTTCTACACATTCAGCGTCCACCAGGAAAATGACACGGGAAAAGTAACCACATATTAGTGTAGTTACTTGAGGCGTGACGATGATAACAACCCTCCGAGGGGAGGGACTACTCAGTTTTTATACCTCAATGGGAAATTAAACACTTAACTATTTAAAAATAATTAGCTAGTGTTGAACAAGTACACCGTCCAAGCGCAATGATTAGAAATATACTGAAGCGTTAAGTAACTTTATATATATATATATATATATATATATATATATATATACACATATATATATATATATATATATATATATATATATATATATATATATATATATATATATATATATATATATATATATATATATATATATATATATATATATATATATGTCGTGCCGAATATGTAAAACTGGTCAATTAGCAAGAACTCATTTAAAATTAAGTCCTTTCTGAAATTTTCTCTTATACGTTTAAAGATATATTTTTTTCATTAATGTTAATGCAAAAATTTTTAATTTTGCTCCAAAAGAATCTTAGAAAACTTCCCTAACCTTATTATAACAAGAACAATTTATTTTAGCCTAACCCAACTAAATATATTTTAGATTTGTTTACAATAATTTAATACTTGACAAACACAGTGAAATATATTTTTTTCGTTAGGTTCAGAATGATTTTGGCGAAATTATTGCATACACAAATTTTCACTTGTCCTATGTGGCAAGATGAGCGTTGCTATTTAAGCCAAGATCGCAAGTTCTGCCTATTCGGCACGACATATATATATATAATGTACGTATTATGTACCAACCGCAATATCCCACCTAAATAAGATACCAACTCTGCATTTACTATAAGCTTTGGAAACTTGCAGAGACCACTACTGCTAATCGACTGTTGTTTTTATAGCATGCAGCAGATAAGAGCAGACAGGAGAAGGCTACAATGCCAGACGTACATAGGCGTAGATGGAAGCTGAAGACACGGATGAGAATAGGGGATCTTCGGAAACACTTTTTTTTTTAACTCTCGGAGTTTTTATATAAATTTGTAAGGTGAGCTAGATGAGGAAGTGACACACGCAAATTCGGTACACAGTTTAAAGATAAAGTATTACAGGGCCTTAGAGGCCGGGAAAAAATGCCAGTGAATACAGTTTACAGGGGGAGTTAAGAACCGAGAAACAAGTCCCTCAAATACAGTATGGTGAGTACAACATACACACACATACACACACACACACACACACACACACACACACACACACACACACACACACACACACACACACGCATGCACTCTACGGTTCCTTCCCCCTCCCCCTCCCCCCTCCCCCCCTCCCGCAAACTCAAATAGGCAATTACATACAAACACACAAATGCGAGTGAACACAAACACACTGCCAGCTTCACATGCTCTCCAGAAAGATAATTAAAGATAAACAAAGAAAAGATATTTGATGACACCGGTGCCCTGAGTCGCATACAGTCTCTCTCTGTCTCTCTCTCTCTCTCTCTCTCTCTCTCTCTCTCTCTCTTTCCTCGCTTTATACTTCTCGTTAAAAAAAATCTTTGTGGCAGGTAAGAGTGGCAATCACTATACTGAAATAGAACTCAGAGCTGAAGATATATGCAAGATACTTTTCTGTAACTCTTACAAAAATTCTATTCCAAAGGCTCTGATTACAAAAAATCCATTGCAAAGGAACTGATAACAAGTATAACAGTTGCATTGCAAAGGCACTGATAACGAATATAAAAGTTACATTCCAAAGGCACTGAAAAGAAGCTACATTGCAAAGGTACTGATAACGAACATGTATCTTACACAATTTCCGCCACCGAAGCAATAATAACGAAGAAATAACTAAAATATTGGGTTGTTCTTCTGTATCGACATTTGTTCCGCCCCCTTGTGAATATCAAATAAGTAAAGTTTTAAGGGATCATTCACAACATTGAGGTGAGACAGTGCTGGGGAAATAGAAGATAATCAGGTTTGATCTTCGGAAGAGGAAGGTCTTAAAAAGCTCCAGCATCAGAACTTTTTATTTGAGGAGTGAACAGTGGCAGCAGGTGTACTGACACATACCCAAATGTCTTTAGCGGCTTTTTGCATAAATAACGAGGACATAGAAGAGAGAAGCTTGTGACGATGTTTCGGTCCAAGTCGAACCGAAACGTTGGAACGAAACGTCGTCGTCTCTCCTATGTGCAAGTTATTTGCGTATTGTTTCAGTCACTGTATTGTGACTTTTGTTCTTTACCGGCACTAGGATCGATGCCAGGCCCGTCGATTCTGAGATAATGATATTACCACAAGCTAGTTTGAGACGGAGGGTCGAGCCTCAACCACTCATAGCGTTGAATAACTCACAGGATTTTTCGCTTTATGAAAAAAAATGCGTCAACTTGCAACAATATTACAACTATCATAACTCGATGGTACACAGTACCGAAAAGCCGATGAATTAAACACAAGTATAACACATGAGCATCTGTAGTTTGAAGACGGCTAGCCAGGCAGTAGAGATACCAAGGCGATGAAACACTGAAGGCATTTTTTTGAGTAATTCAGGTTGAAAGATATTTTTTTGCTACTCATCTCTACGAGGCTTACAACAACAGGATCTGTGGAGCTGGGAACACACACGTTAATGGTGGTGTTGTTGCAAAGGGCTGCTCTCCTGTGTTTACCCACGTGTGTAGGCGTTTATTTATGTTTAAAATGATGCTGCGGGGAGATTTGTTTGTGAAGAATGGATAAACAATTATGATCAAGTGTGTATGAGTGTACTCACCTATTTGTGGTTGCAGGGGTCGATTCACAGCTCCTGCCCCTGCCTCTTCGCTAGTTACTGCTATGTCCACTCCCTCCTTGTTCCAAAAGCCTCCTTATAGTATGTCTTTTTAAGGCTATGTGTATGTGTGTTAGTTACCATTTTGTCCTATGTGTGTGTGTGTGTGTGTGTATACTCACGTATATGTGGTTGTAGGGGTCGAGTCACAGCTCCTGTGTGTTACTAAATGTAAAAGCCTTCATGTTATGTCTTTTCATGTTGGAGAAATTTCGTTCTAATATTGTCATACTCACAAAGCAGACACTAACATCACGACACTAACATCTTATAAAGACTTATTAGCCCTTCAAGACAAGCGTCTCGATTTTGTCGAATAGCTCTTAATCCAAGGAAGTAGTGCACTCCTCCATTTCCCCATAGGGGTTTAACTCCCCCATAAAAAAATTAAAATATCCTTTCAGATAATACTGCTGAAAAAATCTATGCAAAATATAACGACTGTATGTTGAACAAACTTCTCATGCTCAGAAATAATTTCTCGCGTCCCTTCAAGGCACTTGTCGTATTTGTTTATATACTCTTAAAGCACAGGAAGTACGTTGTTGAGGCCAGCGAGAAGGGTGTGGAGGGAGAGCAGCGAGGAATAGGTGTGGAGGGTGCTGTGTGCATGGAGGGATGTGGAGGAGGGAGGAGTGATGGAGGGAAGTGCTTGGAATTAGGGGCTGGGAGGGTGGGGAAGGAGAGTATGAATGGGGAAGCTGAGGATAGCACTAAGATTATGCTTAATCTTCGGATGGTGCTCAAGATAGTGAGTGTCTCCCTCTGTATATATTCATGCATGTATTATACAACTGCATAATAATAATAATAATAATAATAATAATAATAATAATAATAATAATAATAATAATAATAATAATAATAATAGTATACAAAGACCACGACGACAAAGAGAAGAAGTAGCAGAAGAAGAAGCAGCAGTAGTAGGAGCAGCAGTAGTAATAGTAGTAGTAGTAGTAGTAGTATCAGTAACAATAGTAGTAGTATTAGTAGTAACAGTAGTAGTAATAATAGCAATAGTAGAAGTAATAGTAACAGCAGTAGTAGTAGTAGTAACTATTAATAGTAGTAGTAGTAGTAACTATTAATAGTAGTAGTAGTAGTAACTATTAGTAGTAGTAACTATTAGTAGTAATAGTAATAGTAACAGTAACTATTAGTAGTAGTGGTAGCAGTAACGATAGTAGTAATTGCAGTAGTAGTAGCAAGACTAAACTAAAGCTTCATATATTTAAAAATAATAATAATAATAATAATAATAATAATAATAATAATAATAATAATAATAATAATAATAATAATAATAATAATAAATTAAGCAAACGTATCCCAGTTGGCTAATAGCTCACGGGACGGAGTTGTCCTCGCCAAAGGGCGACAACAGCGGCACGAGGTCGTTAGGTCTCCAGTGTGTGGGTCGTTTAGGAGCCACAAGAACACAAACAGCAGGCTGCTGCTGGTCGCGACGTGTCACTCGTGGGGAGTGTTGGTCATATATACTAAAATTCTTCGGGGATTTTTGAGGGACCGAGGGGAAGCTGACGGGGGTGTTTGGATGTCTGCGTTGTAGTACTTACCAAGCTTCGCTTGAAGGGGTAGAACTCAAGCTCCTGGCCTCGACTTACTATTAATTTTGCCAGCATAGTTAGTATGGAGGAGGAGAAGAAGAAGAACGAGAGCAAGAATAACAAGAGGAATAAAAACAAGAACAAGAACAATAAAAACAAGAACAGGAATAAGAAGAACAACAAGAACAGCAACAATAACAACAACGAGAGGACTTACCTCTATGTTTCGTCTTCACCAGAGATTGAATCAAAGTCCTTTGGTTGTGAGTTAAACGCGCTATCATGAACCTACGTACAAAGTTTGCTTCCACAACCGTCATCACCTCATTCTGGTTTTTGACAAGGTTTACAGTGAAAACGTTCTTCCTCGTGCCCCTGTGGCTCATCTGAAAGCTCATTTTCTATCTGTATCCTCTTGAATTGATCCCTCTCAGGTCAAGCAGTCAAGCTTTTCCTGCCTCCTCTGTACTCGACTGAAGAAGCCTACTGTGAAGTCGAAACGTTTTGGAATAAAGATACCTAACTGCTGCACATGTGTCTTATCACCCCTGAGTACGTGTAAAAATGTGGCAATAATCGACAAGAAATGATGGAAAACTCAAGAAAGCACCTATTATAAGAAGTGTTCTTCATATATCTCTGATGTCCTACTTTCACAACATGTTCATGTATAACACTATTCCTCAGTGAAAAAGGACTGGGACATCACCAACAGACACCTGGCTGTTTTTCAAGAGAGAACTGGACAAGTTTCTCACCTCAGTTCCTGATCAGCCGGGCTATGGTGCTTGCATTGGGCCATCTACCTGAAAGCCTAATCTGGGAACTGGCTACGGGGGGCATTGACCTTCCGAACACTCTCCGAGTAGACTCCAGGTAGATTCTTCTCGCTACACGACCCACTGTACCTTTACCCTCCTCAACCCCCTCCCCTTGCGACATAAGCATTCCCCCTGCACTCCATTCTTCCCTCCCCACTCTCTCTCATCCTCCCAGCATGAGTCCCATTTTCCCCTGAGACCCAAGTACATTCTTCCCCCCCTTCCCCTCCTTTGCCCTGTCTTCCTATCCTTCCTCTGTCTCTCGCCACACCTTGGTACCTCACTCCTCTCCACCCCCCACCTTTTTCTCTCAAACTATCCCAGCACGAGCCTTACCTATCCGTACACGCTCAGAAACACGAAACCCACTTACCCCCACTCCTCACCTCTTCCTCTTCCCATCCCCTCCCTTTCCCATCCCTACTTCTCAACCCATCACCTTGCGACCCCTACTGGGTGAAGATGGTATCGAAGCAGTGTTTTCACCCTCTCCGCCCCAAACAGCCACGAGCACCAGTTCTACCATCCTCATCCCTGTGCTCCCAGCCAGCCTCTTATCTACCCAGTATCTCTCCAGCACTTACCCAAGTTCACTATCCTCATACTTGCGTTGTCTCCCGAGGAACACATGCTGACTAGGATTGTATTTTATTTTATACAGAGAGAGAAAAAGAGAGGAGAGTGAAGGTCTCTCATGGTGATGGTAGAGTGATGGTCTCTTATGGCTATGGTAGGGTGATAAGCAAGATGTTGATAGGTAGATGGCCTCCAAAGAAAATTTAAAGATGGTCTCCCATGTAGCATTTAAGAAAGCTTCCAATGCAGCATATAAGATAATCTATGTAGTATTTAAGATATCCCACATAGCAATTAAAACCACTATGCATTATTTAGCAGGACCTTTACAACTTTTTAGAATATCTCCCATTAACCTTTTAACAAAGCCTCCCATTCGGCACTGAAGAATTCCTTCCATGCAGCATTGAAGGAGCACCGATGATTCATCAAGGTGAAATCTCCAGGTATCTATAAACATCAGCCGGTAGACACTCGTGGTATCTGATTCCACAAAGGCTGAAGAGTGGAGGGTCGAGTGACCTTGTCATCTGAAGCGTTCTCGTTTTCTTTCTATACTCAAAGAATTTTAGGAAGACTGTTGTCAACGGTGTTGTAATACTATCGGCTGTGTTCTTATGCTGTCATTTATGTTGTTGATTTTGTCATGTCAAATGGCGTTATGGTGTAGATACTAATTTTTGAACATTTGTTTTTTGAACATCTTCTAAAAAGAGACTTAAAAAAAAAAACTCTTTTTAGAAAACGTTCAATATTGGAAATGGACATACCTGTGACCGATTCGTAATTGATTTGGAGGGTGTTTATGCCCTAGGTTCCATTCCGGACCCTAGGCTTAAACAAGCGAAAATGGGTATTTCCAAGGGAACTATGCACGTTTAAAGAAGGAATGGTTCAGTGTCAGGCCAAAAGTGTTCCATTTGCATAGTGTAAATCATATAGTCCATCGTCAGCAGCTGTAGTTCCCAAGATCACAACCGGAAATACCACTGCCCTTCACAGGAAGTTGTTACATTTAAAAGGCAGAAAATATTCACGACCACAAGCGGAAGCGAGTATATCCACTCGGAACTATTTACATAACAGGATAAAATAAAGATAAAAACAAAGATATGGGTGTTTGAATGTATAACATAAATCCCGGGAGAGAGAGAGAGAGAGAGAGAGAGAGAGAGAGAGAGAGAGAGAGAGAGAGAGAGAGAGAGAGAGAGAGAGAGAGAGAGAGAGAGAGAGAGAGAGAGAGAGAGAGAGAGAGAAAGAGAGAGAGATGATGTTCGTCTCTAGGCACCATGATGGTAATGCTGGCGCAGTAGTAAGGATGAATGGGAGGGTGTGATGAATGGTTTGAAAAACCGACAAGTTGAAGATTGAGACACTTATGCAGCATATGGGAATCTATATTCAGGAAACGTTTCGCCACACAGTGGCCACTGTGTGGCGAAACGTTTCCTGAATATAGATTCCCATATGCTGCATAAGTGTCTCAATCTTCATCATGAATGGGAGGGTGTTGGCACCTGGAGAAGTTGATATTCTTAGGGTGAAATTTGACTCCAAACTAACCATGAAGAACCATGTTGCAAATCTAGCAAACAAGGCAGCCAGAAAGCTTACAGCACTTCGCCGTATCTCGCATCTGCTTGACAGTAGGGGTTGCAAGATTCTGTACGAGGCACAAGTACGCTCACACCTTGAGTATGCTCCACTTTCTTGGTTTGCCTGCCCCCCCTTTCATCTGCGACTGCTTGACAGAGTAGAGAACAGAGCAAGACGTCTCATCTCTCGCCTGGACCCATCCTGGATAGATCTGTCATTTCAGCAGAGCCTTCAACACAGGAGGGATGTGGGTGGCCTTACTGTTATGTACAAGGCCAATATTGTCAAAGTACCACACTTGGATCCACTTCGAGGACAGCGTGAAACAAGCTTTTATGCCATAAGACGGGCAGAAAGCAGCAACTTCACTCTGGCTGTACCCTTCTCCAGAACATCACTCCATCTGAGATCATATATACCCAGGATGACTCGAGTATGGAACACATTCGTACAGCATAATGATGTCAACGAGATAACGTCAGTTGATCAAATGAAAATGCTGGCCCACATAGGGCTCCAACTTCATCCTATTCCCTACTTGTATGTCTCATAACATTAAAAATGCTTTCAAATGAGCTGATGTAGGTAACAGCTCTTAGCTTGTCAATAAAGTTAGGAATCCATAACCTGTAAATAGCTTGTCAATAAAACTAGGGATCCTTAACCTTGTCAAGCCCTGTGTAAAAAAAAAGAGAGAGAGAAAGAGAGAGAGAGACAGAGAGAGCGAGAGAGAGAGAGAGAGAGAGAGACAGATAGAGAGAGAGACAGAGAGAGAGAGAGAGAGAGAGAGAGAGAGAGAGAGAAATAAAGCTTCCAAGCAATATCCCCACAAAAAAAAAAAACAGTTTAAGGAAAGACAAAACAGTGGGTTAACAATACACATGTGTATAACAAAAGTAAAACTAAAAAGTCCCACGAGGAACCACAACATACATCCAAGAAAACCATTAACAGAGACAATAGAGTGGAGTCTCCTTCCTTCTTCTGCTCCCTGAACCATACCACAAAGTTGACATTCTGCTCGGCGCAGTGGCATTCTGAAATACAAAATTTCGTAGGAGAGAGTGAACAATAAGAACAGTAAAGATCAGGGTTTGTTTTTTAGCACGCCCGCACGCACGCACACACACACACACACACACACACACACACACACACACACACACACACACACACACACACACACACACACACACACACACACACACACACACACACACACACACACACACACACACACACACACACACACACACACACACACACACACACAAAATCCTGTGTCACAAACCTTCTGGAGTTTTATGATAAAATAACAGAAGTAAGACACGAGAGAGAGGGGTGGGTTGATTGCATCTTCTTGGACTGCAAGAAGGCCTTTCACACAGTTCCTCACAAGAGATTAGTGCAGAAGCTAGAGCATCAGGCGCATATAACAGGAAGGGCACTGCAATGGATCAGAGAATACCTGACAGGGAGGCAACAACGAGTCATGGTACGTAATGATGTATCACAGTGGGCACCTGTGACGAGCGGGGTCCCACAGGGGTCGGTCCTAGGATCAGTGCTATTTTTGGTATATGTGAACGACATGATGGAAGGGTTAGACTCAGAAGTGTCCCTGTTTGCAGATGATGTGAAGTTAATGAGGAGAATTAAATCAGATGAGGACCAGGCAGGACTTCAAAGAGACCTGGACAGACTGGACACCTGGTCCAGCAAATGGCTTCTCGAATTTAATCCTGCCAAATGCAAAGTCATGAAGATAGGGGAAGGGCACAGAAGACCACAGACAGAGTATAGGCTAGGTGGCCAAAGACTGCAAACCTCACTCAAGGAGAAAGATCTTGGGGTGAGTATAACACCGAGCATGTCTCCGGAAGCACACATCAATCAGATAACTGCTGCAGCATATGGGCGCCTGGCAAACCTGAGAACAGCATTCCGATACCTTAGTAAGGAATCGTTCAAGACACTGTACACCGTGTATGTCAGGCCCATTCTGGAGTATGCAGCACCTGTTTGGAACCCGCACTTGATAAAGCACGTCAAGAAACTAGAGAAAGTACAAAGGTTTGCGACAAGGTTAGTTCCAGAGCTAAGGGGAATGTCCTATGAAGAAAGATTAAGGGAAATCGGCCTGACGACAATGGAGGACAGGAGGGTCAGGGGAGACATGATAACGACATATAAAATTCTGCGTGGAATAGACAAGGTGGACAAAGACAGGATGTTCCAGGGAGGGGACACAGAAACAAGAGGCCACAATTGGAAGTTGAAGACACAAATGAGTCAGAGAGATATTAGGAAGTATTTCTTCAGTCAAGCAGTGGAATAGCCTAGAAAATGACGTAGTGGAGGCAGGAACCATACACAGTTTTAAGACGAGGTTTGATAAAGCTCATGGAGCGGGGAGAGAGAGGGCCCAGTAGCAACCGGTGAAGAGGCGGGGCCAGGAGCTAAGACTCGACCCCTGCAACCACAAATAGGTGAGAGTAGAGAAAGTACACACACACAAACACACACACACTGTCCCGTAATCAAACTGTGATCAAATATGTGAGCGATGTTAATCTCTGGGGCTCCTGTATTGATAAAGCAGCAAAGAGGTTGTTTCTTGTTTGCGTTCCTACCCATGCTGGTCTTCCAGGCAGCCGAGTTACCAACCATCTGCCTGCCCTGTCGGTCTTTGTTGAGGTGGTGGTGGTGGTGGTGGTGGTGGTGGTGGTGGTGGTGGTGGTGGTGGTGGTGGTGGTGGTGGTGGTGGTGGTGGTGGTGGTGGTGGTGGTGGTTGTGGTACTGGTGGTACTGTCAACCCAGCTGGCGAGCCTAGTTTTGAATGACGTAGTCATGGTAGAGGTGGTAGTGTTTGTTGTACTGTTAACGCTGCTGGTGAGCCTAGTGTTAGTTGTGGTGGTGGTGTTAACAGGTGCTGCTGCCACTGACGTTACAACTAGTACTAATGGAAACTGCTACTGCTACTACCACTCACCTCCGACGCCACCTGCTTACCAAAAGGAGACAAGGACGACGTTGGAGACACATCTGTCACATCTCCCCGTCCTCTTCCTCTCACTAAAATCTCCTTCAGCAATCTCGCTCACAAGACTATCGGCAGCATCTGGGCGGCGGCGGCGGCCTACCCCCAGAAACAACCCTTTCTGAAAACATCCAAGCGGCTCTTTCATTACTATTGTGGCCCCTTCCTCTTCGCGGCCTACCTACACTCTCTGTCGACCTTATCAGTGGCAAAAGGACGAGAATGGGTCCTCTGTGGCCTTTTCAGGATACTGAGATTCTAAACCCACAGTCTCCAGGTTCCTCAGAACCTGTGGGTTGAACACTACCCACATCTAATGGATTTCTCAGAAGTTCCTAGGACTGATTGGATCCTTCATGGTCCTAAACATACAACCTCGGGGCTCTCCAGAAGCTCGGATCCTTTCTGGCCTTGATAAGAGGAAAGGATCCTGAAATACTTAGAAGAAGATTCTTGTGTACTTCCGTATGCTCCCGTGTATTCTCATTAGCAACAGAAGAAAAAATGGAAAAAACAGCGCGAAGCCCATAGCTCCGGAATCAGGATCATCGCTAAGTACATAGCAACTACGTAAATAACAAAAAAAAAAAGACAAAGGCACAATACCGTAACTGGAACGATATACAAATAATCCGCACATAGAAGAAAGGAGCTTACGAAGACGTTTCGGTCCGACTTGGACCATTTACAAAGTCACACTAACGAAAAGGAAAGCAGGATGGGTATATATAGGCATCAGGTGGTAGTACTACTACTACTACCTCCTGCCTATATATACCCACCCTGCTCTCCTTTTCGTTAATGTGACTTTGTAAATGGCCGAAGTCGGACCGAAACGTCGTCGTAAGCTCCTCTCTTCTATGTGGGGGTTGTTTGTGTATAGCAACTACGTAAAATTTAATAACAGCTTAACATAAAACAAAATAAAAAAAATTCAGTATAATGCTAAACAATATTAATTAAATCATTGTACAATGAAAATTGTACAATTTTAGTACATCACAGTTAACAGTAAAAAAAAAAAATATTACAATACGATGTGATCTTCGTATAATGCAACAGGGGTCCAACAACCATATTTACATAACCATAGCAAAAAATATTCGTGTTAAATATAGATGACGCTTCTCTGGAGTTGCAATCACCACTAACAGCAATTTATCAGTTTTTAATCCTAATTTAAAAAAATTAGTGATCGCCTGGAATTATAATTAAGTACGGATCCCTGCAGCGGTGAAACAGCAAGCAATTTGCACGCGGTTGCGAACCCACATTAGTGTGTGCAATTTCGTGGCGTTTATTAAACAGGTTGACATATTTGTAAAAAAAAAAGTGGTAGAGTGAATCCAAGATAGTCTTTTTTTTTTTTGCCACGAGGGTGGATCTCCTAATCCAGGGGGAATTTACTAATTCAAGAGTCTTTAGCCACGAAGTGAATCTTTCGTGTTTAGCTGCCAAGTGAATCCACTAATCCAAGTGCTTAGTTTTCCCAAAATAACAATTCCATTAACCCAGGAATCTTGTTTAGCCACGAGGGTGAATCTACAAATCGCAGAAATTCCTGCATCATATCTTCTAAATTCACGAATTCAACCGTCTGAAGGGCAGTATCACCTTGTTGAGAACGAACTTAAAATTATATAGCTAAATGAACCCTCGAAAAACATTTATATTCCCTACAGGACAAAATCGGATCCTAATGGAAAACATCTGTTTCTACTGGATAGTATTTGTGCATTTAGCAAGGTGTTTAGACCTTCAAAAAAGACTTTAATAGATA
The DNA here is from genome assembly GCF_038502225.1 of Cherax quadricarinatus. Classification (NCBI taxonomy): domain Eukaryota; kingdom Metazoa; phylum Arthropoda; class Malacostraca; order Decapoda; family Parastacidae; genus Cherax; species Cherax quadricarinatus. The sequence goes on from NC_091292.1 coordinate 9,183,431, forward strand.
ATACCCTTGGAATTAAATTAATATCCCTTGGGTATTAAAAGTTAACACTCCGGAAATTACATTAATACTCTGGTATGAAAACTAAATTCCCGACATGTTAAGTTAATACTCTGGGTATTAAATTAATACCACGGGCATTAAATTAATACCACGGGTATTAAATTAATACCACGAACATTAAATTAATACCACGAGCATTAAATTGATACCCCGGGTATTGAAAGTTAATATCCCAGGTATTAAGTTTATATCCCGGCTGTTAAAAGTTAGTGCCCATGGCACTAGCTAATACCCTGGGTATTAGTTTAATACTTAAGTTAATAATTAGGTTAGAAACCGGCTCTGATCCTTCAGAGGAAGTTTGATCTTGGGGCTGCTACTGTAAATTTCCACTACAACTATTAAACCCTTTGCTCTCACTTGACCACTTTCATTAGTCTCTTTGTCGTTAAGTAGTAAAATGAGAAATCCGGTTTATTGTTTACCTTTGAGAGTAAAACTCTTTACTTCTTCATCACTAGATCACGAACAAAAATTTTGTCTTATAATTAATATGCTGCAAATTTTTGTTGTGGTTAACAAGCAAATTGTGGAAAATCGTGTTCTTGTTAGTCAGTAAATTATTTAAAGTCCGTGATATCGTTGACCCCTAATTATGCAAATTCATAACCTCGTCAACTAGCAATTATCGAATCGGCGTTCCGATGGAGGCCGCCGTTGTAATGAACGATCCCTCGTTTTCTCACAAACCCGCCGTGCGAAGCCTCTAGCCTCTTATCCGAGCCTGATCTTCCTTGGTGAGCTGCCACGAGAGTTTTATCAGAGGTCCATTGGCGGGAATCTCACTGGAGTCTTGAGGTCGGGTCATCTCGCTCCATGTCGCGTATGAGGACCTAGATTAGCGATCACCGGTATATATCTCGAAAATACGAGGTTCCCCTGAAGGCCTTTGAGATATCGCCTTTCCCTCTCACCATAATATTGCTTTTACAAGCGCCTTCATATACGTCCGAGTGATTACCAGATCTTTGTGCGTTGGGGGGAAAAACGGGTGTATAAAATTGACTGTCAATCGCTCATGATTCCAATCTCGGCTCTCGTTTTACCAAGAAGAAAATGTATCCTGTCGATTGGAAGCTATTCAGGGTGATGTGTGGCCGATCTGATACCATTGATGCGATTGTCATTTTTTTTTTATAAAGTCCTGAATTGTTATTTTTCTCTGCCCTTATCCTCTTACGGGAACTCAATGGACATTCTCGGTAAAGAATCTTTGTATTTAGGCAATGTTTTTGTATTATATGCACTTCTTTTCTCCTAAAGACGGACTAATGCATGGTGAGAAAAATTATAATGAGCTAAATTGATTTTTTATGCTATGAATGAATTTGGAGATTTTACGATCTTGATCCCACTGTAAATTTGGTTATATGTCAGGTGAATATTATCTCTCTCTCTCTCTCTCTCTCTCTCTCTCTCTCTCTCTCTCTCTCTCTCTCTCTCTCTCTCTCAGGATGGAAAGAAATATAGAAATATAGAAGTATATTTTTAGTTATGCCTGAAGTCGTTTCGGAGGTCACCGCCTCTCGGCTAGGTGCCAGACCAGACCTCCTGGTTACTGGCCTGATCGATCAAGCTGTTTGTGCCCGCCGCCCGCAGTCCATTTATCAGAACTTCTTAGAGAAAGTTCTGCTCTTTGGTGATCCCTCTTATGCTTGAAGGGTGTTGAAGAGTCGTGATCTTTTAACACTTACTAAGTTCTCTCCCTACCCCTTCCCCCTCCCCAACTTTTCAGCGAAGTATCCTGTACCGTCTGCCAAGCCTGCAGGCCAAAGCCACTTTAGGGCCATAAAGTTTAGGGCAGCAACAACCGCACGAAAACCTAGCACGCACACCAAACACACACACACACACACATACACACACACACACACACACACACACACACACACACACACAAACACACACACAAGTATCAGTTTACAAGTACCTTTAACATCTAGTAACTTCTACTACTACTACACAAACACACATGATCTGTCCTCACACACACACACACACACACACACACACACACACACACACACACACACACACACACACACACACACACACACACACACACACAAAGGGTCACAATTGGAAGTTGAAGACTCAGACGAGTCACAGAGATGTTAGGAAGTATTTCTTTAGTCATAGAGTTGTCAGGAAGTGGAACAGTTTAGCAAGTGATGCACACACACACACACACACGCACACACACACACACACACACACACACACACACACACACACACACACACACACATACAACAGGCCTAGTGTCTAATCGACATGTGCCTAGGACAAAATGGTAACTAACACTCGGAGAGGTCACCTGTGGTCATTTGAGCGAGACTGGGTGATTACGCGTGACTTACACTTGTGTCAACATGTTTCAACCTGTTTGACCTTGCTGTTTTATGATAGTGTTAAAATAAAGGCGCCTGATAAACAGAAGGTAATAAAGTTTGATCCAAGAAAGGGCGCAACAGCCGCGATTCTACGTATCAAAATTCCTTCAATAACCTTGATACCTGAAGCGAGAATTCCTCCAGCGTCAGGAAAGTAACGAAGCATAAGAAACTAAATGACACAAGTGGCTAGACAAATAAGAATCATCCCTGCCCACCTCTCCTATATATACTGGCTCCTTCACTCTTTTGCGTTAGTGTATCTTGTAACTGGTCCAAGTGGTAAGCTTCTCTCTCCTATGTGCGGGTTATTTGTGCATCACGTCTGTGATTCGAGCCCAGGCCTCGAGGGTCATGATCACCGGAACCAATAATTGGTAAAACAGATAAACCAATTGAAAGTTAAGAGAAGCATAATTGTGTAGACGCCTCAGACAGGTCCCTCATTATGAAGAGAATTAACAATAATGGATAGTAGCTTGTAATTCATTCCTAGCTCATGATATCCTGCACTTATTTTATCTGGACCACTTTTTTCCCTTTAATCCACAAGGGAGGAGCTAGGATGCCAGGAAATCGTTTTAAGTTGCTTGTGTTGACGCCACTTAGCTCTACAAGACCTCAGTTGCTTGGTCAAGTCTGCTGTATTAGCTCTGTTCGGTTGGCTCTGTATGGTATTCGATCTGTATGGGCAGGTTTGTAGGATATCAGGTCTGCAAGGACAGGTTTGCAAAGATATTAGGTCTGCTATGGCCACATCAGCAGAGTGTCATGTCTTTATAGTCACCACTGTAGGGTATGACCTCCAAAGAATAGGGCCTGTAGGCTGATCCTGCGAAGCCTTCGGGAAGCCTGCCAATTTCGTCGCTCTGACTCGAGATTGGATGCCGAGGCACGGTTCTCTCTCTACTTTGCCTTGAGCGGCCAGATGAGATGGATCGTCACCCACTGCGGGTAGGAAGGGAAGAGGATGGGTGATGATGCCTGTTCCAGTGACAGAAGGAACAGTCCCTGGATGAGGAGACGCAGAGAGCTTTTCAATTTTATGTTTTATGAGGAAAGTGACATGTTCCTTATACTCTCACTTTGGTGCTCTTATGTCGGCCATCGTTCTCCTGATCCTTCAGGATTTTTCTATTCTTGGAAGCGTCAGAGGCTTGGAGCGACGTCTGGTGACATGCAGTCACTGTCAGTATTAACATTTTTTTTCATTAGAGAATGTAACATTATATTTCTCTCCGGAACAATACAGCAATGAAGGGCTATGGGCAAGACTAAACGAGAGGAGGAGGATCTCATCTCAAATCCACGTTAGGGGGAGGAAGAGGAAGATCTCACCTCAAATCCACGTTAGAAGGATAAAAACTTTCCAAGATAAACACAAAAATATTCTCGTTCTAACACCAAAACCAAGCATAACCAGATGTGTCTCGATGGCTGCTTTACCCGAGAAAGTTATCCTCTTATCCCATGAGCTCAGTTTTCCAACCTCAATAAACGAAAAGAAAAATAGAACAAAGTACGGCATAAGTTTCTAATACAGAGAAATATCGACACTGAAGATATGCAGCCAATAAGGAAAGGAATTCACAAGTTATAACACTGAAAATAATTTCCAAATTTAAATAAAAATGGCAGAGTAACACTTTCACAACCCAGAACCAATTCGAACTTTCCATTAATAAGATAACTAGATCTGAAAGTTCATAGCCAATCAGAACAGGCATTCTCTAGTTATCGCTCTGAGACCAATATTTCAAAATGTTGCAATACTGCAAGTTATTTCCAATGAAAGTTTTAAGCTGATTAAGTCATTCACAAAATATCACATAACCAGCTTCACAAATTTATAATTTTTTTTAATAAATATGGCAAAATAACACATGCACAACTAAAAAACGATTCAAACCTTTCTCAAAGTAAGATACACAAGCAAGTGAGGTATGAAGCCGATCAGAAAAGTCATTCTCCAGGTATTGCATGGAAACCAATATGTTTAATAAAACTGATCAGTCAAAATATAACTAAAAATAAATGTGATGCTTCCTTTGAGAACACACCAGCATTAAAAGTTTGAAGCCGACCAGAAGACGCATTTTC
>NC_091292.1:9205483-9220483 GCF_038502225.1 Cherax quadricarinatus
TCCTCCCTGGCTCTAGCACATCCCTTTCGGGCCATCCATTGAAAATCTCGGACTGGCAATTACGGTCAGTATGTACACCCTCTCTCGTGTGTTGGTATAATTAATTGTGAAAACTCGTGGTTTAATGTTTTATATGGCTGCCCCCTCCCTCTCCCAGTGTGTTTGATGTCCGTCCAATCTGTCACTGATGTCCTGAAAAGGATATCAAAATGGCACAGCCAGACTCTGTGTATATCATTGTAGTAAATGAACTATTTAGTTACTAACGTTTATTTATTTGACATTTATTATTATTATTATTATTATTATTATTATTATTATTATTATTATTATTATTATTATGAAAATATTAATATCATTATTATAAAAAGTACTACTACTACTAATACTATTACTGCTCCTACTACTACTACTACTACTGCTACTACTACTACTACTACTGCTGCTGCTGCTCCTGCTACTGCTACTACTACTACTACTACTACTACTACTACTACTTCTACAACAACTACTACTGCTCCTACTACTACCACCACCACTACTACTACTACTACTACTGCTCCTACTACTACCACTACTACTACTACTGCTACTACTGCTCCTACTACTACCACTACTACTACTACTACTACTGCTCCTACTACTACCACTACTACTACTACTACTACTGCTCCTACTACTACTACTACTAGCCGTAGGAGAACCGCGTTTTTTCTAAATATTATTATTTGGAATTTTTTTTTTATTGAGTAACAGGAGTGAAAAGACGTCTAGGATCGAGTCACATGACAGCTGCCAGGAGATGAACAAAACAAACATGATGTGTTGACACGACGTAGATTCCAAGATTCTCATAAGACAACAGTTCCTTCTATGAGACGTAGAAATTCTCGGTGTAACCTTTCTTTAAAACCTTTAAATTTACCTGCTTAGAGCTCTTTTCCTACTTCAACTCATTTGAAAGCTCCAAGAGAAGCTTGGTCATGGACCAGACCTCGTAGTATTCTCCAGGTAAGGTATACCAACGACCATCAGGAAATGTGAACCACAACAGCCCGCTAACACTCGGGTGTTTATTTACTGCTACTTGCAAAATAAACACAGGGGGAGTTGGATGATAGCTCAAGGCCTTTCATGTTGCAATCAATACATTAACACGAGCTTGCAGTGTTGCAGAAACGAGTAGGAAGGCCAGGTAGATTCGTTCAGGGAAACTGCTCTAGCTAAAACGAATCAACTTGGACTTCCTACTCATTTCTGCAATATTGCCAGTTCCTGAAGCTGTGTTGATTGCAAAACGAAAGGCCTAGACTTATTCAACTCCCCCCCTGTGGTAATTCTTCATTTTTCATCTCTCGTTCGCGATTATTGCGTCACTGCTAGACGAACACAGGCAACAAGCGTAAGGTTTGAATCCCCTTCATCTAACTCCATTCCACACATTTCGAAGCTCTACCTTTTCCCTCCTCCCCATTTTCACCTTCCATTTCCTCTACCCCCATTTCCACCATCTTCCTCTATTTCTATTTCCGCTCTCTTCCCACTCACTACCACCTTCCTCGCCAGATGCTGAACCACCAGTTTGAAATAAGGACAAACAACTCCTATAAATCCCTCTTCCTTACCTCTTAATTGCTGGCATAGCGAGTTAATCAGTCTCACTAGTAACCAGGAGCTGAAAAGATGGTGGCCGGGGAACGCCAGATTTCGAGGAAGAGAATAGGAAGAGGAAGAGGAGAAGTGGATTGATAATGCAAGAATTCAGAGAAAAGGGGGCAGCATGGTATGAGAAGGTAAACAGGGAGAAGGATGAAGAGAACGGAGATAATGAAAGGAAGTTACGTCAAGAATGGGACATTATTTATTTATTTATTAAAGATTCGCCGGTATTCTCCCGGCCCGGGCCTTTTCCAAGTGGTGGCCCGGCCTTGGCTCCCTCTTTAGGGAGTGTCTGAGACCTAAGTCTCCCATGGGAGGAGGCACAAGTACCTCCTCATCTTTGGGACCAACTGTCTCCAGGCCTAGCCACAAGCTAGGCCTCTCTGGTCTGCCATCCCCGCCCCAAGGGGGCTACCTGGAGGTTACCTGGAGGTTATTCCGGGAATCAACGCCCCCGCGGCCCGGTCCATGACCAGGCCTCCCGATGGATCAGGGCCTGATCAACTAGGCTGTTACTGCTGGCCGCACGCAGTTCAACGTACGAGCCACAGCCCGGCTGATCCGGCACTGACTTTAGGTATCTGTCCAGCTCTCTCTTGAAGGCAGCCAGGGGCTTATTGGCAATTCCCCTAATGCTTGATGGGAGGCTGTTGAACAGTTTTGGGCCCCGGACACTTATGGTGTTTTCCCTTAGTGTACCAATGGCGCCCCTACTTTTTATTGGGGGCATTTTGCATCGCCTGCCCAGTCTTTTACTTTAGTAGGGAGTGATTTCTGTGTGAAGATTTGGGACCATTCCTTCCAAGATTTTCCAAGTGTAGATTATGATATATCTCTCCCTCCTGCGTTCCAACGAGTACAAGTCAAGTGCTTCCAAGCGTTCCCAGTAGTTAAGGTGCTTGACAGAACTTATACGTGCAGTAAAGGATCTCTGTACACTCTCTAGATCTGCGATTTCACCTGCTTTGTATGGAGATGTTAATGTACAGCAGTATTCTAGCCTAGAGAGAACAAGTGATTTGAAAAGGATCATCATGGGCTTGGCATCTCTCGTTTTGAAAGTTCTCATTATCCATTCTATCATTTTCTTTGCACGTGCGATCGTGGCACTGTTGTGATCCTTGAAAGTGAGATCCTCAGACATTACTACTCCCAGGTCCCTTACATTATTTTTCCGCTCTATTGTATGACCGGAGTCAGTAGTATACTCTGTTCTAGTTATTATCTCCTCCAGTTTTCCATAACGGAGTAGTTGGAATTTGTCCTCATTGAACATCATATTGTTTACCGTTGCCCACTGGAAAACTTTGTTTATATCTTCTTGGAGGTTAACCGCGTCCTCAGCAGATGACAGCCTCATGCAGATCCTAGTATCATCCGCAAAGGATGATACGGTGCTGTGGTGTATATCTCTGTTTATATATGATATGAGGATAAGGAATAAGATGGGGGCGAGTACTGTGCCTTGTGGAACAGAGCTCTTCACTATGGCAGCCTCCGATTTAACTCTGTTGACCACTACTCTTTGTGTTCGATTTGTTAGGAAGTTGAAGATCGATCTCCCCACTTTCCCAGTTATTCCTTTAGCACGTATTTTATGGGCTATTACGCCATGATCGCATTTGTCAAATGCTTTTGCAAAGTCTGTGTATATTACATCTGCATTCTGATTTTCTTCCAGTGCATCCAAGACCATGTCATAGTGATCCAGTAGTTGTGAGATGCAGGAGCGACATGCCCTGAACCCATGTTGCCCTAGATTGTGCAGATTTTGGGAATCCAGGTGATTTGCAATCCTGCTTCTTAGCACTCTTTCAAAGATTTTTATGATGTGGGACGTCAGAGCTATTGGTCTATAGTTCTTAGCTAATGCTTTGCTGCCACCTTTATGGAGTGGGGCTATATCCGTTATTTTAAGTGACTGTGGAATTTCACCCATGTCTAAGCTCCTCCTCCATAGTGTACTTAGGGAACGCGAGAGGGGTTTCTTGCAGTTCTTAATGAAAACAGAGTTCCACGAGTCTGGGCCCGGGGCTGAGTGCATAGGCATGTTGTCAATGACTTTTTCGAAATCTATCGGAGTTAGGGTAATGTCGGAAATCTGGCATACATTTATGGAGTTTTGAGGCTCATTCATGAAGAAATCATTTGGGTCGTCGATCCTCAGACCGATTAGCGGTTCACTAAACACAGAGTCGTACTGGGATTTCAATATTTCACTCATTTCCTTGTTGTCATCTGTGTAAGTCCCATCCTGTCTGAGTAAGGGCCCGATACTAGATGTGGTATTTGCCTTGTTTTTGGCATATGAAAAGAAATATTTTGAATTTCTTTCAATTTCACTAATAGCTTTAAGCTCCTCCTGCCTCTCCTGGTTCCTGTAAGAGTCATTTAGCTTAAGTTCGATAGTTTCCACTTCCCTGGTCAGCGCCTCCTTTCGTGTATCAGATATTCTAGCACTCCTGAGGAGCTCAGTGACTCTTCGTCGTCTTCTGTAGAGGGAGCGTCTTTTTCTCTCCAGTTTACTCCTGCTCTTCTTCTTTCTTAGGGGAATATGCCTAGAACATGCTTCGGCTACCAGGAAGTTGATCCTTTCAAGGCACTGGTTTGGATCCATGTCATTTAAGACATCTTCCCAACATTATTTCGTTTAGGACATGGTTTACCTGGTCCAATTTGATGTTCTTGTTGTTGAAATTGTATTTTGTGAAGACACCTTCACAGGTACATGCATTCTGCTGTTCAGGACCCCTATGCATGTACGTCTGGGCTTCGATTAGATTGTGATCGGAATTAATTGTTTTTGATATTCTTATGTCTCTTATCAGGTCCTCATTATTTGTGATAAGGTCAAGTGTGTTTTCTAGTCTTGTTGGCTCCACTATCTGCTGGCTTAAGGTGTGATTTTCGCAGAGACTTAGTAGCTCATGTGTGTGTGACCTTTCATCTGCGCTACCTCCGGGGATTGTTTCAGCTATAACATTATTTGCTACATTCTTCCATTTTGTATGCCTTAGGTTGAAATCACCAAGCAGTAAGATGTTTGGGGATGGAGCTGGAAGGTTTTCCAAACAGTAATCGATTTTCAGTAGCTATTCCTTGAACTGTTGTGAGGTTGCATCTGGTGGCTTGTATACAACCACAATGACTAGGTTTTGGTTCTCGATCTTTATTGATAGAACTTCAACTACCTCATTTGTGGTGTTCAGCAACTCCGTGCAGATAAGGGACTCTTTGACATACAGGCCAACCCCCCCTTGCTGCCTGTTTTTTCTGTCGCATCTAAAAAGGTTGTAACCACTTATCCATATTTCACTGTCAAAGTGATCTTTTGTGTGAGTCTCTGTGAAGGCTGCAAACATTGCATTAGACTCCACTAGAAGTCCACTGATAAAAGGTATTTTGTTGTTGGTGGATGGCTTAAGGCCCTGTATATTAGCAAATATGAAAGAGGTTGTATTCTGTGTTTGTTGGGGGGATTTTGTTATTGGCATCAGTAGTTGTAATTCTGGAGGGCCATGGGTGGCCACTGGCTGCGCCTCCAGTCCAACAAGGCTCCAAGGTGGTGGACTATTTTTGTTATTTCCTTCCATTTTCTTTTTTCGTTTCCTGCCACTAAAAAATCACCTGGAGTTGGGTTGTCGTAGCTACTATTGTTTGTCTTGTGGGGTCTGTGCCTCCTGGTCCCTTTTAGATGGTATGCAGGGCACTCGATGTTGTAACACTGCTTCTGGATTACCGAGGAGTGGCACATTTTTGGGTGAAAGAAAGTACAGGAAGAAGAACGACACACTCCTTTAGACAGGAGGTCGCTACATTTTTTGGGATGGTCAAAGTTGCATGTCCCATTTTTTTCCCCTGTTATTCCATGCTTACAGATGCCCCAAGCATAATATTTGCACAAATTCACCTTTGGTTGAGAATTGTTGGGAGGTGTGTTGTCAATTTCTGCAGGTTCTGGGACTGCATTATAATCCTCAGTATCCAAGCCAGGGCCACCCCGTCCTGGATTCCATCTACTTTCCCCAGTAGAGGAAGAAGGAGGAGACTCCTCTCCAACATCTGTACTGTGGGCCACGGTCTTGTGCAATGATGGTTGTATATCTACGGTTTTAGATGGTTGTATATTTACTGTTTTTGTGGTGGTTTGGGTAGTGTCCCTAGGAGAGTCTGGGCTGGCAGTAAGGCTGGGGGCTGGGTCTGGGTCAGCACTGGGGCTGGGGGCTGGGGGTGGGTCTGGGTCAGCGGCTGGGCCTGGGCCAGTACCAGCACTGTGGGTATTAGTGCTATGACTGGGGGAGCCTGGGCCAGCACCAGCACTGTGGCTATTGGTGCTATGCCTGGGGGAGCCTGGGCCAGCACCAGCACTGTGGGTATTAGTGCTATGCCTGGGGGAGCCTGGGCCAGCACCAGCACTGTAGGTATTAGTGCTATGACTGGGGGAGCCTGGGCCAGCACCAGCACTGTGGGTATTAGTGCTATGCCTGGGGGAGCCTGGGCCAGCACCAGCACTGTAGGTATTAGTGCTATGACTGGGGGAGCCTGGGCCAGCACCAGCACTGTGGGTATTGGTGCTATGCCTGGGGGAGCCTGGGCCAGCACCAGCACTGTGGGTATTGGTGCTATGCCTGGGGGAGCCTGGGCCAGCACCAGCACTGTGGGTATTAGTGCTATGACTGGGGGATGGGTCTGGCTTAGCACCATGTGAGTGACTAGATAGTTTCGAGTCATCTGTTGTGGTATGGACATTCTGCATTTTTTGATACACTATCTCTTGCTCCCATGTTTTATATATTTTTGGTAGACTATCCAAGAGGTCATCCTTGTTTTCTTGATTATTTTTATCATTTATTACTCTCCTTAGTACCTTTCTGATACCTGCCCAATGACCTGGGAATGACAGTCTTATGAGCTAAAGGCTCGGGCTCAGGCACCTGCCCTACCCTAGAAGGGTTAGGCATGGTATCGATAAGAATGGGACATTATTATTAATATTAAAGATTCGCCGGTATTCTCCCGGCCCGGGCCTTTTCCAAGTGGTGGCCCGGCCTTGGCTCCCTCTTTAGGGAGTGTCTGAGACCTAAGTCTCCCATGGGAGGAGGCACAAGTACCTCCTCATCTTTGGGACCAACTGTCCCCAGGCCTAACCGCAAGCTAGGCCTCTCTGGTCTGCCATCCCCGCCTCAAGGGGGCAAATGGGAATGACAGTCTCATGAGCTAAAGGCTCGGGCTCAGGCACCTACCCTACCCTAGAAGGGTTAGGCATGGTATCGATAAGAATGGGACAAGTGACAGCCAGCCCTTGGATAGGTTTAAAGAAAATATATTTAAATATTTATGGTGTTTATGTAAGAAAAAGAAGAAGAAAAAAAGAAGAATAAATCCTGCGCATATTCCATAGATTACTTTTCATCTCTGTTTAATATCATGATAATGAATAATTACACTCAAAAGAGATGAAAGGTAATATTCCGTAATATTACCTTTCAACTCATTTCAAAGTTATTATTCAGTATTATGATATTCATGAAAGCGCTATACCGTAAAGGTTACCGAGAATTTCATCAGTATCACTGCATTTCCTCTACCCGTCGCTTTGAAAGAAATTCCCTTCTCTAGCGTCCCTTAACTAACCTGATCCCTCGCCTTCTCTCCATTCCTCGTCCTGGCTACGGCTCCCTTCTCTAGCGTCCCCTAACTAACCTGATCCCTCGCCTTCTCTCCATTCCTCGCCCTGGCTACGGCTCCCTTCTCTAGCGTCCCTTAACTAACCTGATCCCTCGCCTTCTCTCCAGTCCTCGTCCTGGCTACGGCTCCCTTCTCTAGCGTCCCTTAACTAACCTGATCCCTCGCCTTCTCTCCATTCCTCGTCCTGGCTACGGCTCCCTTCTCTAGCGTCCCTTAACTAACCTGATCCCTCGCCCTCTCTTCATTCCTCGCCCTGGCTACGGCTCCCTTCTCTAGCGTCCCTTAACTAACCTGATCCCTCGCCCTCTCTTCATTCCTCGCCCTGGTTACGGCACCCTACTCTAGCGTCCCTTAACTAACCTGATCCCTCGCCTTCTCTCCATTCCTCGTCCTGGCTACGGCTCCCTTCTCTAGCGTCCCTTAACTAACCTGATCCCTCGCCCTCTCTTCATTCCTCGCCCTCTCTTCATTCCTCGCCCTGGTTACGGCACCCTACTCTAGCGTCCCTTAACTAACCTGATCCCTCGCCTTCTCTTCATTCCTCGCCCTGGCTACGGCACCCTACTCTAGCGTCCCTTAACTAACCTGATCCCTCGCCTTCTCTCCATTCCTCGTCCTGGCTACGGCTCCCTTCTCTAGCGTCCCTTAACTAACCTGATCCCTCGCCCTCTCTTCATTCCTCGCCCTGGCTACGGAGAGGAAAGGAGTCTATGTTGACCTTTACCTTCAAAAAGTCAGTAACTCCAAAAAGAACAAAAAGTCACAATACCGTGACTGGAACAATACTCAAATAACCCACAGATAGGAGAAAGATACTTATGGCGACGTTTCGGCCGTACCTGGACCATGAACTAGTCATGTACTAGCACACGAATGTAAGGGAGCCAGTACATTCTGACTCCTTTACATTTGTGTAAAGGACTAGCTAATGATCCGAGTCGGAACGAAACGTCGTCATAAGATATCTTTCTCCTGTGTGCGGGTTATTTGTGCTCAATAACTACAAGCTGTTTTTTTTCTTATTAAGGCCATTCCAGACCTACACATTAATACGTCATTCGAATATTCACTCGCACAGTGAAAGAGGAATTTCATCCTTTTCGCGGCGCTGCATCGAGGTCATTCTGGCTTACTTCTCTGTGTGTTGGAGCTTGAAACGATCCAGTCAATGAGCTTCTCACATTCTTGGAGAAATCTTACTTCCCAGACTTAGTCTTTTTTTGCCCTCAAACTTGAGATAACGAGTACTTATCCAGTTTTGGCTGAGTTCTGTGGCAACTTATTAGCAGGAGGGAAGGGGGATGAGGGGAGAATCCAGGAGTAGGGAGGGAATGAGGGGAGGGAAGCTGGAAGGGGAACTGGGGAGGAAATAGGGAGAGAAAGAAAACTGGACAGGAAGGAACAGATGAAAGGTAGGAGGGAGAGGGAGGGTTAGGGAGGGGGAAGCAGGATGGAGTGAAAGGTGGGTAGGATGGAAGGGAATAAAATAGGAGGGGTGAGAAGGCTGGAAGGAGGGGAGTGGATTGAACAAGGAATGAAAAGGAAGGTAGGGAGAAAGATGAAGAGAAGGGAGATACTAAAAGAAGGGAGAAACATCAAGAATGGAGCAGGTGGCAGCTTATCCTTGGATAGTTTTAAAGAGAATCTCTCTAAGGATATATGGTGTTTACGTGAGGGAAACCCCTGCCTATATTAGCCTTAAAAAAGATAGTATGGTAGGTTCCTAGTCTGGTGGGACGTGTCATACCTACTCTTGAAGCCAAGTATGACTTTTGTCTCCCTCACTTCTTTAAATAGCTCTCCCCAGTTTTTCTATATCTTTATTCTGTAGACGTACTCCTAAATATTTTGCTCGCGAGCGCTCACACACACACACACACACAAACACACACACACACACACACACACACACACACACACACACACACACACACACACACACACACACACAAACAGCGGCCAAATCCGTCTAATCTGCTAGCTGGTGTTGGCTGGAAGGGCTCCAGTTCATGAGATTAAGCGATTTAAAGAATCATAACCCCATTGGGGAGTACTCAAAGCCAGTGCGAGTCGGTCTTAATCCCTTGATCCGTGTACTGCTGACATTGATGCGAGAGGTGAAATGAGTACCTACGTACGTAGGTCAAGAATGTACGAACATAGGATCAAGAACGTCCGTCCGTGGGTTCATGATACCTGGAGATGATAGTTATCGTTTTAAGGATGTTTACGTTAAAAGAAGCTTCGTCATAGTTACTATTCACAGATTCCCTGCAAAAAAAAATACGAATTTCGACTCTCCAATTTTGCATTGAGGTGATTTTACCAGCTCAAACTTCTCATTTACTCCGGAAACCTGTCTTTGTATGTGCCTAGTGACACATTTCCTGGCTATTATCTTCATTAGGACAGATGTTCAGCTCGGAGGAATAATCCCCCGGTGCATGGAAACGCCTCTCCATAGCGCAGATGTGACCTCGTCATTAAGCGAAGTCGCTTAATCTCACCGTCCAGCCCCATCGAGACCTGACAAGGCGACAGACAGAGGTGGGAGGATTTGTCACCGTGTGTACACCGCTCTGGGTCAAGGTGAAGATGATGGTGACGTGAGGTGTGGGGGTTTGTCCTACAGACAGGGAGACATAAAGGCATTTGATCAGACATATACAGATACATGTCAACAGGAATCAGTGATGTCACATGTACACTGTCACGTGGATAGAAGTAACAAACGGAGGTACTCATCATCGCTTACCCCTTGGACAGATTTTTTTCATTTCTTATACAACGATATAAAAAGTGCGAAATATATTTAAAATAATAATAATAATGACTCATTATAATTATTATTAATATTATTATAGTTTAAATGTTGTAATTTATATTATTATTATTGTTGTTATTATTAATATTATTGTTATTAACTTTAATATTATCAGTAAATTTATTTGGTATGATTCTGTCCATCTGTAATAAATCAGAGCTAAGAACAAGTAGGAGAGTTCTATGTGTGTGGCTGCCACCAAGATGAACGGGCTGAGGCCAAGGCATTAGTCTCATTAAGAGAGTGATCGATCAACGAGGAAGTGTCGCACCAAAGTTTACAAATTTCCAAGAAAATTGCCACAGAAAGTGAGCAGAAAAGCAGAGTGACAGAGAGAGAGAGAGAGAGAGAGAGAGAGAGAGAGAGAGAGAGTCATTAGATAGATTGCAAGGAGGAGAACTAAATGGAAATATACAATATCAGGAACACCTCGATGAGAAACTGGTAATTTTGCTCCGGTATAAGAATTTGGTGTTCAATGCTTTTCCTGATACTGAGTGAGAGAACTAGTGACACATGTCTGATATTACGTGTTTCCCAGTGTTTGCGTTCATACCTTTTCTATCAGAAGTAACATAATCTTCCTCGTTATGCATTCACTGCAGTTCTCTGTATTCTTGCTCCTCCTCTTTCACTTTCCTTTTCTCTCATACACTATATTCCACCTACGTAACCTTTTCTCCGTTCACCTGTTCATTACTCCCTGTTCTTTCCTCAATTTCCTCTCTTCTCTCTGTTTGCTTATCACTTTTGTCTCTTCTACCCATTCTCTCCCTATGTCAAGGTTTACCCTTCGTCCTAGGAAACTATTTACTCGTAATGATGCAACACACACACACACACACACACACACACACACACACACACACACACACACACACACACACACACACACACACGCACACACACAAACACACGGAGCCAGGAGCTGTGACTCGATCCCGGCAACCACAACTAGGTGAGCACACACACACACACACACACACACACACACACACACACACACAAATGTGTGTGTGTGTCTGTGTGTGTGTATGCTGATCCTCCAGCTTCTGCACTAATCTTGTGAGGAACTGTGTCGAAGGCCTTCCTGCAATCCAGGAAAATCCAATCAACCCACCGCTCTCTCTCGTGTCTTACTTCTGTTACTTTGTCATAAAACTCCAAAAGGTTTGTGACACAGCATTTCCCTTCCATGAATCCGTGCTGGCTGTTGTTTATAATCTTTCGTTCCAGGTGCTCCACCACTCTCCTGAAAATCTCCATGACTTTGCATACTATACACGTCAGAGACACTGGTCTGTAGTTTAGTGCCTCGTTTCTGTCCCTTTTCTTAAAAATGGGGACTACATTTGCCGTCTTCCATGCCTCAGGTAGTTGCCCAGTTTCAAGGAATGTATTGAAGATTGTGGTTAGTGGCACAGACAACGTCTCTGCTCCTTCTCTAAGGACCCACGGGGAGATGTTGTCCGGACCCCTCACTTTTGAGGTATGGAGGTCACTTAGCAGCTTCTGCACCTCCTCCTCCTCCGTTGTTTGTATGTCATCCAGCATCTGTTGGTATATTCCCTGTTGGTGTTCCCCTCTGTACTGTCTTCTCAGAGCCATTCCTGTCTCTACTGTAAATACTTCCTTAAATCTCATGTTGAGCTCCTCGCATACCTCGTGTGTGTGTGTGTGTGTGTGTGTACTCACCTATTTGTACTCACCTATTTGTGGTTGCAGGGATCGAGTCTTAGCTCCTGGCCCCGCCTCTTCACCGGTTGCTACTGGGCCCTCTCTCTCCCCACTCCATGAACTTTATCAAACCTCGTCTTAAAACTGTGAATGGTTCCTGCCTCCACTACGTCATTTTCTAGGCTATTCCACTGCCTGACAACTCTATGACTGAAGAAATACTTCCTAATATCTCTCTGACTCATTTGTGTCTTCAACTTCCAATTGTGGCCTCTTGTTTCTGTGTCCCCTCCCTGGAACATCCTGTCTTTGTCCACCTTGTCTATTCCACGCAGTATTTTATATGTCGTTATCATGTCTCCCCTGACCCTCCTGTCCTCCAGTGTCGTCAGGCCGATTTCCCTTAATCTTTCTTCATAGGACATTCCCCTTAGCTCTGGAACTAACCTTGTGTGTGTGTGTGTGTGTGTGTGTGTGTGTGTGTGTGTGTGTGTGTGCATGTGTGTGTGTGTGTGCGTGTGTGTGTGTGTGTCTACGTATGACCTGTTCAATTCTCCACCTCGCTAATACACAGGTCACAGAGATACATATCGTTGGACACGTTTATCCCTTAAGAAGATATGCATCAGGGAATTATTGAATCCGTCCTCTCGCCCCAACTCCAGCGCTGAATAGCATACACAGGTACACAGGTACAGTGGTACACATACACAGGTACACAGGTACAGTGGTACACATACACAGGTACACAGGTACAGTGGTACACATACACAGGTACACAGGTACAGTGGTACACATACACAGATACACATACACATGTAGTGTTAAACAAGTAGGAAAACTGAAATAATCATACATACATACGTACGTACATACAGACAGACATGCATGCCTATCTTGTGGCTTGTATCTTGTCAAAGAGACCATCAAAGACGATTTAAAGCAATATAATCTAAGAAAGTCTCCTGGATGACAGTGTGGAACCCCCGAACCCCCGAATCCCAGAGTTCCGGAGTCCCCGAGTCCCCGAGTCTCCGAGTCCCCGAGTCACCGAGTCCCCGAGTCCCAGAGTTTCCGTGTCCCCGAGTCTCCGAGTCTCCAAGTCCCCGAGTCCCCTAGTTCCAGAGTCCCCGAGTCCCCGAGTCTCCGAGTCCCCGAGCCTCCGAGTCCCCGAGTCTCCGAATCCCCGGGTCCCCAAGTCCCCGAGTCCCCGAGTCCCCGAGTCCCCGAGTCCCCGAGTCTCCGAGTCCCCGAGTCTCCGAGTCCCCGAGTCCCCGAGTCCCCGAGTCCCCGAGTCCCCGAGTCTCCGAGTCCCCGAGTCTCCGAGTCCCCGAGTCCCCGAGTCTCCGAGTCCCCGAGTCCCCGAGTCTCCGAGTCCCGGAGTCCCCGAGTCCCCGAGTCTCCCAGTCCCCGAGTCCCCGAGTCTCCGAATCCCCGAGTCCCGGAGTCCCCGAGTCCCCGAGTCCCCGAGTCCCCGAGTCCCCGGGGATTTTTAATACCGCTAGTGTAGGCATTTTTTTGGTAAAAGATTTATTTTGAAAGTTGGAAGTGATTGGTTCAGGATTACATTTTCTAAATTGATTTGGTATTTATTTTCTAATTACATTTGAAGTACCTAGTCTTTTCAGATTTCTTTAACAAAAGACATGTTCCAATGTTCATTGGAAGTGGTTCAGAAATAAATCTAGTGAATTTTGGTCTTATTTTACTATTGTTTAAAATGTCGTTATGCTTCATTATTTTTGTCCTCGAAAAAGTATTCCCACGTCAATTGTTGCAATTTTATTATAGTCTGAGTCCCATCTCCGATATTGAAATTTGAAATAAAACTGCCAAATCAAAACAAAAATCTGACCTCACCTGACATATTGGAAGATAAACGGTTGATTAGATACCCATAACCCATGAACAAATTAGTACAAGTATGAATTAAACTCACAACAGTCCCATAATTTGAAAAGATAACTTACAAACGATGTTTAAGCACATTCACGACTATTGTTTCGTCGCGATTTGATAACAGCCAGAATGGACCAAAACACAGTCTCGGTTTTCCTCTCCTAAATTACAGGTTAGTTGTGAGTAGGACATTTATCATATTTACTTAAAGTGTGGTCATGTACGTCCTCTTTCCTTCTCCCTCAAAAGCCTAAGACACCACTTTAGTATATAGCTAATGACGTCAAGATTCCCTATTCCCTCTCTTCTCTTCCTCCGCAGTAATAAATCCGTTGTTGATAATTCGTGGGTTGCAAGACGGATGTTTTGATGTTTTAAGACATAAATAACCATCGTGACAGTTGATAGCCAGATATATAATGAATGATGAGAAGAAATGTCCCACACGAGCGCAGTGTAAGTGGAGGTGGACTCTTTATGGAAAGCAATGTTATCATGAAGTAACGGACAGCTATTGGGGATAGTGGAAATTGAGTTGTTTATAATGGAAATGATGCTTATCGAGCAGCGACATGCATACAATATCTTAGCCTCCGTCTACATTTCCAGGAGGAAGATGCCTCAGTGCTGGTAAAGGACTCTTGATTCTTCCATGGATTACCCTGATTACCTCTCTTTTCCCAGGCGCTGTACAACTCCTACATATGAAAACAATGTATGGCCCCCACACGCAAAACCAATATTCAAATACAGTAATGAAATATTGGGTACATCAAATTTTCAACAAAATCTTTCAAAGGCTTACAAGAAAGAGCTTCCAAGCAAATATGCAAGAGAATAATATATTACGCCACCAAAGGGTAACTCAAGCTGCCTCGACATTATGCAGTCTTCAGATTTATGGCCTCGGCCGATCTCACGGTCTTTCTAGGAACTTCATCCTGAAGCAGGCGACGCCGGGCTAAGTTATTTATGGAAATAAGAATCTAAATTTTAAAATGTCGTTTAACTGCGATGGAATTCTCTGCTTTGGGGTGTTAATGGAAAAAAGAGAGACCTTCCAACGTTATTTTTCTCTCCATCGCTTCGTCCTATTTTAATTCTATTTTTTTCACTGCCTTCTTAATTTAGGTAAATGGACATAGATGCAACTAATGTGACATTTTATTGTGACAACGTTTCGCTCTCCAGGAGCTTTGTCAAGCCGTTACAAACATTACTCGGGTGTTCATGGTACTGGATATTGTTAATTG
>NC_091292.1:9225483-9230483 GCF_038502225.1 Cherax quadricarinatus
CATATTCCTCCTCCCCAATTTGATATCCAATTTTTCTTTATCTAAATCATTTGATACCCTCATCACCTTACTCTTTTCTATGTTCACTTTCAACTTTCTACCTTTACACACACTCCCAAACTCATCCACTAACCTTTGCAATTTTTCTTTAGAATCTCCCATAAGCACAGTATCATCAGCAAAAACCAATTGTGTCAATTCCCATTTTGCATGTGATTCCCCATAATTTAATCCCACCCCTCTCCCAAACACCCTAGCATTTACTTCTTTTACAACCCCATCTATAAATATATTAACCATGGTGACATTACACATCCCTGTCTAAGACCTACTTTTACTGGGAAGTAGTGTCCCTCTCTTCTACACACCCTAACCTGAGCCTCACTATCCTCATCAAAACTCTTTCCAGCATCTGGAGAGAGTTCCGGGGGTCAACGCCCCCGCGGCCCGGTCTGTGACCAGGCCTCCTTAGGTCAGTGTCCCAGGATGCGACCCACACCAGTCGACTAACACCCAGGTACCCATTTTACTGATGGGGAACATAGACAACAGGTGGAAAGAAACACGTCCAATGTTTCTACTCTGGCTGGGAATCGAACCCAGGCCCTCACCGTGTGAAGCGAGAGCGTTAACCATTTAGTAACCATTTAGTAACTTACTGCCTATTCCCTATGCTTGCAACATCTGCCACATTGCTCCCCTATCCACTCTATCATATGCCTTTTCTAAATCCATAAATGCAATAAAAACTTCCCTACCTTTATCTAAATACTGTTCACATATATTCTTCATTGTAAACGCTTGATCTACACATCCCCTACCCACTCTGAAACCTCCTTGCTCATCTGCAATCCTACATTCTGTCTTACCTCTAATTCTTTTAATTATAACCCTACCGTACACTTTTCCTGGTATACTCAGTAAACTTATTCCTCTATAATTTTTTACAGTCTCTTTTGTCCCCCTTCCCTTTATGTAAAGGGACTATACATGCTCTCTGCCAATCCCTAGGTACCTTCCCCTCTTTCATACATTTATTAAACAAAAATACCAACCACTCCAACACTATATCCCCTCCCCCCTGCATTTAACATTTCTGTCATGATCCCGTCAGTTCCAGCTGCTTTACCCCCTTTCATTCTACGTAATGCCTCACGCACCTTCCCCACACTCACGTCCTGTTCTTTTTCACTCCTAAAAGATGGTATACCTCCATGGCCAGTGCATGAAATTACCGCTTCCCTTTCTTCGTCGACATTAAAAATTCCTCAAAATATTCTCGCCATCTACCCAAAACCTCCATCTCCCCATCTACTAACTCCCCTACTCTGTTTTTAACTGACAAATCCATTCGTTCTCTAGGCTTTCTTAACTTGTTTAACTCACTCCGAATTTTTTTCTTATTTTCATTAAAAATTTTTGACAGTGCCTCTCCCACTCTAACATCTGCTCTCCTTTTGCACTCTCTCACCAATCTCTTCACATTTCTTTTACTCTCCATATACTCTACTCTTCTTATAACACTTCTGCTTTGTGAAAACCTCTCATAACCTAACTTTTTCTCTTTTATCACACCCTTTACTTCATCATTCCACCAATTACTCCTCTTTCCTCATGCACCCACCCTCCTATGACCACAAACTTCTGCCCCACATTCTAAAACTGCATTTTTAAAACTATTCCAACCCTCTTCAACCCCCCCACTATTCATACTTGCTCCAGCCCACCTTTCTGCGAATAGTTACTTATATCTCACCCGAACTTTTTCCTCCTTTAGTTTATACATTTCCACCTCCCTCTTGCTTGTTGTTGCCATTTTCCTCTTTTCCCATCTACCTCTTACTCTAGCTGTGGCTACAACTAAATAATGATCCGATATATCAGTTTTCCCTCTACATCCTGGAGCCTACCCATCAACCTTTTATCCACCAATACATAATCTAACAAACTACTTTCATTACGTGCTATATCATACCTTGTATATTTATTTATCCTCTTCGTCATAAAATATGTTTTACTTATTACCAAACCACTTTCTACACATAGCTCAATTAAAGGCTCCCCATTTTCATTTACCCCAGGCACCCCAAATTTTCCTACTACCTCCACAACATTTTTGCCCACTTTAGCATTGAAATTCCCAACCACCATTACTCTCACACTTGGTTCAAAACTCCCCACGCATTCACTCAACATTTCCCGAAATCTCTCTCCTCTACACTTCTCTCTTCTCCAGGTGCATATACGCTTACTATAACCCACTTTTCACATCCAACCTTTATTTTACTCCACATAATCCTTGAATTAATATATTTATATTCCCTTCTTTAGCTCTAACTCTATTTGAAACCCCTGATCTAATCCCATTTATTCCTCTCCACTGAAACTCTCCCACCCCCTTCAGCTTTGTTTCACTTAAAGCCAGGACATCCAGCTTCTTCTCATTCATAACATCCACAACCGTCTTTCTTATCATTTGCACAACATCCACGCACATTCAGACTTCCCACTTTGACAATTTTCTTCTTCTTATTCTTTTTAGTAATTATTACATGAAAAGGGGTTACTAGCCCATTGTTCCCGGCATTTTAGTTGACTTTTACAACACGCATGGCTTATGGAGAAAAGATTCATATTCCACTTCCCCATGGATATAAAAGGAAAAGTAATAAGACCAAGAACTGTTAAGATAAAATCAAAGAAAACTCAGATGAGTGTGCATAAATAAACATGTACATGTATGTGTAGTGTGACCTAAGTGTAAGTAGAAGTAGCAAGACGTACCTGTAATCTTGCATATTTATGAGACAGACAAAAGACACCAGCAATCCTACCATCATGTAAAACAATTACAGGCTTTCGTTTCACACTCACTTGGCAGGACGCTAGTACCCCCCTGGGTGGTTGCTGTCTACCAACCTATATATATATATATATATATATATATATATATATATATATATATATATATATATATATATATATATATATATATAATACTTTATTAACAGCTAAATTCGTATGGGTCATTCAGAATAAGTAATGCCGGAGGTTTCATCAAGCTACTCGGCTCTACTTCCTAAGTTCGACGAGGAAGGACCAGTTACCGCGTGAATCCGGGAGGCTGTCCTGGGAAACATTTTGAGACCTGGAGTCTACATCATTATGCAAATGAGCATGTGGGACTGTGTTATCTGGTCTGGTATCTGGGTGTTAGCGGCGGATGTAGGGAGCTCGCCAGGGAGGTAATGACGGAGGGGAAAAATAATGTCGCTTGTGTCAGGTGATCCGATTACGCGATAGGGCGACATTCCGCTGTGGTCAGCTGCTTAGCAAAACTGGAGGAGGGTGTAGAAATGAAAGGAGGAAGAAATGGAAGTAGAGAGAGAGAGAGAGAGAGAGAGAGAGAGAGAGAGAGAGAGAGAGAGAGAGAGAGAGAGAGAGAGAGAGAGAGAGAGAGAGAGAGAGAGAGAGAGAGAGAGAGATGGAGGAAGAGATGGTGTGAGGGAGATAAAGATACGTAGCCAGCAAGTTAAGCAAAGTTTCCCAGAACCTATCATATCAGAATAATGAGTGTTAATGAAAATGCGGGATCTCACCAGCATTAGTAATGAAGCCTCTAATGTTGGCAGACTTTCTCTCTCTCTCTCTCTCTCTCTCTCTCTCTCTCTCTCTCTCTCTCTCTCTCTCTCTCTCTCTCTCTCTCTCTCTCTCTCTCTCTCAACACACGGTCTTACATTCACACCAAGTGTTCTCGCGACGCCTCTTCGCCGGGTCTTGCAGGCCATAATGAAGAGCCCAACAGAGACACAGAATAGCACCATGTTACTGAAGCACTGGCTTAAAGCAGAGCTTACTAGGCAAGGCTTTACTCCACCACCACCACCAACACCACAACCACCACCACAACCACCATCATAGCATGATCACTACCACTACCACTATAACACCACTGCTACTGCCATCACCACCAATTCAGCCACACTACTCTACCCACCTAATTACATGACATATCACAAGTCCTCTGTATTCACTGTTCTTACCACAACAGCACAACTCTGTAGAGGTACCGGGAAAAGGAAGAGGGAGAGGAGGAGACGGAAGAGGAGGTAGAGGTTGAGGGGGACAGAGGAATATTCTACACTGATAAACCACGCACATATATCTATATGCAAATACAGCTGTGGCAATCTCGAGGTTACTAAACTGACACAGAGAGTAAGAGGATGAATGACAGACAAGAGGACACTACAACAAGCCATTGTTTTCGTTCACAGGTTGCCACGGCTGAAGGTGAGTACTAATGATGAGTTTGTTAATAAACAGTAAGTACCTTCCCATCACCAACAGGAAGACCCGAAACACACACACACACACATATACAGAGTATATTCAATGAGAGGTTTGTATATTTCAGTGTGTCCATGAGGCGTGTATCTTTCAGTGTATGTTGGTATATGCAGTAAGAAGTACTAAGAAGTATGCAATTATTAATATATATATATATATATATATATATATATATATATATATATATATATATATATATATATATATATATATATATATATATATATAATATATATAGGTAAAACTTGTGAATTTGGATTAAATACTAACGCTCTTCTTCCCGAATAAGGCAAGCGAAAATTTGTGAATGCAATAATTTCGCAAAAATCATTCTAAGCCTAACGAAAAAAATGTATTTGTTTGTTTGTTATTGAATTAGTGTAAACTTATCTTTAATATATTTAGTTGGATTAGGTGAAATTAAGTTGATCGTGTTATAATAAGGTTAGGTTAAGTTTTCTAAGGTTCTTTTGGTGCAAAATTATTATTTTTTACTTTAACATAAATGAAAAAAAATATATCTTTAAATGTATAAGAGAAAATTTTAGAATGGACTTCATTTTAAACGATTTCTTGTTAATTGACTAATTTTATCTATTCAGCGCGTATATACATATATATATATATATATATATATATATATATATATA
>NC_091292.1:9235483-9317154 GCF_038502225.1 Cherax quadricarinatus
TGCCTGCCTACTGCTAATTAAACATAGGTAGCAGGAAAAACGAAACATGTTCAACGTTCCCATTTGTTCCAGGCTCGAACCACTGACACTCCACTTCATCTACGTGATGAGATCAACCTTGAAAATCTCTGCAGTGACGCCGCTCGCATATACGCATGAATCTTTAGCGTAAAGAGGAGAGAGAAATTAGCACTATTAATGACCTAAAAAAAGGTTTAGATTCTACTTTAACATCTGTCTTAGGGATTACAGTATTCTTAACTTTGTGGTGTTGAACAGGTCACACGAAGCCCCCTTCTATAGTCAATAGACTTTAAACCCCATTAACAAACCGACCAATCCTGCCCATTTCATTAGTTACATTTCCCATTATTAACAGAAGAGGACTCGAACAAGTAGGAAAAGACAAAAGTTCGTTGCAGCTCTTGTTATCTGCCAGGGTCACCTGCCATAATGGCTATTTGCTCACTTGTGATAAGGAATATTGACCCGTAAAGCGTTTACAATGCAATTCCTCTCGCATGGAATGGCGCTGACGGCTGTAAACCAGTACTCGAATAGGTCTGGTCGACATCTCTCTTTCGTGAGTGTTTTCTTTCGTTTTTGCTGTCTAACTTTCTTTATATTTTATTCTCTCTCTCTCTCTCTCTCTCTCTCTCTCTCTCTCTCTCTCTCTCTCTCTCTCTCTCTCTCTCTCTCTCTCTCTCTCTCTCTCTCTCTCTCTTACTTTACACAGGGTTCTACAAGGTGAGGTTTAGGGTTCCTAACTATATTAACAAGCTGTTACCTACATCAGTTCTCTTTCTCTCTCTCTCTCTCTCTCTCTCTCTCTCTCTATTTTCCAAACTATTCTTTTAATCGATATTTTTCACCCTTCTATATTTTGCTTAGGCTAATAATTCTCACTATGCTAAATAACTTTTCACTTTCCTTTGACTGTTTTAATCACGACGACAATCACTTACCCGGTAACAGTATATTACAGTCACTGTCCCAACCACACCACATCACAGTCACTGCCTTCTCTTGTAGTTTCTACGATTTTCAAAGTGAAAGAGGAGACGGAAGGAGGAAGAGAGAGCGGAAAAGAAGTAGAAGGGGTTGAGGAGAAAAAGAAATGAGTGGCTCATTTTCCTTCATATATGAGCGGAAGAAGGAAGGAAAAAAAGAAAATAAGAACGGAAAAATGGAATGAGAGAGGAATTAAATGAAGATGGAAGGGGATGAGAAAAAAAACAGAAAGGAAGAGAGTGAAGATGGAAAAGGTGGAGAAAGAATAGAGATAGGAAGGGAAGGGAGAGAGGAGTCGCAGAGAGGAAAGGGAGGAAGGGTGCCTGGAGTCTACCTGGAGGGTATTTCGGGGATCAACACTCCCACGACCAGGCCTCCCGGTGGATCAGAGCCTGATCAACCAGGCTCTTACTGCTGGCCGCACGTAGTCCAACATACGAACCACAGCCCGGCTGGTCCTGCACCGACTTTAAGTATCTGTCCAGCTCCCTCTTGAAGGCAGTTAGGGGCCAATTGGTAATTCCCCTTATGGTGGGAGGCTGTTGAACAGTCTTGGGCCCCGGACACTTATGGTGCTTTCTCTTAGTGTACCAATGACACCCCTATTTTTCATTGGGGATATTTTGCATCGCCTGCCCAGTCTTTTACTTTCGTAGTAAGCGTTTTCTGTGTGCAGATTCGGGACCATTCCTTTTAGGATTTTCCAAGTGTAGATTATGATGTATCTCTCTCGCCTGCGTTCCAACGAGCACAAGTCAAGTGCTTCCAAGCGTAGGGTAGGAGGAAGTGAAAATTGGAAGGGAGAAAGGGAGAAATGAAGGGAGGAATGAAATGGAGGATTGGAAGAGAAGAATGGAAGAGAGGAAATGAGGAAGGAAAGAGAGGAATGAAAGAGAAGAAGGGAGGAAGGGGAGAGAGGATGGGAGGAATGGAAGAGAGGAAGGGAGGAACAAAAGGGAGGAATGAAAGGGAGGGAGGGACAAGTTAAAGGGAGGGAGGGAGGGAGGGACGAAAGGGAGGAAGGGAAGGGAGGAAGGGAAGGGAGGAAGGGAAGGGAGGAAGGGAAGGAAGAAAGAGATTCCAAGGAGCTACAAAAGGCGTAAGCGCTGACGAGGTCGCTGCTAGTGACACTTCTCCAGCCAACTGAGTGTATCGTAAAGTTTTAACACCGGGCGTGATGCCTCTACACTACACTCCCTGCTGCCTCTCTTGCCTCTGCTGCCTCTACATTACACTCCCTGCTGCCTCTGCTGCCTCTACACTACACTCCTTGCTGCCTCTGCTGCCTCTACACTACACTCCCTGCTGCCTCTGCTGCCTCTACACTACACTCCCTGCTGCCTCTGCTGCCTCTACACTACACTCCTTGCTGCCTCTGCTGCCTCTACACTACACTCCCTGCTGCCTCTGCTGCCTCTACACTACACTCCCTGCTGCTTCTGCTGCCTCTACACTACACTCCCTACTGCCTCTGCTGCCTCTGCTGCCTCTACACTACACTCCCTGCTGCTTCTGCTGCCTCTACACTACACTCCCTACTGCCTCTGCTGCCTCTGCTGCCTCTGCTGCCTCTGCTGCCTCTACACTACACTCCTTGTTGCCTCTGCTTCATCTACACTACACTCCCTACTGCACCTGCTGCCTCTACACTACACTCTTGCTGCCTCTACTACCTCTATACTACATTCCCTGCTGTCTCTACACTACCCTCCCTGCTGTCTACATACTATACTCACTGCTGTCTCTACACTACCCTCTCTTCTGTCTCTACACTACACTCCCTGCTGTCTCTACACTAGCTCCTTGCTGTGTCTACAATGCTATTCTTGCTGTATCTATACTACACTCCCTGCTGTCTTCACACTACACTCCCTGTTGTCTACACACTACACTCCCTGCTGTATACATCCTACACTCCCTGCTGTCTCTGCACTGCCCTCTCTGCTGTCTCTATATTCCCTGCTGTCTACACACAACGCTTCCTGTTGTCTCTAAACTACACTCCTTGCTCTCTCTCTACACTACCCTCCCTGCTGCCTACACATACACTCCCTGCGTCTCTACACTACCCTCCCTACTCTCTACACTACTCTCCCTGCTGTCTCTACACTACCCTCCCTGCTCTCTACACTACCCTCCCTGCTGCCTCTACACTACCCTCCCTGCTCTCTACACTACCCTCCCTGCTCTCTACACCACCCTCCCTGCTGCCTACACATACACTCCCTGCTGTCTCTACACTACCCTCCCTGCTCTCTCTCTCTACACTACACTTCCTGCTGTCATACAGTATATAGAATCAGTTTTATTTACAAACTCAGAGTCTTCTAGTTGGTAATGATCGTTTCATGACCAAACAATAACATCTCTCGAGGCCAGTGTAAACTTGATTCCATAATTACTCTTGCCTTGAAAGTACCCAATCTTGCACCTGACTTAGTACCTACTTCAGCACCTGACCTGTTCCTGCACCCTCCCTAGGTCACCAGAATGCTGCAATATACGAGATCCTTCTCCCCCACACATTATGTCACACACTCATAGATTTCTTATCCAGGCGACACTCCCATCGAGACAACTCCTTCTAGTGTCATAGTCATAAC
This sequence comes from Cherax quadricarinatus, assembly GCF_038502225.1. Lineage (NCBI taxonomy): Eukaryota > Metazoa > Arthropoda > Malacostraca > Decapoda > Parastacidae > Cherax > Cherax quadricarinatus. The sequence continues at coordinate 9,239,098 of NC_091292.1, forward strand.
GCCAGAGTATATGCCAAACTACCGCCTCTTTATTATGCTATGAGTGAATCTTCGGAAATGCTTAAGCAAATCTTAACGTATAACTCATAGTACTGTACTAAGCTGAAGGCTGTTCCAGATTTTTTTGAGTGATGTTGTTAAATCACATATCATTGCCACAACAAATCAATCAATATCTCCAAGAAATATTCATGAAACTCATATAAATATATATATATATATATATATATATATATATATATATATATATATATATATATATATATATATATATATATATATATATATATATATATATATATGTCGCTGATTGCTACCAGGTCCTCTCTCTCCCTGCCCCATGAGCTCTATCATACCTCGCCTTAAAACTATGTATGGTTCCTGCCTCTACCACATCACCTTCTAGGCTATTCCATGGCCTGACTACTCTATGACTGAAGAAATACTTCCTAACATCCCTTTGATTCATCTGAGTCTTCAACTTCCAATTGTGACCTCTTGTGTCTGTGTCCCATCTCTGGAACATCCCGTCTTTGTCCACCTCGTCTATTCCGCGCAGTATCCTATATGTCGTTATCATGTCTCCCCTGACCCTTCTGGCCTCCAGTGTCGTCAGGCCGATTTCCCTCAACCTTTCTTCATAGGAAAATCCCCGTAGTTCTGGGACTAGTCTTGTTGCAAGTGTGTGTGTGTGTGTGTGTGTGTGTGTGCTCACCTTATTGTACTCATCTAATTGTAGTTGTAAGTGTCAATGCATAGCTCCTGGCCCGCCTCTTCACTGGTCGCTACTAGGTCCGCTCCCTCCTTGCTCTATGTGTGTGTACTTTCTATATTTCAGGATGAGGCAGGAAATATTTGTAGGCAAGGACCTTAATTTAACACACAAACTATTTCTCTGATGTCAGGATGTTGTGAGAATCTTTTTCCAAACGCAAGGCCTTTCAGGAATTTTTGATCACGGACAGAATGATAGCCTTGATCAAAACTGCTCTCTGTAGTATGGTGTAGCAGCTGTGTTCCGGCTGTTCACAGATATGAGTCGAGGTGCCTTGAGAAAATTGAACACTTACATAACATAAAGACCACTGACTTCTCTTTGGTGTCTTTCCTTAAACATCATATCCAATAAAATTGAGCCAAGAAAAAGAGATGGGTCACCATGCATGGCCCCCTACTATTTTATCCACCCAGAGTTTGTAGATGGGACGCGCTGCAAAGCAATCTATGAAAGTGGTGCATTCCCAATGAATCTGCGAGCCTGTGCCTCGCATATAGTATGTGTTGTTGAGGGAATACGAGATGACCTTCAGTATTTTAAGTCTGGAGAGTTTCGTTTGTCTTGCAAGCGCGATTCTTCAAGTGACTCCCCAGTCATTTTAGGATCATATTTCACTGCGTTTTCCCTTTCCCACGAGTGTCAACTTCCCCATGTTAAAGATTCTTCCATCACTTCTTATTCCACCACACACACACACACACACACACACACACACTCACACCCACACTCACACACACACACACACACACACACACACACACACACACACACACACACTCATACACACACACACACAGGTATGATAAAGCTTACGGTTCAGGGAGATTGACCTATTAGCGACCAGTGAAGAGGAGGGGCCAGGAGCTTGGACTCGACCCCTGCAACCTCAACTAGGTGAGTACACACATACTCACACAGAGGCCAATTGTCTGTCAACAAGTGCCTTTAAAAAACAGTAATTACACACTCTGTCTGTCTGTCTGTCTGTCTGTCTGTCTGTCTCTCTCTCTCTCTCTCTCTCTCTCTCTCTCTCTCCACCCTTTTGCATAGTAGTGAAATAGTTTTAGCAATACTCTTCCACGTGCCCTTCGCCCCTGCTCTCTTAATTTCCTTTCTACAAATTTATTCTCTCCAATTCCGTTCTCATCGTCCTTCTGTCTTGGCTATACATTTTAGTTTAATTACCAACCATTTGCTTCCATCGCGTTTTTCTTTTATCTCTCTTTCTCTCTCTTGCTAAAGTGATCTTCGTCGGCCTGTTTCTCATTCCTTTATCTTTCCCGTTAGAGTTATAATCGTCGTATGTTCCATTCATCTTTCCGTTCGTTATTAGTTCTTAATGTCTCTATTAATTTTCCCTCTTATTTGGTCTTCAACCCTTAAATATTCTACTTTATTTCCTCTTCGTTATTCCTGTTTCTGCTTCCCTCGTCCTACTCCCTTTCTCCATAATATTCCTTTCCCTTCATCGCCTCCTCCTCCTCCTCCTCCTCTTCCTCCTTCTCCTCCTCCTCTTTATTACCACCATCTCCCTCACCTTTTTCTGTTTTAAATTCTCAAATCTCTCCTGCTTCTTCTCTCACCCCAGATTTTCCCTTCACATCTTCGTTTTCCTGCTCACCATTTTCCTTCTCCGCCTTCTCTTATGTTTTCCCTTTCCTTTTTCTTCCTCCTTATTTAGGAAACTTCATTTCTATCTTCCTTTTTCTTCCTCTCATCCTTTCTTCATTTTCCTATCTCTAGTTTTATCGCCATCTTTGCCACACTTCTTTTTTTTTCCTAAATTTCCTTCTCTCAATCCTTCCCCGTTTACGACCTTCTACCTTTCCATTGATCTCTTCCCTTTTTCCTGTAATGTTGAGGTAGAAGGGGCTTGGCTTATAGGATAAAGGAGATATCTATGTCAGGTTGTGCAGCAACTGAAATTTATCATTATTATTGTCTTATCTGGATCAGCTTAAGATGCTTCGTGATTACACATATTTATGAGGCATCTGAAGGCTGAAGCGCTAAATCCACAGGGGTCATACATCGCTTGGGAAGGAAATGGGGGAATAGGGAGCAATCAGATTCGATTCAAGGGAGGTCGGATTCAATTCCTTGGAAGAAGAGCCCTTCGTAAGCATCCAGGAATGTCCTTTGAGGGGATTTTGGGTTAATTATTCCTTCTAGGGAAGTATTTTGATGCTGGGTTCTTAATCCAAGGAACTGTACTCTTCCTCCCATTCCATGGTTGAACCTCAATGCCTCCTGTTCCCTTAGTGTTATAGGAGTCCAACGGCCTTAGCCCTTCCCCCTAATTAAAATAAATAAATGGTAATAAGATATGCAATCTGGTGTACACGGAGCCTTGCTGCAAGCAGTTCAGAGTCGTAGAAGGGTTGGTTAGATGTATTCATTCAGGGTTTGGTTTTTCTCATAGGTACGACTCATGCGACTTCAACAGCCCAAAGTCGAAAAGGGGCAACGATGGGGAGTCTATCGGAGACATCCATCTTGGACGTTGTTGGTCTTGACATCATTATGACCGAGCCCCAAAAACTGGATTTGCGTCATGATGCAGCAAAGGTTGTACAGCACCTCCAGCTCTCTGAGGGCGGCTTCATGGAAGACCTCATCCATTTCAATACATTGACCCTTTCGTGCAGGGTCATGAGGTGCCTCAGAGGTCTCAAGCTCACACCCAGTAGGCGGGGTAAGTCCTCTGAGTCCTTCAGTCTACGAAGACACTAACACTCTTTCAGCAGTGAACATACGTCTGCTCTCTTATTCAGAACCTTGAAACAGATAGGGTAAGTCAGTCCATCAAGGATCATCTTGTACATCTCTAAGAAGGTTCCTAGGCCGAGGCTCATTTTAACTACGAAGTGAACCTACAACAGCTCCCCCTCAATAAACCAAAATTCATCTCATCGCTTCTTCTAGCATTCGGTGGAAGATCACCAAAGACCAGCTTTCCTCAGCTCAGCCTCCTGTAGCAGAAGGCTAGAGGTAACGCTGGCAACACAAGATCACCAGCTATTCTAGCTACAGCCAAACAAGTCGCTCATAAACTCTCGCTCTAGGAGGATAATTGCCATAATCATCAATAAAAAGACGACCAGACTCGCTTGCCACACCCAGACACCGTTGCCTTCCAACATTTCCTCTGCTTCGTGCATTACTTTCTAAAAATAAAAAGCAGTAAGGAAATGCAAAAAAGCTACATGTGTGTATTTTAAAAGGAGCATCTTCCCGGAACTCAAACCCCATGTGGAACGTGATCTAAGCACATTTATGACACTATTACACATTGAAAAGATGCGTGGGTCTTCCTTGAATTTTTTTCGACTGGTTTAATGCCTTAGTTCAGAGCATCATACACAAGGTTGAAAACACAAGGTCTTCTTCTTCTTCTTGTAGTTGAAAATAACTTATTATTCTTGGTAGTCATAATTAAGGACATTCACTCACCTTCAGTGTATATGCAAAAAATTAGACTCAAAGCAGGTACTTATTATATATTCCGATCAAGTGAAAAGAAGTGTTGCCTATGGCCTCTTCTCTAGGGCACTTCGTTTTTGTTGTTCCCAGTGACTAGACGAGGTCGGTAAGTGCATTTCGGTAGCCTGTCTAACTCGCTTCAACCAGTGCTTCTGCTGAATGACCCACACGAGTTTAGCGCTTCATATACATATAGTGACGAACACTACGACGATTGGCTGCTTGATCAAGTTTACGTCAACCAATCAGGTACGGCAATCAGGTACGACCCATGGCAGGGGATCAAGAACCTCTCACCAGCACCCAAGCACTTCGCTTGAAGAACTGTGCATGATAAGACGAGAAAAACAATTATTTTCAGTTATGCGATAATCATAAGCGAGGGGGTGGTACTTGAAGGGTGTTCCTGGGGTCAACGCCCCCGCGGCCATAACAACTTTAAGAAGCACTTTCGTCAGATGAGTCATATGAAAACTGGTTAGGTGAGCCATTAGGAAGTTAGGAAGTATTTTCTAACAGTGTTTGTATATGTATAACTCGGTTCAAGTTTAGTCTCGTTTAATCATTATCCACACAAGTATACATATGCGCAAGAATAAATTCACACGGATTCATATGTACACATACATATATATATTTGTATATACACACATATACATAAAGAGAAGCATACATACGCACATGTATACATATGCGCAAGTTTACAGACACACACGTGTAAACATGTACACATACACAAATACACACATGCATACGTACGCGTACATAGTACACACGCACACGCAAACATATTTTTACAATTTTCCCACGTACAGTGGTAGAAGGGGCTAAGTTCAGGGGATACGGAGATGCATTTCCCTCGTTTATACTGATGCTTACCCCTCCCCTTTCTCTCTTAGTTACGGGGGTTCCGTCCTCTTAGTACTGAGATTCCCGTCCCTCTTATAGTCTCGTTGTTTATTCGGTGTCCAGGAAAAAAGTCACTGGAAAAAATATCGCAGAAAATACGGGTAAGGGCAAAAATTCACAGGAAAAAAAAGTCACATTTTATTTAAATACCACAAACAATTAAATTAATAAAACGAAAAAAATATCTGACAACAGTTTTTAATGTGATGGTATTATACATATGTAAAAAAAATCATCTTTCATTTAATTTCTTAAGCAAAGCAAGGCAATGAAGCAAAAACATTTAGGCTAGGTTAGGTTAGGTAATTTTTATGTCACTTTTTTTCTGTCGCTTTTTTCCTGTGACCTTTCCTGTGACTTTTTCCTTTGACTTTTTCCTGTGACTTTTTATCCTTGACCTTTTTTCTCTGACTCTTTTCCTGTGACCTTTTTTCCTGTGACTTTTTTTTCCTTTGACTTTTTTTCCTGTGATTTTTTCAGCGACTTTTTTTCAGTGACATTTTTTCAGTGACTTTTTTTCCTTTGATTTTTTTCCTGTGACTTTTTATCTGTGACTTTTTTCTGTGACTCTTTTCCTGTGACCTTTTTTCTTGTGACCTTTTCTCCTTTGACTTTTTTTCCTGTGACTTTTTCCCTGGATCTGTTTATTTCCCTCCCTTCCTCCTCCTCACCCCTCACATACAAATTCCTTCCAACACTCGTAGACAATAGGCTTCTTCTCCCCCTAAATTCTTTCCTTATTTAGGGATTTTTCCCCCGATAAAAAGTAAAGGGATAAAAAAAAGAAGACGAAAATGAGATAAATTCTTCCCGAATTAATTTTCCAATCCCGAATTCTTTCCCCACACCGGCCTCTGTTCTCTTTCTGAAATACAGGGAAGTAATGAATATTATTTTCCTCTAACCTCACTATTTCTTTTATAGGGAATTATCTTCTTAGGGATGAAATGTAAATAACGTGTTACCGACGACAGTTACATCAAGACACATTCTGCACAAGCTACGATTAAGGCAACGTTTCGATCCCTGATAAATAACAACACGGAGAAAAACGTTGTCCCATTAAAGGCCATTTCAGCAATATGTGATGTTTCTTCAACTTGATACAAATATGATTTGAGGTGTACATGATTAAGGTACATGATTAAGGTACATGATTAAGGTACATGTACTACAGTAAGAGTAAGGTCTTACCATATACAGGAAAAGGTTCAGAGTTTCCATTGCCTTTCAACAGTAAGATAAGGTATTCCAAAGGACCTCGATAAACTTAATAGAAAGTTCATATATTATGAGAACCTACATTGATCATACAGGCATTCCAGATATTACATGGGTCGTGTGAGAAAGCCATTACTGAAAGTGCAGAAATTCCAAGGACCTAGAAACATACAGAAAGTTAAAATATTCCAGTAGCCTACTTTGAATATTTGAGAAAATTCAGATACTCTTAGGATACATGAGTGTCCTTAGAGTGGGTGTGAGTTTGACCTGACTAGCTTGTGCTACTAGGTCAGATGCCGTGCTCCTTTCTTAAGTGAACGTGACCTGACCTGACTAGGTTAAGGTATTGGACCTGCCTTGCATGGGCCAGTAGGCCTCCTGCAGTGTTCCTTCTTTCTTATGTTCTTATTCACAGACATAATAAAAGCTCATAGCTTCTTATTAACTCCTGTGATGTAACACACACACACACACACACACACACACACACACACACACACACACACACACACACACACACACACACACAGAAAGTGCAGAGGTTTGCAACAAGACTAGTCCCAGAGCTAAGAGGTATGTCCTACGAGAAGAGGTTAAGGGAAATTAACCTGACCACACTGGAGGACAGGAGAGATAGAGGGGACATGATAACGACATACAAAATACTGAGAGGAATTGACAAGGTGGACAAAGACAGGATGTTCCAGAGATGGGATACAGCAACAAAGGGACACAGTTGGAAGTTGAAGACACAGATGAATCACAGGGATGTTAGGAAGTACTTCTTCAGCCACAGGAAGTAGAATAGTTTGGGAAGCGATGTAGTGGAGGCAGGATCCATACATAGCTTTAAGCAGAGGTATGATAAAGCTCACGGTTCAGGGAGAGTGACCTAGTAGCGACCAATGAAGAGGCGGGGCCAGGAGCTTGGACTCGACCCCTGCAACCTCAACTAGGTGAGTACACACACACACACTTCAAAAAACAGTATTTCCTTACAACTCTCTCTTCAGCCTGAGAAACAAAAACAGGTGACCTCTTGAGACAATTGACAATAATACCAATTAAGTAAATTGTTATTAATGGTAAACCAGTGATGGAATAATGTAAGCAAACTAAAATCTGATATTTGCCGAAAAATCATGAAAATACTAATATACTAATTCGAGAAAAACAACTGCATGAGGTTAATATTAATACTGAAGGAGACTGAGTGTACAGGGAAATGGTAAGTTAATGGGCCACTATACGGATTAATATAGCAACTTAACAGTGGTGTAGAACTCAGTATTAGTTCTATATGTATACACAAACCACACCGCTAATACAAAACAAAGTCCAGTTTCCTCTAGCAGTTCACACCTCCCACTTCCATGGGGAGCAAAACACACAGAGAGTATACCAACAGGGAGTATTCCCGCAGGAAAGTTCCACAGCAGAGCTGCCATCCCAGCCCAGGCTTCCTGGGCTGGGATGTCTATCTAGAATCCTCCAACTTTTAAGCCAAACTTACTTTCCCCCTATTTCTGTTTTCTCATGGGATCTTCACCATGTTCTAGCTCACTGCGATGAAAATCACAACACATCTCACACACACACAAGAGAGGTCAGGGAATATCACTATAGGACACTGCTCTCACAAAGAAGACAGCGTTGAAGACAACAAACACAGATCATATTCCTCACACACGAAAGACATTACGAAAAATTCAATATTCTTAGGAAAATGATAGATATTACATATAATTCAGATAATCTAAGGACATCGATACACAACAGAAATTTCAGATAACCTATGGGTTTTGACTAATATTATATTAACTGTCGGTATCCCAAGTACCTCGACAGACATTCTAGAAAGTTCAAGTATTATAAGGTCATCGACAGCCATTATAGCAAGTGCAGATACCTTCAGAAGTTTGATGCACATTACAGGAATTTCATCAATTATTATAGCCAAAACAGCTCTTATATAAAGTTCATGAATAGCTAAATTGCACTGAACACTTGTCAATGGTCAATAATAACCCACGTGGAGATAGAAACACAGGAGATTGATTGATCTGTATATTTCGACCCCCTTCTAGGAAAATCATCAGCAGATGTAGAGGATCCCAGGAGGGGATATATATATATATATATATATATATATATATATATATATATATATATATATATATATATATATATATATATATATATATAAAACTGGGTTGTTTAAATGTGCGTGGATGTAGTGCGGATGACAAGAAACAGATGATTGCTGATGTTATGAATGAAAAGAAGTTGGATGTCCTGGCTCTAAGTGAAACAAAGCTGAAGGGGGTAGGAGAGTTTCAGTGGGGGGAAATAAATGGGATTAAATCTGGAGTATCTGAGAGAGTTAGAGCAAAGGAAGGGGTAGCAGTTATGTTAAATGATCAGTTATGGAAGGAGAAAAGAGAATATGAATGTGTAAATTCGAGAATTATGTGGATTAAAGTAAAGGTTGGTTGCGAGAAGTGGGTCATAATAAGCGTGTATGCACCTGGAGAAGAGAGGAATGCAGAGGAGAGAGAGAGATTTTGGGAGATGTTAAGTGAATGTATAGGAGCCTTTGAACCAAGTGAGAGAGTAATTGTGGTAGGGGACCTGAATGCTAAAGTGGGAGAAACTTTTAGAGAGGGTGTGGTAGGTAAGTTTGGGGTGCCAGGTGTAAATGATAATGGGAGCCCTTTGATTGAACTTTGTATAGAAAGGGGTTTAGTTATAGGTAATACATATTTTAAGAAAAAGAGGATAAATAAGTATACACGATATGATGTAGGGCGAAATGACAGTAGTTTGTTGGATTATGTATTGGTAGATAAAAGACTGTTGAGTAGACTTCAGGATGTACATGTTTATAGAGGGGCCACAGATATATCAGATCACTTTCTAGTTGTAGCTACACTGAGAGTAAAAGGTAGATGGGATACAAGGAGAATAGAAGCATCAGGGAAGAGAGAGGTGAAGGATTATAAACTAAAAGAGGAGGCAGTTAGGGTAAGATATAAACAGCTATTGGAGGATAGATGGGCTAATGAGAGCATAGGCAATGGGGTCGAAGAGGAATGGGGTAGGTTTAAAAATGTAGTGTTAGAGTGTTCAGCAGAAGTTTGTGGTTACAGGAAAGTGGGTGCAGGAGGGAAGAGGAGCGATTGGTGGAATGATGATGTAAAGAGAGTAGTAAGGGAGAAAAAGTTAGCATATGAGAAGTTTTTACAAAGTAGAAGTGATGCAAGGAGGGAAGAGTATATGGAGAAAAAGAGAGAGGTTAAGAGAGTGGTGAAGCAATGTAAAAAGAGAGCAAATGAGAGAGTGGGTGAGATGTTATCAACAAATTTTGTTGAAAATAAGAAAAAGTTTTGGAGTGAGATTAACAAGTTAAGGAAGCCTAGAGAACAAATGGATTTGTCAGTTAAAAATAGGAGAGGAGAGTTATTAAATGGAGAGTTAGAGGTATTGGGAAGATGGAGGGAATATTTTGAGGAATTGTTAAATGTTGATGAAGATAGGGAAGCTGTGATTTCGTGTATAGGGCAAGGAGGAATAACATCTTGTAGGAGTGAGGAAGAGCCAGTTGTGAGTGTGGGGGAAGTTCGTGAGGCAGTAGGTGAAATGAAAGGGGGTAAGGCAGCCGGGATTGATGGGATAAAGATAGAAATGTTAAAAGCAGGTGGGGATATAGTTTTGGAGTGGTTGGTGCAATTATTTAATAAATGTATGGAAGAGGGTAAGGTACCTAGGGATTGGCAGAGAGCATGCATAGTTCCTTTGTATAAAGGCAAAGGGGATAAAAGAGAGTGCAAAAATTATAGGGGGATAAGTCTGTTGAGTGTACCTGGTAAAGTGTATGGTAGAATTATAATTGAAAGAATTAAGAGTAAGACGGAGAATAGGATAGCAGATGAACAAGGAGGCTTTAGGAAAGGTAGGGGGTGTGTGGACCAGGTGTTTACAGTGAAACATATAAGTGAACAGTATTTAGATAAGGCTAAGGAGGTCTTTGTGGCATTTATGGATTTGGAAAAGGCGTATGACAGGGTGGATAGGGGAACAATGTGGCAGATGTTGCAAGTATATGGTGTAGGAGGTAGGTTACTGAAAGCAGTGAAGAGTTTTTACGAGGATAGTGAGGCTCAAGTTAGAGTATGTAGGAAAGAGGGAAATTTTTTCCCAGTAAAAGTAGGCCTTAGACAAGGATGTGTGATGTCACCTTGGTTGTTTAATATATTTATAGATGGGGTTGTAAGAGAAGTAAATGCGAGGGTCTTGGCAAGAGGCGTGGAGTTAAAAGATAAAGAATCACACACAAAGTGGGAGTTGTCACAGCTGCTCTTTGCTGATGACACTGTGCTCTTGGGAGATTCTGAAGAGAAGCTGCAGAGATTGGTGGATGAATTTGGTAGGGTGTGCAAAAGAAGAAAATTAAAGGTGAATACAGGAAAGAGTAAGGTTATGAGGATAACAAAAAGAATAGGTGATGAAAGATTGAATATCAGATTGGAGGGAGAGAGTATGGAGGAGGTGAACGTATTCAGATATTTGGGAGTGGACGTGTCAGCGGATGGGTCTATGAAAGATGAGGTGAATCATAGAATTGATGAGGGAAAAAGAGTGAGTGGTGCACTTAGGAGTCTGTGGAGACAAAGAACTTTGTCCTTGGAGGCAAAGAGGGGAATGTATGAGAGTATAGTTTTACCAACGCTCTTATATGGGTGTGAAGCATGGGTGATGAATGTTGCAGCGAGGAGAAGGCTGGAGGCAGTGGAGATGTCATGTCTGAGGGCAATGTGTGGTGTGAATATAATGCAGAGAATTTGTAGTTTGGAAGTTAGGAGGAGGTGCGGGATTGCGAAAACTGTTGTCCAGAGGGCTGAGGAAGGGTTGTTGAGGTGGTTCGGACATGTAGAGAGAATGGAGCGAAGCAGAATGACTTCAAGAGTGTATCAGTCTGTAGTGGAAGGAAGGCGGGGTAGGGGTCGGCCTAGGAAGGGTTGGAGGGAGGGGGTAAAGGAGGTTTTGTGTGCGAGGGGCTTGGACTTCCAGCAGGCATGCGTGAGCGTGTTTGATAGGAGTGAATGGAGACAAATGGTTTTTAATACTTGACGTGCTGTTGGAGTGTGAGCAAAGTAACATTTATGAAGGGATTCAGGGAAACCGGCAGGCCGGACTTGAGTCCTGGAGATGGGAAGTACAGTGCCTGCACTCTGAAGGAGGGGTGTTGGTGTTGCAGTTTAGGAACTGTAGTGTGAAGCACCCTTCTGGCAAGACAGTGATGGAGTGAATGATGGTGAAAGTTTTTCTTTTTCGGGCCACCCTGCCTTGGTGGGAATCGGCCAGTGTGATAATAAATAAAAAAAAAAATATATATATATAGATATATATATATATATATATATATATATATATATATATATATATATATATAACACTTTACCCTTATGCTTTTCCCTTACAAAATCCTTTCTCTAACAGAATTTCTTTTACAGTTCTAATGTCTCTCCTTTCCCGTTTTCTCCCTTCCCTTATCTCTCACCCTTCACTTCTCAGTCCTCCTCTGCCCTGGCAGGGAGTTAAAAAGTCTGTCAATAATCCCTCTAAACCCAAATCCTACAGGGACTCCCTAATCCTACAAGTCCGACGAACGCCACCCAGGGACTTCCTAATCCTCTGAAATCCAATCATCTGGACACTCACTCTCTCCTCAGATTTGAGGTCAACACACCCGGCTTCCTCTTCATGGGATAATTGACTCCTAAGGATGTGTGTGTGTGTGTGTGTGTGTGTGTGTGTGTGTGTGTGTGTGTGTGTGTGTGTGTGTGTGTGTGTGTGTACTTACCTAGTTGTATTCACCTACTTTTGGTTGCGGGGGTCGATTCACAGCTCCTGGCCCCGCCTCTTCAACTGCCCGCTTCCCGGTCACTATTCCCGCTCCGTGAGCTTTATCATGCCTCTTCTTAAAGCTATGTATGGAACCTGCCTCTACTACATCAAGATCCAGGCTATTCCACTTCCTGACAACTCTGTGACTGAAGAAATACTTCGTAACATCTTTGTGGTTCATCCGAGTCTTCAGCTTCAAACTGTGACCCCTTGTTGCTGTGTCCCATCTCTGGAACATCCTGTGTGTGTGTGTGTACTCACCTAGTTGTACTCACCTAGTTGAGGTTGCAGGGGTCGAGTCCTAGCTCCTGGCCCCCGCCTCTTCACTGGTCGCTACTAGGTCACTCTCCATGAACCGTGAGCTTTATCATACCTCTGCTTGAAGCTATCTATGGATCCTGCCTCCACTATATCGCTTTCCAAACTATTTCACTTCGTGATTACTCTGTGGCTGAGGAAGTACTTCCTAACATCCCTGTGATTCATCTGTGTCTTCAACTTCCAACTGTGACCCCTTGTTGCTGTGTCCCATCTCTGGAACATCCTTTGTCCACCACGTCAATTCCTCTCAGTATTTTGTATTTCGTTATCATGTCCCCCCTATCTCTTCTGTCCTCCAGTGTCGTCAGGTTGATTTCCCTTAACTTCTCCTCGTAGGATATAATTCTTAGCTCTGGGACTAGTCTTGTTGCAAACCTTTTCACTTTCTCTAGTTTCTTTACATGCTTGGCTAGGTGTGGGTTCCAAACTGGTGCCGCATATTCCAATGTGGGCCTAACGTACACGGTGTACAGAGTCCTGAACGATTCCTTATTAAGATGTCGGAAAGCTGTTCTGAGGTTTGCTAGGCGCTCGTATGCTGCAGCAGTTATTTGGTTGATGTGTGCTTCAGATGTGCCTGGTGTTATACTCACCCAAAGATCTTTTTCCTTGAGTGAGGTTTGTAGCCTCTGGCCCCCCTAGACTGTATTCCGTCTGCGATCTTCTTTGCCCTTCCCCAATCTTTATGACTTTGCACTTGGTGGGGTTGTACTCCAGGAGCCAGTTGGTGGACCAGGTCTGCAGCCTGTCTAGATCCCTTTGTAGTTCTGCCTGGTCTTCGATCGAATGAATTCTTCTCATCAAATTCACGTCATCTGCAAACAGGGACACTTCGGAGTCTTTGGAGTGTGTGTGTGTGTGTGTGTGTGTGTGTGTGTGTGTGTGTGTGTGTGTGTATACTCACATATTTGTGGTTGGAGGGGTTGATTCACGACTCCTGGTCCAGCCTCTTCGCTAGTCGCTACCAGGTCCACTGTCTCCTTGCTCCAGGAGCCTTACTATACCTCATTTTAAAGCTATGTATGGATCCTGCCTGTGTGTATGTGTGTATGTATATGTGTACTCACCTAATTGTGGTTGCAGGGGTCGAGACTCAGCTCCTGGCCCCGCCTCTTCACTGATCGCTACTAGGTCCTCTCTCTCTCTCTGCTTCCTGAGCTTTATCATACCTCTTCTTAAAACTATGTATGGTTCCTGCCTCCACTACTTCACTTACTAGGCTATTCCACTTCCTGACGACTCTATGACTGAAGAAATACTTCCTAACGTCCCTGTGACTCGTCTGAGTCTTCAGCTTCCAGTTGTGACCCCTTGTTCCTGTGTCCCCTCTCTAGAACATCCTATCTCTGTCCACCTTGTCTATTCCCCGCAGTATCTTGTATGTCGTTATCATGTCTCCCCTGACCCTTCTGTCCTCCAGTGTCGTCAGTTCGAGTTCCCTCAACCTTTCCTCGTACGACATTCCCCTGAGCTCTGGGACTAGCCATGTTGCAAACCTTTGTACTTTCTCTAACTTCTTGACGTGCTTGACCAGGTGTGGGTTCCAGACTGGTGCTGCATACTCCAGTATGGGCCTAACATACACAGCGTACAGTGTCTTGAACGATTCTATATTAAGGTATCGGAACGCTATTCTCAGGTTTGCCAGGCGCCCGTATGCTGCAGCAGTTATTTGGTTGATGTGTGCCTCCGGTGACGTGCTCGGTGTTATGGTCACCCCGAGGTCTTTCTCCCTGAGTGAGGTCTGTAGTCTTTGTCCACCTAGCCTATACTCTGTCTGCGGTCTTCTTTGCCCCTCCCCAATCTTCATGACTTTGCATTTGGCAGGGTTGAATTCGAGAAGCCAGTTACTGGACCACATGTCCAGCCTGTCCAGGTCTCTTTGCAGTCCTGCCTCATTCTCATCCGATTTAATTCTTCTCATCAACTTCTCATCATCTGCGAATAGGGACACTTCAGAGTCTATTCCTTCCATCATGTCGTTCACATATATCAAAAATAGCACGGGTCCTAGAACTGACCCCTGTGGGACCCCGCTCGTCACAGGCACCCACTGTGATACCTCTTCACGTACCATGACTCGTTGCTGCCTCCCTGTCAGGTATTCCCTGATCCATTGCAGTGCCCTCCCTGTTACATGCGCCTGATCCTCCAGCTTCTGCAATAATCTCTTGTGGGGAACTGTGTTAAAGGCCTTCCTGCAGTCTAGGAAAACGCAATCAACCCACCCCTCTCTCTCGTGTCTTACTTCTGTTACCTTGTCATAAAACTCCAGGAAGTTTGTGATACAAGATTTGCCTTCCATGAACCCATGCTGGTTTTCATTTATAATCTTGTTCCGTTCCAGGTGTTCGACCACTCTCCTCCTGATAATCTTCTGCATGACTTTGCACACAATACATGTTAGAGACACAGGTCTGTAGTTTAGCGCCTCGTTTCTGTTTCCTTTCTTAAATATGGGGACTACATTTGCTGTCTTCCATTTCTCAGGTAGTTGCCCAGTTTCAAGGGATGTGTTGAAGATTGTGGTTATAGGCACGCACAGCATCTCTGCTCCTTCTCTAAGGACCCATGGGGAGATGTTGTCTGGTCCCATCGCCTTTGAGGTATCAAGGTCGCTTAGGAGCTTCTTCACCTCCTCCTCGGTTGTTCGTATGTCATCCAACACTTGTTGGTATATTCCCTCTTGATGCTCCCTTCTGTGCTGTCTTCCCACAGCCCTTCCTGTCTCTACTGTAAAAACTTCCTTAAATCTCCTGTTTAGCTCCTCACATACCTCCTGATCATTTCTTGTGAGTTCTCCACCTTCTGTCCTTAATCTGATCACCTGGTCTTTGACTGTTGTCTTCCTCCTGATGTGGCTATACAACAGTTTCGGGTCAGTCTTGATTCTCGATGCTATGTCATTTTCATACTGTCGCTGGGCCTCCCTCCTTACCAGTGCGTACTCGTTCCTGGCTTTGCGACTGATCTCCCTATTTTCGTGTGTTCTCTGCCTTCTGTACTTTTTCCAATCTCTATTGCACTTGGTTTTTGCCTCCTTACACCGTCGCGTAAACCAGGGGCTCGTTCTGGTCTTCCCGTTGTTTCTGTTTCCCTTGGGAATAAACCTTTCCACTGCCTCCTTGCATTTTGTTGTTACATATTCCATCATTTCGTTTACTGGCTTTCCTGCCAGTTCTCTGTCCCACGGAACCTCCCGCAGGAAGTTCTTCAACCCTATGTAGTCCCCTCTTTTATAGTCAGGCTTTTCCCATTAAACTCCTGTTACTCTCTCCACTTGCAGCTCTACTATGTATTCAAAGCACAGAACCACGTGGTCGCTAGCTCCTAGGGGACTCTCATACTTGATGTCCTCAATGTCTGAGCTGCCCAGGGTGAACACAAGGTCAAATCTTGCTTGTTCATCCTCCCCTCTCACTCTGGTTGTGTCCTTAACATGTTGGTGCATGAGGTTTTCCAGCACCACGTCCAACATCTTGGCTCTCCATGTTTCAGGACCCCCATGTGGCTCCAGGTTTTCCCAGTCAATCTCCCTGTGGTTGAAATCTCCCATAACCAGCAACTTTGCTCTGCTGGAGTGAGCTCTTCTTGACACCTCAGCAAGTGTGTCCACCATTGCTCTGTTGCTCTCTTCATATTCCTCTCTTGGCCTCCTGCAGTTCTGTGGTGGATTATGCATCACTGCAATGACCACCTTGTGTTCCCCAGACTGAAGTGTACCTACTATGTAGTCTCTTTCTCCCGTCTCATCTATGCCCTTCCATTTTCTCGAATTTCCATCTGTTTTTTTACGAGCAGAGCAACCCCACCTCCCCCTCTCTCCCTTCTATCTTTCCTCATGATCTGGTATCCTTGTGGGAAGATTGCATCTGTTATTGTCTCCAGGAGTTTTGTTTCTGTAACTGCTATGATGTCTGGGGACATCTCATTGATTCTTTCTTGCCATTCCTCATGTTTATTCGTTAGTCCATCTGCATTTGTGTACCAAACCTTCAACTTCTGTTCTAATACTGTAACTGTGGTGTGGGGGCGGGGATGAACAGAGGGATCGGTGTGTGATGGTTGGTTTGGACTGTTCAGTTGCCTTGGGGGTGTCGTGGCTGGAGTCCTCCTGCTGGTGTTTCTGAGGGGTGTGCTTGTCCTTCCATTTATTCCTGGGTTATTCTGCTCTCCTTTTTCATTTCCTCCCATTTCTCCTTTCGTTTTTGAACTCTCTCTTTCATCGTCTTTCTTTTGTCCTGTGTTCTGTCTCGATCGACGTACACACTCCTGAACTCCTGCTTGCCTCTCAGCCGTGCTTTCTCCTGCAGGATCGTGGTTCGGGTTGATTCTGCCTTGAAAATTACTTTGAGAGGCCGATTCCTTTTTTTTGTGAACCACCCGATTCTCCGAAAATTTGCCACCTGGGTCATGTCCCCCTCGCCTATCACCTTCATGATACCTTCAATCGCTTTTTTTTCCTCCTGCTTTCTTTCATCATAAGTTTCCCCTTTAGCTTCATCTAGCCCATTGACAAACACTGATCTCTCCCTTTCTACCTCCCACTGTGACTCCCATTGCATCCTCTGATGTGTTTTAGTTCCTTCCCGTAGAGTATTCCTTCCTTCAGTCCCTTCCCTAGTTATGGCCCCTATGCTTCTTGGTTTCTCCTTCCTGCTCACCTGTTCCTGGCCCCACAGGTATCTGGTAAGGTCCCTGCACATGCCCTAGTTCCTTCAGTGTCTTCAAACCTCTCATTCTGTCCTAGTGTGCTCCCTGTCTTTGTTTTGGCCCCATGTGGGTATGACAGGACCTCTGCATACAGTTTAGTTTCCATGTTCCCTTCAGACCTGTTGTCTGTGTCTGATGTAGCCATTGCCGATGCTACTTCTGTAATATCTTTGTCTCTATGCTGTTTCAGATGTCTCAGCTCCTCTTCTAATATCTCTATCTTTTTTTCTGCTGCTGTGGCATGTTGCTTCCACCTTCTACATTCTGCTGCTAACCTCTCTTCCATCTTCCTTGCCAGCTCATCTAGTCTCCTTCCCCAGTGTTCCTCCCTTTTTTTGAGCTCTTCCTCCCACTCCTCCCTCCCAGATTCGTCCTTGGAGCCCCTTGTCCTCATCCTAGTTCTAGGTTCCCCCATTGCTCCACAGAAGGAAGGGGGATGGGTGGTTAGGGGGAGGGGAATAGATGGTTAGGGGGAGAGGGGATGGATGGTTATGGAGGAGGGGGAGGATGGTTATTGGAGGGGTAGAGATAGTTGGGGAAGGGGGTTTGATGGTTTGGGGGAGGGGTAGGTGGCTAGGGTTAGGTGGTTAGGGAAGGGGGAGAGGTGGTTAGTGGAGGGGGGAGTATGTGTTTGAGAGAGAGAGGGGATGGATGGTTATGGGGGAGGGGGAGGATGGTTATTGGAGGGACGTAGTTGGGGAGGTTAGATGGTTTGGGGGAGGGGTTAGGTGGCTTGGGGGAGGGGTAGGTGGCTAAGGTGAGGTGGTTAGGGAAGGGGGAGAGGTGGTTAGGGGAGGGGGGTACGTGTTTGTGTCAAGTGTTTGGTGGTGGTGGTGGTGGTGGTGTGTGTGTGTGTGTGTGTGTGTGTGTATGTGTGTGTGTGTGCATGTGTGTGTGTGTGTGTGTGTGTGTGTGTGTGTGTGTTGTGTGTATTCGCCTAGTTAGTTACCATATTGTCCTAGTGCAGGTGTGTGTATGTGTGTATATGTGTGTGTTCGTGTGTATGGGGGAGGTGTGAGGGGGAGATACTGCTAACACATACCAGTAATTCTGGGTTATAAAAAGCGGAACTTGCTACTAGGGTCTAGAGCTTCTATGAGTGTCTGCCCTTGTGTGGGAGGGAGGGATGGTTAGGGGGGGTAGGTGGTGTGGTTGAAAGATCCATCGTGTAGGCACAAATTTAGTCTCATCTATCTTTCCCAATTATGCTACTCTCTCCACTTATTGCCCTTTCTGCATTTACGTATTAATTGTTGCTGGTTATTATCATATTCCTCGTTCACATTGAGAGAGGACTTCCTAGCTTCCTAAGTATTCTTACTGCTAATAACTACTGGTAGTAACACTGCCCTACCTCTGTGTGCATGTGTGTGTGTGTGTGAGTGTGTGTGTGTGAGAGAGGTGTCTTGTGCGGTGTAATGACTGGCTGCAACTTCTTTTGACCTGACCACAACCCTCTTGGGACTTGACCCTCACACCGTCTTACAATGTTGCCCTTAAAAGCTTGTCCCACCACCTATCTTATAGTAAGTTACTCGCCTTGTGTGTGTGTGTGTGTCTGGATTTAAGTATCAATTATTGCTGGTTATTATCTTGTTCCATGTTCACATTGGGAGAGGACTTCCTAGCTTCCTAAGTATTCTTACTGCTAATAACTACTGGAATTAATACTATACTCCTCGCTGGACTCTACCTTCTCACACTCGTCAACACTATATTCACTATGTCTATGCTATTTCTATTCTAATTCTGGTAATATCTTGCAGGAGTGAGTGACCAGTATCAAACAGTATGCAAGGCCAGAAGCCAGGGCCTTCAACATGCAAACCACAAATAGGCGAATGAAACTTGCGCTGCAATGGTGCGGTGACAAGTTGCCAACTGCTGATGACGAAGTCGTCGAACGTAGGCCTTAAATCCCTATTTTGGAGATCCTTCACCCGTGATGTTTATAACCATATATTCTCATACATCCCGCCTCCTCATGCGATTTCATTCTTCACTGATGATAGTATACACTTCACATTATATACACTTCACTTCATATGTATAATGGCACAAAACTTGTCGTGACGTCACTTCTTCAGGCCTACCGCTGCCAATGTGGCAACAGCGCCTAAGATCCCCAATGGTTTGCGCTTTGAAATATTATGATTTCAGCTTTCCTCTCACTTTTTATATCTAATAACTTTAATTATCACTCGTAGTATTGTTCACTGACGTTCCACTGATTACTGCTAGCTGTCATTGCACGCCTTACAACGCTAAGGTTCTCGGAGCCTTGTTACCCACGTCTGCACCTCACGGACCCACGTGTGTGTGTGTGTGTGTGTGTGTGTGTGTGTGTGTGTGTGTGTGTGTGACAACTCATATGAATGCAAGGGTCGATTCTTAGCTCTTGGACCCATATGTATGTATGTATATATGCATAAAGGTATGTGTATATGTATACCAGTATTGTATACCGTATTGTAAACCAGTGCAATCTAGGTTACCTCCTTTTTCTGCTGCCATAATAGACCTCCCTTCACGCAAGCAGCCAGAACTATATGAGACAATGCTACAGCGAAGTCCCCGAAGGCCAGAAATTCCAGCCTCAGTTCTCATTCGGATGACCGTCTTGTATGGATCCAGCGTATCACTGCTGAAGACTTTGCAGGGGAGAAAAATTTGGAGGTGAAATAACCCAAAAAAGTGGGAATCTGAGACCAAGAATGGTGGGTTCTAGAATAATGGAAAAGGGAGATGCTAGGAAGCCTTCTAATACCACAACTCACCAGTAATACTTACATTCTCCGGTTATGCTCCTTTCATCACTAATACTCCAGTCCCTCACCAATACCTCCATTCCCATTAATGCTAGCCTCAGTAACAATAATACTCAGTCTACCACTAATACTGCTATCCATCACTAATACCTCTGTCTACCATTAATATTTCAGTCCACCACAAATACTCCAGGACATCATTAATACTGAGTCCACAATAAATATTTTCGTTCCCTTCTAACATCACAGTTCACGATTTATACCTCCATCGACCACTAATATCTCCATCCATCACTATTACCATTGCCCGTTACTAATACCACCGCTCACCACTAATACCAACGTGCACCATTAATACCACCGTCCACCACTAATACCACCGACCACTAGGAATACGACCGTCCACCACTAATACCAGCGTCCACTACTAAACATCGTCTACCACTAATACGACAGTCTACTACTAATGCCACCGTCCACCACTAATACCACCGTCCACTACTCATACCACCGTCCACCACTAATACCACTGTCCACTACTAATACCACCGTCCACTACTAACACCACCGTCCACTACTAATATCACCGTCCACTACTAATACCACCGTCCACTACTAATACCACCGTCCACTACTAATACCACCGTCCAGTACTAATACCATCGTCCACTACTAATACCACCGTCCACTACTAATACCACCGTCCACTACTAATACCACCGTCCAGTACTAATACCATCGTCCACTACTAATATCACCGTCCACTACTAATACCACCGTCCACTACTAATACCACCGTCCACTACTAATACCACCGTCCAGTACTAATACCATCGTCCACTACTAATACCACCGTCCACTACTAATACCACTGTCCACTACTAATACCACCGTCCACTACTAATACCACCGTCCACTAATATCACCGTCCACTACTAATACCACTGTCCACTACTAACACTACTAATACCACCGTCCACTACTAATACCACCGTCCACTAATATCACCGTCCACTACTAATACCACCGTCCACTACTAACACTACTAACACCACCGTCTACTACTAATATCACCGTCCACTACTAATACCACCGTCCACTACTAATACCACCGTTCACTACTAATACCACCGTCCACTACTAGCACCGCCGTCCACTACTAATATCACCGTCCACTACTAATACCACCGTCCACTACTAATATCACCGTCCACTACTAATACCACCGTCCACTACTAATACCACCGTCCACTACTAATACCACCGTCCACTACTAACACCACCGTCCACTACTAATATCACCGTCCACTACTAACACCACCGTCCACTACTAATACCACCGTCCACTACTAATACCACCGTCCACTACTAATACCACCGTCCACTACTAATACCACCGTCCACTACTAACACCACCGTCCACTACTAATACCACCGTCCACTACTAACACCACCGTCCACTACTAATACCACCGTCCACTACTAATACCACCGTCCACTACTAATACCACCTCCATTACTAATACTCCTCTGGGGTAATTACCCATGAAAACCGTAATTGCCAGGCGCCTCCACACGCCCATTGTGAGGCTAGTCTATTAGGACCAAAATGAAGGGTTATATGATGCGTTAATGAGCCCTAATGGACTCAGTATGTGAAGGGGAAGCTTCATGCCTGGTCGGTTTAATTATTTTTTCCTTCCTGTCAGAGATATTAAAAGTATAATTATAGGTATAAGGTACATATATATATATATATATATATATATATATATATATATATATATATATATATATATATATATATATATATATATATATATATATTATTATATATATATATATATATATATATATATATATATATATATATATATATATATGTATGTATATATATATATATATATATATATATATATATATATATATATATATATATATATATATATATATATATATATATATATATATATATATATATATATATATAAAAAAAAAACCACTCTGAAAGAATAGATATAGCATTAGAACTGGACAAGATTCCAATGCTCTATTTATTTATGTAAGAGATTTTAACCATCCAATTGATTTTCAAAAAGTTGAGAAAGTAGTATCAAGCAAGTCCATGGTCGACAGGAATATATAATTGAATCTTGTTTCATAAAAAGCAGTTTTGACAATAATATGAATATTTCCTTTGGTTTATATAAATTAGATCCATTTATAATTAATAGAATTTGGGAAGAATTTAATAATACACTGGACAAATAATAATTTTTCAATTTTCTTGGGTAGAATAGTTTGTGGGGTGAGTTTTGCAAAGGACCTGTCCAGTTGGGCCGGTGCGCGTCAGGTGTTTAACCGTTGTGGGATCTGATAGTGAGGTGTTGGCCAGACCCCTTATATAGCTTCCTTGGATGCTTTACTTTCATAGTTCCTTGATAATGTGAGTAGTCACGCAAGCGCTTGGAATTTCTCTATTCTTTCAGAATGGTTGTTTCGCATATATATATATATATATATATATATATATATATATATATATATATATATATATATATATATATATATATGAGCAAGACAGTGATGGAGTGAATGATGGTGAAAGTTTTTCTTTTTCGGGCCACCCTGCCTTGGTGGGAATCGGCCAGTGTGATAATAAAAAAAAAATAATAAAATATATATATATATATATATATATTGCATATATATATATATATATATATATATATATATATATATATATATATATATATATATATATATATATATATATATATATATATATACATATATACGTTATACCTATAATGATACTTTCATTATCTCTGACAGCATGGAAAATATATGTTTTATGTAAGTTTACACTAATTTATTAATAATTAAACACAACGACATAGATTTTTTGTTAGATTCCGAATGATGCTTGGGAAATTATTGCATATATAAATTTTCGCTTGTCCCATTCAGTAAGAAGTTCGTTTCTATTTAAGCCAAAATCGCAAGTTTTACTTATTCAGCATTATATATATATATATATATATATATATATATATATATATATATATATATATATATATATACATATATATATATATATATATACATATATGCAAAACAACCACTCTGAAAGAATAGAGAAATTCCAAGCGTTTCGTGACTACTCACATTATCAAGGAACTATGAAAGTAAAGCATCCAAGGAAGCTATATAAGGGGTCTGGCCAGCACCTCACTATCAGATCCCACAACGGTTAAACACCTGACGCGCGCCGACCCAACTTGGATAGGTCCTTGGCACAACTCACCCCACAAACTATTCTACCCAAGAAAATTTAAAAATTATTTGTCCAGTGTATTATTAAATTCTTCCCAAATTCTATTAATTATAAATTGATCTAATTTATATAAACCAAAGGAAATATTCATATTATTGTCAAAACTGCTTTTTATGAAACAAGATTCAATTATATTCCTGTCGACCATGGACTTGCTTGATACTACTTTCTCAACTTTTTGAAAATCAATTGGATGGTTAAAATCTCTTACATGAATAAATAGAGCATTGGAATCTTGTCAAGTTCTAATGCTATATTTATGTTGTTTTAATCTTAGTTCGAGATTTTTACCAGTTTGACCGTAATAAACTTTATCGCAAATTTTACAAGGAATCTTATAGACACATCCATCAGCATTTTGGGGGGAATTCTTTATCAAAAGTTTTTTTTTACTGTATCAAGATTTTTGAATACAACTTTAATATTAAAAGTCTTAAGAAGAGAAGGCATATCAACCAAGTTTTCATGGTAAGGGAGAACCAACATATTTTTAGTTGAATAAGGCTGGTTGTCACCTGATTACTGTGATCTTATTGCATATATATATATATATATATATATATATATATATATATATATATATATATATATATATATATATATATATATATATATATATATATATATATATATTTATATATATATATAATATATATATATATATATATATATATATATATATATATATATATATATATATATATATATATATATATATATATATATATATATATATATATATATATATATATATATATATATATATATATATAATGACGAGGGGAAAATGGTGAGTTGTACACTGAGACGTCTGGAGTCTGTGGAGACAAAGAACTTTGTCCATGGAAGCAAAAAGGGGATGCATGAGAATATAGTCATACCAACTCTCTTATATGGGTGTGAAGCATGGGTGGTGAATGTTTCAACAAGGAGAAGGCTGGATGCAGTGGAGATGTCGTGTCTAAGAGTAATGTATGGTGTGAATATAATGCAAAAAAATCGTAGTCTGAAAATTAGTAGGAGGTGCAGGATTACCAAAACTATTATCCAGAGGGCTGAGGAGGGATTGTTGAGGTGATTCGGACATGTAGACAGGATGGTACAAAGCAGAATGACTTCGACAGTGTTTAAATCTGTATTGGACGGAAGGTAGGGCAGAGGTCGGCCTGCGAAAGGTTGGAGGGAGAGGGTAAAGGTTTTGTGTTCGAGGGGCTTGGACTTCAAGCAAGCATGCGTGAGCGTGTTAGATAGGAGTGAACGGAGACAAATGATTTTTAGTACTTGGCGTGTTGTTGGAGTGTGAGCAGGATATTATTTATGAAAGGGAATCAGGGAAACCGGCAGGCTGGACTTGAGTCCTGGAGATAGGAAGTACAGTGTCTGCACTCTGAAGGAGGGGTGTTAATGTTGCAGTTTTATGAATGTAGTGTAAGCGCACCTCTGGCAAGAAAATGATGAAGTGGATGATGGTGAAAATTTTTCTTTTTCGGGTCACCCTGCCTTGGTGGGAAACGGCCGATGTGTTAATAAAAAATTTGTATATATATATATATATATATATATATATATATATATATATATATATATATATGTGCGTGTGTGTGTGTGTGTGTGTGTGTCTACTCACTTAATTAAACTCAGGGGTCGAGCCATAGCTCCTGGCCCCGCCTCTTCACTGGTCGCTACCAGATCCACTCTTTGTGCACCATGAGCTTTATCGTACCTCTTCTTAAAGCTATGTATGGTACCTCCCTCGACTACCTCACTTTGTGCGTGTGAACTAAAAAACAACAGTGGAAATGAAATTATAATTTATCTCCTAACTGGAGCGACTGGACAAAGAGAAAAATAGTCGTCGTACTCCCTTTCCTTTCAAGAAATATTCTATTCCTTTCTCGTCTCACTCCTTCCTCACTCCTTTCCACTATTCCCTCCACGCCCTTCCTCACTTTCTCTCCTCCCTCTCATCCTATCAATCACTCAGAATATTCTAAGATAAATCCATTGGAGAGTCAACATTCTTCCACTACCGGCCACTCACCGCCAATATCTCCTCTGAAATGCTGTGCATATATACCCTCCATTACTACATAACATTGTGCTGAGTGTGGTAGGAGGTCCCAACTCTGTCGACCTCACTATTTCAACCTCCAGGATGCTACCTGATGTGTCTTATTGATTTTTGACTTTGATGTCGTTCCCCGATGTATATTATCTCATTGCATCTCTAGGTTGCTACCCGATGTGAATTATCCCCTTTGACTTCGAGGCTGCAATCAGATTGTGAAATATCGACGCTTATTGAAAGCTCTGAATTTCCTAAGAGTTGTTTATTTAGTGTCTCTGGGATCAGTACTCGTGTTATTCGTAATGATGTATTAGGAGGAGTAGTTATTTAAATGCCAATCTGTAATTAATTATTTGTAGCCTTAGAAGTAGAGCTCCCCTCATGATTAGATTTAGATTTTGTAGCCCAGGCGGCTAGATTGTGTACCCCATTTCTATTCTGTGTATCGCAGAGAAAGAGCATATAGGTACACAAATGGCTTAGGAGCTAGGTCCAAAAATGGTTAAGAGGAGTACATTTGCAATTTATTTTCCATCTGTTTCAAATAAATTTAGGGAATTTAATTAAAATGTCTGGTATCTTGTTTTTGTAAAGTAAAAGGACACAAGTGCAACTAATGTGACATTTTCTTGTGGCAACGTTTCTCTCTCCAGGAACTTTGTCAATAAAATGTCACATTAGTTGCACATGTGTCCTGTTACTTTACATATTGTCGGTAATTCGTCCATTATTTATACTATCTTATTTTTATTAATAATACACCTTAACATATCATATAGGTTATTATACTGTTCATCTTTATTTTCCTCAATAAGTAGACAATTAAGTGCACAGTGTTGATGGACTGAGCATATTGATAACAGATTGAGGGACTGATTACCTCTAACTTATACTCCATTTCCACCGTCCTTCTTTGTATTGGACTGAAGAAGCCACTGGCTGGCCAAACGTTTCCTCAGTAAAGATTCCCAAATGCTGCACAAGTGTTTACTTCTTCAGCTCTTGCTTATCTTGGGCACATTATCAGGTCACTCTAGTGGTCGTTGGTTAAATGTTGGATACAAAATAGGTATATGTGTGTGTGTGTGTGTGTGTGTGTGTGTGTGTGTGTGTGTGTGTGTGTGTGTGCGTGTGTGTGTGTGTGTGTGTGTGTGTGTGTGCGTGTGCATGCGCGAAAGCGGTGGAGAAAGTATTGAAAATCGTTGCTATAAGAAAGAAGCCGTTATGAGAGTGGAAAAGAACGCCTCGAGGGACTTTAGGAAAGTGGAGCTCGGGAAAACCTCTGAAATAGAGGAGTGGGAATTCCAGGTCAAAACCAGGAATCAGAGGTCATGATCTGGAATGAATGGTTTGGACCTGGAATCACAGGCCGTGGGAAGGAATTCAAGGTCATGACCTGGAATCAGAGGTCATGGAAGGAAAGGTCAGAATTAGAAATCGGAGATCATGGCTAGGGATCCTAAGTTGTTGCAACGATCGATTTGTGTATACAAGTTCCCCGGGAAGAGAGATTGAAACTCCCAACGTACTGGGACAAGTAGCTTAGTGCTGTCTTCCAGTGGTTTGGATATAGACAACACAGCACGGGAAATACACAACCCTGAAGTATTCAACCCTGAAAATACAAAACCCTGGAAATACCTAGAAATGAAAATACACAGAACAGGAAATGCACAGAGCTAGAAATACACAGAGCTAGAAATACACAGAGCTAGAAATACATAGATCTGGAAATACACAGCACTGCTAATATACAGATCCTGGAAAGCATAGTAAAGATGTATCACTTGAGGTACACAGATCTGGAAAGACATAATAAAGATATATCACTAGAAATACACATATCTGGAAAATTTCATCGCTGGAAATACACATCCCAGGAAATAAGCACTCCTGCAAATATAAATCGAAAAACAAATTATTTTACAGACTCCTCTATTTGAACGCGAAGTGAGAGAAAAAAATCGGAATAAATCCATTGCATCTTAATATATTGAGAGCCATTTCGCTTTATAAAATGGAAATAAACTCCCCTCACTGTCTTGCCATCCTCATCCTAAAAGAGGGGAAAAATAGATCCATTGAAAAATCTTCTCCCAAAATAAAATAAATTGCTGCTGCAACATATATATTACTCTATTGCGAACAAGTTTTTAACGTGTTTGGAATGGGAAAAGTTCTGATGAAAGAGGAATATATTTTTTTACTCCAAGATCTTCAACGAGTGTGGAGAAACAGAGGAGGAATTCTGTGCGTCAGCCTTAAGTTGCTCTAAGAAAAGACTAAGCTCTCAAGAACTTTGTTAACGTTAGACTATGCAAACCTTACGTCAGAAGAGAGCTAAACTCCTTCAGATTTATCACGCCCATGGAATAAAAATCTCTCACTACAAATAACTGGAATAACAAAACCTAATACTAAAGTTAGACTCTCTCTCTCTCTCTCTCTCTCTCTCTCTCTCTCTCTCTCTCTCTCTCTCTCTCTCTCTCTCTCTCTCTCTCTCTCTCTCTCTCTCTCTCTTTACACACACACACACACACACACACACACACGTATATGAGGATAAGAGGAGAGAAAAAGATTTGGGTGAGAAAGTGATCATAAACACGGTCAAACTTTTAAGTTTCAAAAGAAAGTGAAGAAGAATCGACAAAGTGCACAGATTCACCTTAAAAAATTACTTGAACTAAAAAAAATAAAACTACCGAACCTTAAGATAATATGTGAACCTTAAAATGCAGGGGATAACCCATGGACTGCTCAGTGCTCAGGTGAGAATATTTATCTCACCACCGTAGCTACCACGATCTAAGATCTTAAGTGAACATGGGAAAATACAGTTGGTTATATATATATATATATATATATATATATATATATATATATATATATATATATATATATATATATATATATATATATATATATATAGATATATATATATATATATATATATATATATATATATATATATATATATCAATCACAACACTGCACTAGCCAAGGATTCGAACCCATGCTGCTTTGGCCTGCCTCATGGTGGGCGAAAACACATGACGCCTTAATCCACTGGACCATACGATCGTATGGTCCAGTGGATTAGGGCAAAAATAATTCTGAACCTAAGGAAAAAATAAATTTCATTGTGTTTGTTTATAATTAAATTATTGTAAACATATCTGAAATGTATTTAGTTGGGTTAGGCTAAATTAAATTGCGCTTGTTATAATAAAGTAAGGTAAGTTTTCTAAGGTTCTTTTGGTACAAATACACAATGCCTGTGTATTGTTCCAGTAACGGTATTTGTGCCTTTTTGTTCTTTTTAAGTGTTACATCAAGCTCTGTCTGACCTATATGTAGTTATAAATTTTATGTTGAAATCGCACTCGTTCCGTATGGTTGAAATGAGGTAACTGCTTCTGAATTTATGAAGCAAGCTTACTTACCTATTTGTACTAATCTTTTCTGTAGTTGAAGAGAATGATTATCAGTTCTTTACCTTTTTTTTTTAAGAGAGAGTTTTATATAGCTAAGTTTAAGTTCCTAACTTTATTTACAAACTAAGGACTATTACTAACATCATTTGTTTCGGGTTCACACTCTCATGGCTTCGTGAGCCTTTCTTTACCTGTTTCTAAACCTTCGTACAGATGCTGTTGCTGCCATCTCGTTGTCTAAGGTCGTTCCGCTTCTTTCGCCACGCTGAAATTGAAGAATACTTACTGGCATCCCTGTGGCTCGTCGGTGTTTTTAACTTCCAACTGTTCGCTCATGTACCTGTGTTCCTTCTCTCTAATAGCATGTACCTGTCTCCGTCCATTCCTTAAATGATCATAATACCTTTCCTTATGATCCAATTGTCCTGCTTGGACCTTCCCTCAGGCTTTAGACTGCCGGTACACAACCACCACTTTCGGTTCTCTTCTGCTGAAAAGAAGCGAGATTTGACCTTTGGAAGGTTGGCTTACCTTAGTGCAGTCATCACCCTTCACTTTTATTTACCTGCTTCTCCCGTATTCTCTTTTACTTCTCCCTCTCCCTCGTTTTGTCTCTAATTTCCTTCCCATCATCAAATACACCAACATTACTTCTAAGCACCAACATCGCTGCAACCACCTCTACTACCACCAGCAATGATGTTACCACCACCACTATTACTACCAGCACAATCACATCCATTATTCACCACCACCATCATCAGAAGACAGACCCTCGGCAAGATGACAGCCGTCACTTCTCAATTAATTTGGAGCCGCAAAACTGTCTTCGTCCCGGGTGATCCTTGTGTGTTTCTAACTCGCGGAAATGAGCAGAAATGGAGGAAATATGCAAATGACGCTAATTATAACAATTAGCGTTAATCAAAGTGACGCAGGCGTGTAGCTTGCGTTTCAGGGAACGTTTGTCGATGTGGTATCCAGACATGGTGCCGACGGTCGACGTGGCACTCTGTCCATTTTACAGAGTGCACACGGTCGGTGGGATTCACTAACCTTAGTATGGTACATAGACGGTCGACGTAGTTCCCTGACCTTCGTACGGTGTGTCGGAGTATAAATGGGCCAATAGTCTTCCTTCAGGGAAGCGACCTGTAGAGTTTTCACAGTACAGTTTCCTATGTGAGGCGCCCCTGTAAGGTGTCCTCAGTGAGGCGCCCCTGTAAGGTGTCCTCAGTGAGTCGCCCCTGTATGGTGTCCTCAGTGAGTCGCCCCTGTAAGGTGTCCTCAGTGAGTCGCCCCTGTAAGGTGTCCTCAGTGAGTCGCCCCTGTAAGGTGTCCTCAGTGAGTCGCCCCTGTAAGGTGTCCTCAGTGAGGCGCCCCTGTAAGGTGTCCTCAGTGAGGCGCCCCTGTAAGGTGTCCTCAGTGAGGCGCTGTCCATGAGGTCATCTCTCAGAGATCAGAATCTTGGAGGTCGGTCGCAGCGTGACCGCCCACCTTCAGTTACCTATCCAACTGCTTTCATCACTACAATCACCACCACAGCCACTAAAATTGTCACCACCATCATCATCATCATCATCATCATCACTGCCCTGCCCTGTCTCACCCTGCAATGCTCTGGCTCCGTCGTGCCTGCGAAACTTTGTCCAAATCAAATCTTGTTCTGCATACTTCAGTACACAACTTTCTGGTTTCGAAATGTCAGTTTTTGAAGTTTTACTCTGTAAATATTTGAACGTTTCCTAATTTCCTCTAAATTGGTAACACAACTGTAGATACAAATCTAGAAATTCTCTTGCTAACTCTTTTGGGGCCTAGTTTCTAGGCCTTTCGTGTTTCCATATATTCTTGCGCCACCATCCACATGATAGATATGGGATTCACAATATTCTAGCCACTTCGGCGGCAAAATTAAAAATCTCCAAATTCTGTCTTATTTAACAATAGGTTAAGCTAAGTTAGGTATAGGCTAGGTTTAGGTAGCATTAGGTTAGGTTACATAAATCTTTAAAAAAAAAACTTTTATTTGACCACAAATAAGCAAATTGGAAGAAAAAAAAGAAAAATAGGCTGATATGTAACTAGCAGCGAGATGTCAGAGGAAAATGAGATATTCAAGTAGGAATATTTATCTTTCATCTTGGTGCTAGAGTTAGCTACAAAGCGACCAGTGAGAGAGAGAGAGATAGATAGATAGATAGATAGATAGAGAGAGAGAGAGAGAGAGAGAGAGAGAGAGAGAGAGAGCACACGCGCCTCATCACTCTAAAGTTCCTTGCTTGTGCTGTTTGCAGAAACCCTCTTTGCAAAACTTCGTACGTGGTACTTCACATTCTTTTGCAGAGTCACATTTAACTAGCAGGATATCATCGTCATTGGTGAGTGTTAAAACTCATGCAGTCATACTCCTGCAGTCATACACCTGCAGTCATACACCTGCAGTCATACACCTGCAGTCATACACCTGCAGTCATACACCTGCAGTCATACACCTGCAGTCATACACCTGCAGTCATACACCTGCAGTCATACACCTGCAGTCATACACCTGCAGTCATACACCTCCTGACGTACTGATATCAAGACGTCATCGTCTCGTCTGTATTCTAAGTAGCAAATGTAACCTGAAAGTTGGCGATGTGTGTGTTTTTGAAGAGAGCGATCTTCCTCTTGTAAGTACACTAGTTATTATTATTATTATTATTATTATTATTATTATTATTATTATTATTATTATTATTATTATTATTATTATTATTATCATTATTATTATTATTATTATTGTCAATTTTATTATTTTAATCATCATTATTACTATTATTATTGTTATTGCAATTATTATTGACAATTTATTATTGTTTTACCATTATTATTATTATCATCATCATCATCATCATCATCATTATTATTATAGAAAATACTGTAAACATCATTGGTGTCATAATCGAAATTTCTGCACACAGAGTTATAACGTCATATCCATTGTTTCATTGTATGTTACAGTCATCGTAAAAAAAAATCCTACACTCTTCTATAATTCTCTGCCCAGCCATTATAGCTATTCTAAGAGGGAGCATAGCCCCCTATTACGAGGGTATTCTTATACATACTTCTCGGTAATTACCTCAACAATGCTGGTTCCCTCCACTACAGTCACTTGTTTACCCAATTAGCTGACGTGGCCTCAATTTTTCACAAGTCGGGCTTTACATCAGCATCTGTTCTCTCTTCTCCTTTGATGCTCGTTAAGCCTGGTTCTTTTCCGCTTATCCGACCGCCTGTTTATTTATTTTATCTGCCTCCTGTTTTCTCTTTCTTTTCTCCACTTTTTTATTTCTACTTTCGTTCCTTCTCTGTTGAAGTAAATTTTTATTCGTTTGTAAACGGTTTAGATGTCAGCATAGTTGCTGATCCCTGTGTTGTATAGCATATTAGTATCATCCATGTGCTTTAGATAGGAGATCCCTTTCAGGCCTGTGACTTTGTGTGACGTCACGGGATGCGCATGTTTACGGTCGTACCTCTGCCTCCCTCTCAGTCGGCGTAGACATCCAGGCTAAGACAGGCAGAGGCTGGGCTCCACGTTCATCATCACAGTCTGACAATATATGTTACCATCCAACAAGTGTGTCTACCTTCAACCCTCGATATCTCCATTTAAGAACCCCTACGATAAATGGTGCCAGCGGTGTGGGCGTAAAATTGATAATTGCGCCGATGTACGGAGATTTCTTTCGACCAGCAAGACGGCCATTTCGTGTCGCCAGTAGGCCGACCTACGCCAGCCAGCTATCTCAGCCAGTTCTCCCGCCCAAGCTTCTACCAGCTTCTACACCATTCACTGGTCAGTCTCTTTGTATTAGTGTTTATCTGCTTATTTGCATCACTCCCGAGGGGTTGACCCGAGTTTGCAAAATAAGCCAGCTTCCAGTCTGTGGTGAGGGAGCCCAGTCGAGCCTAGTCTATTTCATTCAGTTCTTTTGCCTGCCAAGCCAGCTTTCCACCTCTGCTGTGCTCATTGTGTGAAGTTATCAAGCTATTCTGTGTGAAGGGTTAAGATAAGCCAGCTAGCAACTAACCCAGGTGTCTTACCCCAGTACTCAAGCAAGCCACATGAGTAGTCTTCATCGATTGTGATTCAAGCTCCAAGCAATTCTGAGTGCTCTTTTTCATCCTTGTGGTGTTGTGGTATTTCGTGGGTGTATTTTAAGCTAGCCAGCTTAGAATATCTTCGCGGCAGTGTGGCTGTTCTCAGTGAGGCTTACGCCATTCAACCCATAGGCCCAACCACCCACGACCACGTATGCCTCACCATGCGGTCTCAGACGCCTTAGCCCTGTTATGCCCACAAACCCAACCACTCTTACTGTTGTGGTACTCACCCAACCTCCACCAGTGTTTTGGCACACTACTAAGGGTTGTAGCACCATATTTTAAGGACCACATAGGGGGTCAAGAGCTAGAGTGTGTTTCGCGCCACTGTTGAAAGCCTCCTGTGTGAGTTCATCGTCGAGGTAAGCGCAATTCTACGATCACGTGTGCAGAGGACAGCAGCAAGATGACATAAACAATCCTCTACTCTCCACTACCATCTACCTCATTCTACACCAAGTCGTTACAGCGA
This sequence comes from Cherax quadricarinatus, assembly GCF_038502225.1. NCBI lineage: Eukaryota > Metazoa > Arthropoda > Malacostraca > Decapoda > Parastacidae > Cherax > Cherax quadricarinatus. The sequence continues at coordinate 9,272,670 of NC_091292.1, forward strand.
TAATTAATATTTTTTTTCATAGAGACATTTGCGAGTGTTGAAACATTTCCTTTTTGTGTTTCCAGTGATTTTTTCTTAGTGACATTCAGTGACTCTCGATCAGACTAAGTGTTTGTTTGCAATAATCTTTTAATCTCCTTAATTCAGTGTTAATTTCCGTGCATTATGTCTGTTGTGTTGTGTGTCTTTTTATACACCTGAAGTAAGTACCTTAGTGTTTTTCCTTGTTGTGTGTGCAACATATGAGCAGTATAGAACTTGTGTTTACACTTCAGAATCACCTTGTGTTCTCAGTATTCAAGTGAAGTATTTCAGTAATTTATCAGCTTTATTCTGCATCACAACTCAGTGTTGTCTGTTATATTTTTTTTCTTCCCAGCATTTGTGTATTTTTGTTTTGTTCCCTGTGTGTTGAACATTCTTGTGTTCATATCCTTTCATTTAGCCAGTGTCTAATTTGTCTTATTTCCACAGACAATAGTGCCATTATTTTGTGCAAGCAAGAAATCATTTTTTACAAAATTTTTCACACATCAAGTTTCATTGCAAGAAAATTCTAGTATTATGTTTATGTTGATGTGTTGTGTTCTGCATCACTGTAAGTGTTCAAACTTTTTGTTCTGTGTTTTAGCACCTATTATTTTTTTTCATGTTTCATTGAACAAATTCACTCTTAGTGCAATTTTTTCGTTCTTCTTTTAGAGTAAATTGTTCTTTTGCTTGTTAAGTGTTGCTTGAGTGCAGTTAAGAGTTAAAGTGTTCATTCCTTGATATATTTCTTTTCTTGTGTGTGTAATAATTTTTATTATTGCACTTTGACTCATTTTGCAATAGTTCTTGTGCAAATATTGTGTTGCCATTAAAGTTTTTCTTGCAGAGATTTTATGCAGTGTTGTGCAATACTTTTTAATTAGCAATTGTCAATTGCAATATTGCTACAGTTTATTTCAGTTCAGTTCTTATGCTCTGTTCTGTGCATAATATTTTATTCTTTGTGTGCCATTTTATTTTATTTCACTGAATTGTGTCTCAGTTTTATTTTTGCACAAGTTTTATTGAGTCCATTTTATCATTTTATTGTGTGTTTCCCTATTGCATTGAAAGTAAAGACAACTCACTGTGCCATTCATTCAATTTAAAGTAAAAGTTGAGCAAATCAGATTTGAGTAAAGTACAAGTTCTCTTGATTTTCAAAGTGTTATTTGTTAAGTTGAGTATTTTTCTTGTGTGAGTTCCTTTGCTTACTGTGTGACCTGTCAATTTTTAGTTACTTATGCAGAATAGTTAAGCATTTTCTTCCCGTTTAAGCTTATTGTGTCATTCTCTCCATTTTTCTTGTCTTTATGCCCTGCAGTAAGTTCACTGAGAAGATGTCCCAGTCACTTTTGAACGTTCACTTAGTGTATCTTGCCAGTCAAAGTCAATATGAATCAGTCCACAGTACCAACATTCACTTACTGACTAAAAGACAATATCTAGCCCTTGAGCAATGTGTTTGTTCTCACAGCTTGTATCTGAGATTTGTTAAAGTGCTGCGAAATGTGAAGCTCAGATTAAGTTCCTATAGATTCGTTCATTACTTATTAACGTAGCAGAGCGGTCAGGCACTAGTAACTCTGTCACTCCCATCTGTGTTCCACCTACACCTTCAGACTTGCAGGATAGTGTTCCGTTGCCTCAAGTGTCTGGGGACACTCAGACTGCCTTGAGTGCACAGCCTATCCCTGCAATGATTGATAGTTCGAGTAGTAGTTTCTCCACAGGGGATGCCTTGTCAGAAAACGATTACTTGAAACTAGTAATGTTATCTCTTGTTGATGTGACATGCTGTCTGCAGAAAGACGTCTCTGTTACAGCTAGTGCTCTCACTAGAGTGTCTGTTGTTGTTCCTAATGTTCTAGATGGTGATCCCATCCTAGTTGACAGTAATCAGTGCATTGTTAGAAGTTATTTCTCGAGTAACTTTCACATGTTAACGTTTGTAAGTGTAGTTTCTTTATAGCTGATACCTCGTGTCACTGTGTGCAACTCAGATTGAATATCAGCATTGTTGACCGTGTTCATTTATTTTCTCCTGTGCTTGCAGTTTGAGATAGTAGATTCGTTCTCCCTTGCTCATATTGCGTGTTATAGCGTTAATTTTTTCAACCGGGGGGAGTCATCCACTCCACCGAGTTTGTTCATTTCTCCAGTAAGAAAGAACCGATCCCTTGTGTTCTGGTGTGATTCGATTCCTGCTCCAGGAAGATCTTATTCTTACTGTGAAGCCACCAGCACCCATTAGTGACTTTGTAATGAGCCAAGAATTACTGTATCCTACAGCCGAGTTGGGTACTCCAAGTAGAAGAGTTTACCAGTTAGTAATTCCACAGTCACTAGTGAACGTAGCTCTACAGCTAGTTCATGATGCACCAGGTGTTGCACACCCTGGTATGGATCGTTCTGTGAAACAAGCCAGAATGAAATACTTTTGGCCACGTATGGCAACTGACATTTCCGATTATGTCAAGAAATGTAGTGATTGTATGCAACATAAAGTAAATGTCAATGGTCCTAATCCAATCCAAGTGTACCCAACCACTAGCGAACCGTGGGAAAGAGTTGCCCTTGATTTGTTAACCAATTTTAAATGTTCCCTCCAAGGCAACAAACATCTGTGTGTTATGGTAGACCATTTCACCAGATACTGTGAGTTCCTATTGCAGATAAGACTGCAGAGACAGTAGCTAAAGCGTTTAAAGAACGCATTATCTGCAAGCATACCACCCCTAAGTCCTTAGTAACAGATAATGGAGGTGAATTCTGTAATGAGATTCTTGAAAATTTGTGTACTTTATACAAGATCTCTAAATCCACCATTGTTCCTCATCATCCTGCCAGCAATGGGTTAGCCGAACGAACCAATAAGAAAGTACTTGATGTCCTGAGAGCCACTATCAACCCCAATAGTGAAACTTGGGATGAAGTCATACCAGATGTTCAGTGTGCCATAAATTCTGCTTACAATGCTTCCATAGGTGATACTCCACATTATTCATTGTATGGTGTAGACAAGCGTTTACCCTATGAGTTGTTATATTTCAATCCGAAACCTAATTACAACCCTGATGATTTCGTAGCAACTCGTACCAGCATGGCTCAGAGTGTTTTTAGAAGAATCCGTGAAACACTTCATAAATCAACAGCAGAATTTACTAGAGTAACTAATAGCCATGCTAAGCCATCAAAAGTAAAAGTAGGTTCAAGAGTAATGCTGACAAATTTCAACAAAACATCCGAAATGCCTAAGCTCGATCAAAAGTTTGTCGGACCTTATCGAGTTGTAGAACATATCTCTGGTAATAAGTATAAGGTTAGAGAAATTAGTACTGGTAAGTACAAAGAATCGCATTTAGATCATATGAAATTAGTATGCGATGTTAATGATATTGCTACCCAGACTAATGTGACAGATGCTGAAAATCCTCTTGACTCTGTACCCTCTACCTCAAATACTCAGTCAGATAACCAACCTGAATGTCGTTACTCCTTGCGTACTCGACAAGTAATGAGAAACCCACAAGTAACTTTTGTAGATACTCGTTCAGATCTCCCTCAGTCAAGGCATGTGTTCGCCATTGCAGAGGAATTCGATCCCCCCAGAGATGATAACCATTCTGCATATGTAAACCTCACCCTCACAGAATTGTGTTTAAATGTACATAGTCTGTATAACTAGATGTCCGAGATGAAGTAAATTGTCAACTGTTTGTTATTAACTAATTAGTTTTTCAGAAATTTTTTTTCATGTTCACGTTCCCTCTGTATTCTGAGAATTTGACAGTAATGATCTGAGTGAGCACCAGATGCCTTTGCTGTTAATTTCACCTTGTATATATATATATATATATATATATTTATTCTTCCTCAGAATCCGTAGAGTGCATGAATACAGATCGATCGATCAATTCCATCCATATTGTACAATGATTTGATCTTATAGTTTGTAATGCATTACGTTAAAACTCATTATGTTAAAAGTGATTACGTTAACATCCATTACGTAAAACTCATTTTGTTAACATCCATTATGATACCATCCACTAATTTGTTATTGTATAGAATCAGCCCAGAACCGCCTGCCTGTTCAGCCTATAGATAGTAGTGTATGTCGAGACGACATACGTAACATGACCGAGCTGTCAGCATAGTTGCTGATCCCTGTGTTGTATAGCATATTAGTATCATCCATGTGCTTTAGATAGGAGATCCCGTTTAGGCCTGTGACTTTGTGTGACGTCACGGGATGCGCATGTGTACGGTGGTACCTAAGACAGGCAGAGGCTGGGCTCCACGTTCATCATCACAGTCTGACAATATATGTTACCATCCAACAAGTGTGTCTACCTTCAACCCTCGATATCTCCATTTAAGATATAGAAGAAGACCCTCGGCTGATGATTCGGCTGTTTCTTTATGTGTGTGAGTCTCTTTGTCTCCCATCCCCTCTCTCTCTGTTCCCAATGCTGCGTTATTCTCCTGAGTGGCTCCACTAGGAAGACCTGAAGCAGGCAGCAAACATATCATAGCTCGAGTTTGGCATGAGGTAAGTAATATAGGTAAATATTCCTTCAATAGTCGTAATACGAGCTTCCTCTCATCCTCTTCTCATGAAGACACACACACACACACACACACACACACACACACACACACACACACACACACACACACACACACACACACACACACCAAACCAAACAGCTAGAAGTCAGGGGTGATTGTTGATTTGGGGTAAGTGTCTTAGGATGAGTGTGGACTGAATGTGGGTGGGTGGGAAAGAGTGTGAGTACTGTGAGTGAGTTGTGTGTGGATAGGTAGGGGTGAGGTTGGATATGGTGACATGCTCTTATATGTGTAATGGGGTTAGTGTGAGTGGGTTGAGGAGAGTGTGGGTTCAAAGTGGTTGGGAAAATTGAGTGTGACTATTTTACTACGTATATATATATATATATATATATATATATATATATATATATATATATATATATATATATATATATATATATATATATATATATATATATATATATGTCATGCCGAATAGGCAGAACTTGTGATCTTGGCTTAAATAGCAACGTTCATCTTGCCATATAGGACAAGTGAAAATTTCTGTATGCAATAATTTCGCCAAAATCATTCTGAACCAAACGAAAAAAATATATTTCACTGTGTTTATTTAGTATTAAATTACTGTAAACAAATCTAAAATATATATAGTTGGGTTAGGCTTAAATAAATTGTTCTTGTTGTAATAAGGTTAAGTAAGTTTTCTAAGATTCTTTTGGTGCAAAATTAAAATTTTTTACATTAATATTAATGAAAAAATATATCTTTATACATATAAGAGAAAATTTTAGAAAGGACTTAATTTTAAATGAGTTCTTGCTAATTGAACAGTTTTACATATTCGGCACGACATATATATATATATATATATATATATATATATATATATATATATATATATATATATATATATATATATATATATATATATATATATATATATATATATATATATATATATATATATATATATATATATATATATATATATATATATATATATATATATATATATATATATATATATGTAGTGCCGAATAGGCAGAACTTGCGATCTTGGCTTAAATAGCAGCGTTCATCTTGCCATATAGGACAAGCGAAAATTTGTGTATGCAATAATTTCGCCAAAATCATTCTGAACCTAACGAAAAAAATATATTTCACTGTGCTTGTTTGCTATTAAATTACTGTAAACAAATCTAAAATATATTTAGTTGGGTTAGGCTAAAATAAATTGCTCTTTTTATGATAAGGTTAGGTAAGTTATCTAAGATTCTTTTGGTACAAAATTAAAAAAAATGCATTAACATTAATAAAAGAAATATATCTTTAAACGTATAAAAGAAAATTTCAGAAAGGACTTAATTTTAAATGAGTTCTTGCTAATTGACCAGTTTTACATATTCGGCACGACATATATATATATATATATATATATATATATATATATATATATATATATATATATATATATATATATATATATATATATATATATATATATATATATATATATATATATATATTATTGTGACCACGAACGAGTGGTATTTTTCAATAACAACACAGCACTAGCCAAGGACTCGAACTCATGCTGCTTTGGCCTACCAGCATGGGTTCGAGTCCTTGGCTAGTGCTGAGTATAGGGAGAAAAAGAGAGAGGTTAAGAGAGTGGTGAAGCAATGTAAAAAGAGAGCAAATGAGAGAGTGGGTGAGATGTTATCAACAAATTTTGTTGAAAATAAGAAAAAGTTTTGGAGTGAGATTAACAAGTTAAGGAAGCCTAGAGAACAAATGGATTTGTCAGTTAAAAATAGGAGAGGAGAGTTATTAAATCGAGAGTTAGAGGTATTGGGAAGATGGAGGGAATATTTTGAGGAATTGTTAAATGTTGATGAAGATAGAGAAGCTGTGATTTCGTGTATAGGGCAAGGAGGAACAACATCTTGTAGGAGTGAGGAAAAGCCAGTTGTGAGTGTGGGGGAAGTTCGTGAGGCAGTAGGTAAAATGAAAGGGGGTAAGGCAGCCGGGATTGATGGGATAAAGATAGAAATGTTAAAAGCAGGTGGGGATATAGTTTTGGAGTGGTTGGTGCAATTATTTAATAAATGTATGGAAGAGGGTAAGGTACCTAGGGATTGGCAGAGAGCATGCATAGTTCCTTTGTATAAAGGCAAAGGGGATAAAAGAGAGTGCAATAATTATAGGGGGATAAGTCTGTTGAGTATACCTGGCAAAGTGTATGATAGAGTTATTATTGAAAGAATTAAGAGTAAGACGGAGAATAGGATAGCAGATGAACAAGGAGGCTTTAGGAAAGGTAGGGGGTGTGTGGACCAGGTGTTTACAGTGAAACATATAAGTGAACAGTATTTAGATAAGGCTAAAGAGGTCTTTGTGGCATTTATGGATTTGGAAAAGGCGTATGACAGGGTGGATAGGGGGGCAATGTGGCAGATGTTGCAGGTAAATGGTGTAGGAGGTAGGTTACTGAAAGCAGTGAAGAGTTTTTACGAGGATAGTGAGGCTCAAGTTAGAGTATGTAGGAAAGAGGGAAATTATTTCCCAGTAAAAGTAGGGCTTAGACAAGGATGTGTGATGTCACCGTGGTTGTTTAATATATTTATAGATGGGGTTGTAAGAGAATTAAATGCGAGGGTCTTGGCAAGAGGCGTGGAGTTAAAAGATAAAGAATCACACATAAAGTGGGAGTTGTCACAGTTGCTCTTTGCTGATGATACTGTGCTCTTTGGAGATTCTGAAGAGAAGTTGCAGAGATTGGTGGATGAATTTGGTAGGGTGTGCAAAAGAAGAAAATTGAAAGTGAATAGAGGAAAGAGTAAGGTTATGAGGATAACAAAAAGATTAGGTGATGAAAGATTTTATATCAGATTGGAGGGAGAGAGTATGGAGGAGGTGAATGTATTCAGATATTTGGGAGTGGACGTGTCAGCGGATGGGTCTATGAAAGATGAGGTGAATCATAGAATTGATGAGGGGAAAAGGGTGAGTGGTGCACTTAGGAGTCTGTGGAGACAAAGAACTTTGTCCTTGGAGGCAAAGAGGGGAATGTATGAGAGTATAGTTTTACCAACGCTCTTATATGGGTGTGAAGCATGGGTGATGAATGTTGCAGCGAGGAGAAGGCTGGAGGCAGTGGAGATGTCATGTCTGAGAGCAATGTGTGGTGTGAATATAATGCAGAGAATTCGTAGTTTGGAAGTTAGGAGGAGGTGCGGGATTGCCAAAACTGTTGTCCAGAGGGCTGAGGAAGGGTTGTTGAGGTGGTTCGGACATGTGGAGAGAATGGAGCGAAACAGAATAACTTCAAGAGTGTATCAGTCTGTAGTGGAAGGAAGGCGGGGTTGGGGTCGGCCTAGGAAAGGTTGGAGGGAGGGGGTAAAGGAGGTTTTGTGTGCGAGGGGCTTGGACTTCCAGCAGGCATGCGTGAGCGTGTTTGATAGGAGTGAATGGAGACAAATGGTTTTTAATACTTGACGTGCTGTTGGAGTGTGAGCAAAGTAACATTTATGAAGGGGTTCAGGGAAACCGGCAGGCCGGACTTGAGTCCTGGAGATGGGAAGTACAGTGCCTGCACTCTGAAGGAGGGGTGTTAATGTTGCAGTTTAAAAACTGTAGTGTAAAGCACCCTTCTGGCAAGACAGTGACGGAGTGAATGATGGTGAAAGTTTTTCTTTTTCGGGCCACCCTGCCTTGGTGGGAATCGGCCAGTGTCATAATAAAATATATATATATATATATATATATATATATATATATATATATATATATATATATATATATATATATATATATATATATATATATATATATATATATATATATATATATATATATATATGTGTGTGTGTGTGTATGTGTGTGTGTGTGTGTGTGTGTGTGTATGTGTGTGTGTGTGTGTGTGTGTGTGTGTGTGTGTGTGTGTGTGTGTGTGTGTGTGTGTGTGTGTGTGTGTATGTGTGTGTGCACGCACATGAGTGTGAGTGTGTAAATTTATCGTCTCTCTCTGCCATATCTCCCGCGAACACCTCTCTCACGTCCGGCTTTTATGCCCTAAACTTTTGCCAACATGCCTCGTTCTCGTAAGGAAATTCGGCTGACCGAGAGTAAAAACCTGCTCCACTCAATCTCCCGATATGGGTCATCCTCCCATGCTATCCTGCTGGAGAATTCAGCTCTACGCATCTTCGTGGACTAGGGAGCACTCTAGCTCCGAGGCTCTTATTTGCAAAGTTGGAGAATATTCACTATTTTCAGATACTTACCATCGAGTACAATTATCATGAAGTGGCCGGATGCTCTGTGGCCGGCCCGAAATTTTAGGAGTTTGCTGCTGTGCAAGAGAATGCTGGTGGCCATGATGGGATAGCAAAGAGATGGCCTTCTAAAGCAAGGCTGGAATTATTACATGCCACACACACACATACACACACACACACACACACACACACACACACACACACACACACACACACACACACACACACACACACACACACATATATATATATATATATATATATATATATATATATATATATATATATATACGTATATATATATATATATATATATACGTATATATATATATATATGTATATATATATATATATATATATATATATATATATATATATATATATATATATATATATATATATATATGTATATATATATATATATATATATATGTATATATATATATATATATATATATATATATATATATATATATATATATAAATATATATATATATAAATATATATATATATGACGTGTCGAATAGGCAGAACTTGCGATCTTGGCTTAAATAGCAAAATCATTCTGAACCTAACGAAAAAAATATATTTCACTGTGTTTGTTTAGTATTAAATTATTGTAAACAAATCTAAAATATATTTAGTTGGGTTAGGCTAAAATAAATTGTTATTGCTATAACAAGGTTAAGTAAGTTTTCTAAGATTCCTTTGGAGCAAAATTAAAAAAAATTACATAAAAATTACATATTCGGCACGACATATATGTATATATATATATATATATATATATATATATATATATATATATATATATATATATATATATATATATATATATATATATATATATATATATATGTATATATATATATGTATATATATATATATATATATATATATATATATATATATATATATATATATATATATATATATATATATATATATATATTACATGCCATTTTAGGTAAATTTCTCGATATTCGTTATTTAGATCGCAATGGTAAGGTTAGGTCAGAGTAGGTTATGTAAGATTGTCGTCTATACACAAATTATTACCAGTTATAGCATGCCATTGCGTCAATAGATGCAATAATACAAATAGGCGATAAAAGCCTTTGATGCGGATCAGGAAACGGAAGACCAACCGAGATTACAGTCCAACAGTCAGATAATCATTTCTTCCAGCGTCACATTCGCACATTTGACTTTCTCAGACAAAGGAACATACTGACATTTCTTAGGAGAATGGCGTGCTGTACTTTCCTAAAGTTTCAGTAAGCGTTGAACTTTTTAAAGTCATCATTGATTTGGAGAAGCTCGCCTCTGAACGCTATGTTACCCAAACCACTGGAATGGCCACGCAGTAGGAGTGTCTGATTGAGTTGGCCACAACTTTCGGGGTCGTCCTAGCCTTAAGGAATAACCAAGACCTGTTCGTGTACAGCCGACGATGTAAACTCGTAACGTCACGCACTAGCGCACCTCTGGTTGTTTTTCTTGATGAGGATGATGGACGTGAGTATTTTTTTTTTCCATTCTTGGTTAAGGTAAATCTGGGTTTTTGTTTTGGCTTCTCAGTCTGGTGAAGATGTGAATAATTCTTTAAAAGTTGCTCGTGTTGTTCCAGAACTGCTTTATAAGTCGTTGTTTGACACATCCTGCCACCCTGACGGACGCATTCAAACTGGCTTATAGAAATTTAATTTATGTATATATGTATGTATCCATGCATACATACGTGTGTTTGTGTGTATGTATATATTGTATATACGTACGTATACATGTATGTATGTCCGTACGTACGCATGTATGTGTGTAGGAATGGATGGATAAAACGATTGAGACTCGCTCACTTCTCCCGGTGATCGAACCTCACGACCTCCCAGACAGGAGCCGCGATAATTATCCTTATAATCAGGGTGGAAGCGGTAAGCCCGTAGGGGCCACATAAGCGCCCGGCCAGAACAGATGGCCTCGATTCATTCGATGTTTTACTGCATAACAAAATCTAACCCCTGACGCCACTGAGTGCCAAGAAGAGCGCCAGCGCTATGATCGAAACCCTGTGTGACAATCTACTTGCTGCCCGCTACATGGAGGCTACCTTGACGACGTTTCGCCCCGCGTTGGAGGATATACCAAAGTTATTTATTCCTGCCTTTTCTCACACCTTTCCTTTCCAACTCACTAGTATTAGAAAAAAAATAACAATCTTCTTTCAAAGAAGCTTTTCGACATGTCTGTTTACATGTGTTTTTTGCAGCATTCTATGAAAAATTTGTTCAGCAGGTTCTTAAAATAATCTTTGCCTACTGCTTTACCTTCATTTCTTTTTACAAACAAAAATCAACACGGAATTCACGTGGAAAAGACACAAGTATGCAGAACAAGTCGATTTTCTTGGGCAAAGTTTTGCTCTAGCGGAGCATTATCAAGTCATGACTTGGCAAAGTTTTACTTACAGGGGAAACATTGTCCACGTAAGAATTTGCATACAGCACTTCGTTTTATATATATATATATATATATATATATATATATATATATATATATATATATATATATATATATATATATATATATATATATATATATATATATATATATATATATATGTCGTGCCGAATATGTAAAACTGGTCAATTAGCAAGAACTCATTTAAAATTAAGTCCTTTCTAAAATTTTCTCTTATACGTTTAAAGATATATTTTTTCATTAATGTTGATGCAAAAATTTATAATTTTGCACCAAAAGGAACTTAGAAAACTTACCTAACCTTATTATAACAAGAACAATTTATTTTAGCTTAACCCAACTAAATATATTTTAGATTTATTTACAATAATTTAATACTAAAGAAAACACTAAAATATATTTTTTTCGTTAGGTTCAGAATGATTTTGGCGAAATTATTGCATACACAAATTTTCACTTGTCCTATATGGCAAGATGAGCGTTGCTATTTAAGCCAAGATCGCAAGTTCTGCCTATTCGGCACGAGACACACACACACACACACACACACACACACACACACACACACACACACACACACACACACACACATACATATATATATATATATATATATATATATATATACATATATATATATATATATATATATATATATATATATATATATATATATATATATATATATATATATATATATACATATATATATATATATATATACATATATATATATATATATATATATATATATATATATATATATATATATATATATATATATATATGTCGTGCCGAATATGTAAAACTGGTCATTTAGCAAGAACTCATTTAAAATAAAGTCCTTTCTGAAATTTTCTCTTATACGTTTAAAGATATATTTTTTTCTTTAATGTTAATGTAAAAATTTTAAATTTTGCACCAAAAGAACCTTAGAAAACTTACCTAACCTTATAATAACAAGAACAATTTATTTTAACCTAACCCAACTAAATATATTTTAGATTTGTTTACAATAATTTAATAATAAACAAACATAGTGAAATATATTTTTTTCGTTAGGTTTAGAATGATTTTGGCGAAATTATTGCATACACAAATTTTCACTTGTCTTATATGGCAAGATGAACGTTGCTATTTAAGCCAAGATCGCAAGTTCTGCCTATTTGGCACGACATATATATATATATATATATATATATATATATATATATATATATATATATATATATATATATATATATATATATATATATATATTTCGGCAATATTACAGTCCATAGCTTCCCACACCAATAAATTACACACGTTAAAGAAAAACCATTAGGCAGTCCTGCTATTTATTAAAAGGATGACTGTTAATTATGTACCGGAAGTTGTTAACGTGTAATGAGTGGAGGGTGTCATTTTGCGGAGGTGAAAAATAAGGTAACTATATGCCAGCCAGACAGCTAGCCATTTAGTCAGCCAGCCAGCCAGCCAGCCAGCCAGCCAGCCAGCCAGCCAGCCAGCCAGCCAACCAGCCAGCCAGCCAGCCAGACAGCCAGTCAGCCAGCCAGCCAGCCAGCCAGCCAGTCAGCCAGCCAGCCAAACAGCCAACCATTAAGTCAGACATCCAAGAAATCAGTGAAAACCGCAAGCCACTCAGTCAGTGAGCTCGCCAATTATCCAGGCAAGTAACCAGCCATTCATCCAGGCAAGCAACCTGCCAGTCACCCAGACCAGCAACCTGCCAATCATCCAAGCAAGCAACCTGCCATATAACCAGCTAAACAAGCGGCCAATGAACTAGTCAAACAACCAATCAACTAATCAGTAAGCCCGTGACAACACCCAAAATTAGCAGACCAACAAGCTAGACCTACTGCCATTAGGCCTAAAGAAAAATATCTTACCCCAATGCAACCAAACAATAATTTGTATGTTTTGGCCGAGGCTAGGATTATGACACGGTCCCTCGTGTTCTCTAATCTTACGTTACCAATCCTTCTTTCATATACATCTGACTTAATTCTTCACTTTCTCCTGCAAACTCTTCCACCTACTTTCACTTTTCCCTCAGTATGAACATATCTAGCTTTCTTTCTTGCGAAAGCATCACAATATTTCTCCTTTCTAAGCAGTATTTTTACTTTCACCAGTAAATATTTTGTGGTAGAGTGAGAGAGAGAGAGAGACAAAGAAAAAGGCCACCATTGTCAAAGTACCACACTTGGCTCCACTTCGAGGACAGCGAGAAGCAAGCTGCTATACCACAAGACGGGCAGAAAGCAGCAACTTTGCTCTGGCTGTGCCCTTCCCCAGAACATCACTTCATCTGAGATCATACATATCCAGGATGACTCGAGTCTGGAACACATTCGTACAGCATAATGATATCAACGAGATAAAGTCGTTGATCAAAGAGAGAGAGAGCGAGAGAGAGAGAGAGAGAGAGAGAGAGAGAGAGAGAGAATTGTTAACTCACTGCATAAAGCAAACATTAAACAAAAGGACAAAACCACAATAAATTTTGAGGGCAGAAAAAAAAAAACAGCCGAGGTGCCAAAGGGGAAAAAATCGGACACCACAGATGACCAATTTCCTCCCCTGTAAATGACCGGAAATGCGAAAGCGCAGTGGGTAAAAAAAAAAATCCAACTTTTTCCCCCTAAATTGACTTCAGAATGAAGCGCCTCCTCCATCTTTTCTTTCATTTCTTTCCTTTTCGTGTAAGCTTATTTTTTAAAAGCCTCTGCTTTTTCTCTCTTCTCTTTTTTCAAGAGAATGAAAAAACAAAAGGAATTATGTGATTAATGGAAAGTTGGAGGCTAATTTGTAAAAATTATTGCAGGATGCTCACGGATTCTCACTTTTAACATATTCAGCAATAAGAAGTTAGAGTTGACGAGCATTTGGGAAATACAAAGTAAAATTGAGTAAGCATTTTATTAACTGAAAGTATAATATACAGAAAAAAGATCTGACAAACATTTCATAATTAGAAATCAAGATCTGACAAACATCTGATAATCAGAAATCAAAATCTGACAAACATTTAATAATTAGAAATCCATAACTGACAAACATTTGATAATTAGAAATCAAGAACTGACAAACATTTAATAATTAGAAACCAAGATCTGACAAACATTTGGTAATTACAAAGCAAGATATGACAAACATTTACTAATTACAAAGCAAGATCTGACAAACATTTGGTAATTAGAAAGTAAGATTTGACAAACATTTGATGATTAGAAAGCAAGAACTGACAAACATTTGATAATTAGAAAGCATGATTTGACAAACATTTAATAATTAGAAAGCAAGATTTGACAAACATTTGATAATTAGAAAACAAGAACTGACAAACATTTGATAATTAGAAAGCAAGATTTGACAAACATTTGATAATTAGAAAGCAAGAACTGACAAACATTTGATAATTAGAAAGCATGATTTGACAAACATTTGATAATTAGAAAGCATGATTTGACAAACATTTGATAATTAGAAAGCAAGATTTAGTGAATATATAGTGATCAAGGATTAACATTTGGTGAACATTTAAATTATTTCTACGCAAGATTTAGCGAACGTTTAACAAATAGAACCTGGACAACGAGCATTTAGTAAAAAAAAAAAATAAAACATTTGGCGGCCACCTATCCCAAGGATGTGTGGCGATAACGATAATCTGAAAGGAGAATATCTGGCGATCAGAATAAACGCAAGGATAGCTGGAAGGCTCTATTAAACTATTACGTGACGATAATTTAGTGTTAATACAAGAGCAACTGGTGACTGGCGAAAATAATTACCTAGCTTGAGACTACTGGTTTGCTATTAAGATGAATTCAAATTGGACAAATTTAGATTTAGAAAGGGTAGCTTCAAATTTAGACAAGTTAAAGCATTTTTTTAAAGAAAAAAAATACTATCAGACGTTTCGGTTTCGAGAGATCTAGTAACGATCGTGTGGCGATCCTGTGACGATCGTGTGGCGATCCTGTGACGATCGTGTGGCGATCCTGTGACGATCGTGTGGCGATCCTGTGACGATCGTGTGGCGATCCTGTGACGATCGTGTGGCGATCCTGTGACGATCGTGTGGCGATCCTGTGACGATCGTGTGGCGATCCTGTGACGATCGTGTGGCGATCCTGTGACGATCGTGTGGCGATCCTGTGACGATCGTGTGGCGATCCTGTGACGATCGTGTGGCGATCCTGTGACGATCGTGTGGCGATCCTGTGACGATCGTGTGGCGATCCTGTGACGATCGTGTGGCGATCCTGTGACGATCGTGTGGCGATCCTGTGACGATCGTGTGGCGATCCTGTGACAATCGTGTGGCGATCCTGTGACGATCGTGTGGCGATCCTGTGACGATCGTGTGGCGATCCTGTGACAATCGTGTGGCGATCCTGTGACGATCGTGTGGCGATCCTGTGACGATCGTGTGGCGATCCTGTGACGATCGTGTGGCGATCCTGGGACGATCGTGTGGCGATCCTGTGACGATCGTGTGGCGATCCTGGGACGATCGTGTGGCGATCCTGTGACGATCGTGTGGCGATCCTGTGACGATCGTGTGGCGATCCTGTGACGATCGTGTGGCGATCCTGTGACGATCGTGTGGCGATCCTGTGACAAGGCTTGACACCTGAGTCTACCTCAGCTGATGAAACAGTTCATGACTCAAACAAAATTCTTTTCGTTACCATGAAAAAGTTGGTCATCGGCCTAACGCCAGATACGCACACACGTCAGAAACGTACACATGTACACAAGTATACAAGCGTCAATAGTTACATAACTAAGTGGAAAAATGCCTGATCAAGGTATAAATATGTATATATAAAACGTCGTTTCAAAATTATTCCTCTATTAACAATCACTGAGTTTCATATATATCAATATTCTGCATTGATTTAATAGTAATTTAGTTAAAAATAAATGTTGCTGAGAAGCCTTGAATCACTTTATTAAATTATTTCCATGAGCCTAAATGCACCAAATAATGAGCTTAAAATATTTATTTGTATTTACACTTCATTTGCGATGAATAAAAATCAATATATTTTTTACTTCTATTTGCAGGATGAATTAGACCCTGAATATTTACAGTATTTTTTCAGATTTGCATTACATTCTATATATATATATATATATATATATATATATATATATATATATATATATATATATATATATATATATATTTACAACCTCACTGAGATTTCGCATATATATATATATATATATATATATATATATATATATATATATATATATATATATATATATATATATATATATATATATATAGCCTGCAGCATTTTGGGCACGCGGCCCACCGCAGGGGAGCTGGACGAAGTATTCGAGATGTAGCTCTGAGTTACCTATGTTGTTTTACTTTCTGTTGTGTTTTTGTGAATGTTTGGCCAATGTATTTTGTCTTTAAATAAAACATACTTGAAATATAGGGGGTGGTAGGAGAAAATTCTCAAACAGCTTCAGGGAGAACCTTGAGTTTTCCCTGAAGCAAGTTTATTCTTTTCTCTGAGGATGAGGGTCCCCAGAACAGTTCTAGAGATGGTACCTCCCTATATTTTATATATATATATATATATATATATATATATATATATATATATATATATATATATATATATATATATATATATATATATATATATATATATATATATGTATGTCGTGCCGAATATGTAAAACTGGTCAATTAGCAAGAACTCATTTAAAATTAAGTCCCTTCTAAAATTTTCTCTTATAAGTTTAAAGATATATTTTTTTCATTAATGTTAATGTAAAAATTTATAATTTTGCACCAAAAGAATCTTAGAAAACTTATCTAACCTTATTATAGCAAGCGAAATTTATTTTAGCCTAATCCAGCTAAATATATTTTAAATAAGTTTACAATAATTTAATACTAAACAAACACAGTGAAATATATTTTTTTCGTTAGGTTCAGAATGATTTTTGCTAAATTATTGCATACACAAATTTTCA
This sequence comes from Cherax quadricarinatus, assembly GCF_038502225.1. NCBI lineage: Eukaryota > Metazoa > Arthropoda > Malacostraca > Decapoda > Parastacidae > Cherax > Cherax quadricarinatus. Next base: position 9,290,055 of record NC_091292.1, read on the forward strand.
CTTGTCCTATATGGCAAGATGAACGTTGCTATTTAAGCTAAGATCGCAAGTTCTGCCTAATCGGCACGACATATATATATATATATATATATATATATATATATATATATATATATATATATATATATATATATATATATATATATATATATATATATATATATTTATATATATTTATATATATATATATATATATATATATATATATATATATATATATATATATATATATATATATATATATATATATATATATATATACGTATATATATTTGGCCCTACTCTTATAGGCCTTCAATAGAGGCCCATGAAAGCCCTGCCATCTGTCGCAGGCTGGTTAACAAGCGATTATTATTGGGCAATTATTGCCTTAATTGGCGGTTCATCAGTCTGAGGAGGCTCCTGTGGCGATGTTAATTGTGGTAAGCTTGTTATCCTGTTTCCTACCACGGTCAGAGGGAAAGTGACAATGTAAACAGTGGGTGGACGGTCGTCCATTGTCTGGAGATTGACAGCGGGGAACACGCGGAAATTATTTTTCGGCACTGTGAGCGTTCATAAATTTTCGAAATTATTTATATGTCAGTGACTATTTATTTCTCTGTCGTGTTCTCTCGCTTTATTTTGGTAATTCAATCAATGGAGCTGTTTTGTTTATCTGTTCTTCTTGTGTGTATTCATGGGTTTGCTGTGTGTTCTTGTGCATGTGTGTCCTTGCTTGCTTACCTAATTGTACTCACCTAATTGTGGTTGCAAGGGTCTATTCATAGTTCCTGGGCCCCCTCTTCATTGGTTGCTACTGTGTTACTCATTCCTTGCTTTGTGAGCTTTATCATACCTCTTCTTAAAGCTATGTACGGATTCTGCCTCCACCACCTCACTTTCCAGACTATTCCACTGCCTGACAACTCTGTGACCGAAGAAATATTTCATAACATCTCTGACTCATCTGAGTCTTCAACTTCCAATTGTGACCCCTTGTTGCTGTGTCCCATCTCTGAAACATCTTTGCCCACCTTGTCGATTTCTCTCAGTATTTTATATGTTATCATGTCCCCCCTAACCCTCCTGTCCTCCAGTGTCGTAAGGTCAATTTCCCTTAACCTCTCCTCGAACTAGTCTCGTTGCAAACCTTTGCACTTTCTCTAATTTCCTGACATGCTTGCCTAGGTGTGGGTTCCAAACAGGTGCTGCATACTCTAATATAGGCCTGACGTACACGGTGTACAGAGTCCTGAATGACTCCTGTTTGTTTGTGTGTGTGTGTGTGTGTGTGTGTGTGTGTGTGTGTGTGTGTGTGAATATTGTGTTTGTATGTACAAACCAAGATGTGGTAGCAGTGGTCGAATCTCGGTTCCTAGTCCTGCCTGTTCGCTTGTAGCTACTGAGTTTTACCTCTCCTGGCTTCGAGATCTTTACCATACCTCTTCCTAAAGCTATGTTTCGATCCTGTTCCTACCACTCTACTTTCCAGGTCATTCCACTTCCTGGCTGACAGAAGAACTATTGCCTTACATCCCAGTGACTCATTTGTTTTTTCAACTTCCAACTGTGCCATTGTGTTCGTGTTTCCCGTCCCTCAAACAATCTATTACTATCCACCCTATCAATTCCTCTCAGTATTTTGTACTTTGTTACCATATGTCCTCTAGTTTTTCTTTCCTCTGGTGTTATTAGGTTTGGCTCCCTAAATCTCGCCTCACAGGACATTTTCCTTACGTCCAGAACTCCTCTCGTTGCAAACCTCTCCACTGGCCTATCTGCTTTGTGTAGGTATGATTGTATCTGTGTGTGTGTGTGTGTGTGTGTGTGTGTGTGTGTGTGTACTCACCTATTTGTACTCACCTATTTGTGGTTGCAGGGGTCGAGTCCTAGCTCCTGGCCCCGCCTCTTCACCGGTTGCTACTAGACCCTCTCTCTCCCCGCTCCATGAGCTTTATCAAACCTCGTCTTAAAACTGTGTATGGTTCCTGCCTCCACTACGTCATTTTCTAGGCTATTCCACTGCCTTACAACTCTATGACTGAAGAAATGTGTGTGTGTGTGTGTGTGTGTGTGTGTGTGTGTGTGTGAATGTGTTTATGCAATTTAATCATGTCAGTACATGACTTCAATATGCTTTTAAATTAAAATGAAAGATAAAGGAAATCTCTTGCTCTTCCTGATTCAGCTGTTTGCAACCGTAGCTCAGTGGTGAGAGTCGCGCCTCTCACCACTGAGGTCCGGTGACTGAATCCCTGAACTCAAAAAAAAAAAAAAAATCTATTTGCAGTTTTAATAAATTCCTTTTTTTTTTGTTCTCTGAAATTTTTCTCTTAATTAAACATTAACTTGTTTCTGTGAGTTTCTATATATTATTTCGGAATTAGATATAAATTCATTACTGGACAGAGTAAATTCCGACAGGTAATGGAAATCCCTGCCATGATACGCTTGACTGACCGATGTTTCGGCCCTTCACCATTATCAAGTCGCGTTTTCATTTCCCATTTTTGAGTTAGCTGTGTCCACAGTGTCTGGGAGACGTGCTGTTATTATAACATTCAGGCGGAAGCCCTAAACTCGTAGGAGTCATACAGCGCCAGCAGACGTCTTGTTTAATGAGGGACAGGGAAGGTCAAAGCTTACTAATTACACGAGACTCATTAAAGCTGTAAGTCACCTGTTTATTACTAGTCAAAAATACCTTAATCCCTAAAATATGGGTTGCAGTAAACTCTCAGCTTATATACACTTATATACACTTATATACACCAAATAAGAGGGACTGGTCCCAAATCTGTACATAGAAATCATTCCCTTCTAAAGCGGTTAGTGTAACATACCCTCATTAATAATAATAATAATAATAATAATAATAATAATAATAATAATAATAATAATCTTTATTTCTACAAGTACATGTGCAATGTACATGGACCTAGTTGACATCAATGACATTCTACTATATAAAAAGTCCCTGGTTATGCAGAGCATTTCGGGCAAATTAGGTCAATTTTGTCCCCAGGATGCGACCCACACCAGTCGACTAACACCCTGCTACCAATTTTACTGATAGGTGAACATGGACATTAGGTGCCTTAAGGAAATACGTCCTAATGTTCCCACTCGTACCGGAGATCGACCATTAGTACTCTAAGAGATAACACCAGTCATAAGGGGAATTACCAGTAAACCCCTGGCTCCAAGAGGGAGCTGGACAGTTACCTAAAGTGCCCGATCAGCCGGGCTGTGACTCGTACGTTGGATTACGTGCTGTCAGCAGTAACAGCCTGGTTGATCAGGCCTGATCCACCCTGAGTCCTGGTCAAGGACTGGTCCGCGGGTGCGTTGACCGCCCCCCGAACACCCTCCAGGTAGACTTCTGTGTAATATACCCTACGCAGACAGGCGTCCTGTGCGTCTCACAACGTTCCAATGTATACACATGTCAAACCACGGAACGGGTGGGAATTGAACCCATTGCAAGTGAGTCATAAAACTCACTCACTGTTCCGTGATTTGTTTGCAATCGTGATAATAGGATTTCGTGAGACACGCATGTCACTCGTAGTGTGAGGATGGGATGGAAGGTCTTACGAATGTCTAGCTAAACGCACATTTTCAATTTATTTCGTGCATTAAGAGGACGATCAAGGGACGGAGGATCGAGCCTCCACTGAGCCACCTGAGTTTAGCTTTTCATTGAAATGCAATCAAATTTTATGCATGGGTTATTCCCCGCCAATTCTTCAGATTGTTTTTTTTGACTGACTGATTGATTAACTAGCTGAGGGATAGATTTATGAATTGGTCGTTTGTCTTGTTGATGGACTGACTGTCTAGCTGACTGGCTGACTGGCTGACTGGCTGACTTGTTTTCTGACTGGTTGATTGACTGGCTGAATGGCCGAGTAACTGAGTGACTGAGCGAGTGGCTGACCCGCTGACTGGCTGACCAGCTGGCTAACCAGCTGAGCAAGAAACTTGCTGATTGACTAGCTGAGTAACCAGCTTATTGGAAGACTGATTGATTAATTGACTGTTTATTGCTTGGATGCATATCAAGATGGTCACTGACGTCAGAGAATTGACTGATGATTGACGTCTCAACTCTGATTGAGGAGGTTAGAATCTCCATTCATCAAGTCGGCACAACAGCCACAGATTGTTTGTATAATAAGTACAGTGAAAATGTTATATTGAGCAAGGAAGTACAAAGGGAGTATGGAGAAATGGAAGAGGATACATGGAGAAAAAAAACTGGAATATGAAAGAAGAAAGATGAGACATAGGTTAGAAAGGATAGTTACGTAAATGGTAAGGGAAGAATACTGTAAGAGAGAGAGAGAGAGAGAGAGAGAGAGAGAGAGAGAGAGAGAGAGAGTATTGAATAAGAATCCAAATTTTACAGCTACAGTGTATACAACTCGCCCAACCCATAATATTTTTCTTAGTCTCCTGACGTTCACTAACGGCCCGGTCACCTTGAATATATTTAGGTATCTACGATGGAGTTTCTTTCAAGCATTTTCCTGATACTTCTGTATGTTTCACTGCACCAGGGTTTTCATTTATAACTTAAGAGCGCTTCATTCGATCGGCTCCGTGTACTGTTACTATGGAATACGTCATGCAGTTATTAACATGAGTAGCGGCCATTCTTTGATATTTGATTTCCGTGCGATAACTTGAAAAAGCCTCATCTGAAAGTCTTGGTTATTTTATGCAACTCGGCTTTTTTTTATGAACAGCTGACTAATGGTTTATTTTGTTTATGTTAACTTCATGATTTGATGATCAGCTCTGTGGGACTTACTGTCATATAAGCACAAACGTACAAACACAACATTCTCCCATTCTCATGCTAACACAGCCCTCACTTCCTCCCATACTAACACTGACATACACAGTCTTACTAACATTGTTACACTTCCATTCTCGAACACACTTCCTGCCATGCTAACACTGACACAGTCTTACAATGATACACTACTATATTAAAACACACACTTCCTCCCTTACTAACACTGGCCACACATAGTCTTACTAACTTTACTCAACCTCCCTCCCACCACCAGTCAACCTCCCATTACCCTATCCCTCCACCATCCACCTTCCCTTCGCTACCCACGCTCCCTTCACCACCCATCTTTCCCTCCTGTCTCTCTTGCGGTTCTAATAAGTGAAACTCACTCATGTTTTTCCAATGTATCCCCGATACTACCAGTCATTCTCTGATGGACGGGTTCAATTAAAGACTTATAATGGAGAACGTAAAGCAATCTCACGTGTAAGGTAAGGCTATCAATGACTATGTCAACATAACCGTAGTTGCATTATAAATTTATGAATAAAGCTGAGGGTACGGCTTTAACGAAGAAGAATGTATATCTGTGAATGATGAAAGCATGAGTTACATGTGATAGGGGAAGCGACGGACGTTGTAAACAAGACTTGAGGTATTTTAGCTACTTTGTAAATGAGAAAAGGGAAAGAAGGAAGAAGGAAAGAAGGAAAAGGGAAGAAGGACGACAAGAAGACTGAGTATGAACGAGAGTCGAAGACGTCAAGAACAAGAAGAAAATAATGAGAGGAAGAATGTCATTAATATGGTGAATCCGTGAAGAGGCATAAAGGGTATGGAGAAGAAACTACGAATGAAACAAAAGAAGAAATAGGACATCAAGAAGAAGCTATGAATGAGAGAAGAGAGGAAAGATGTCAGGGGCAAAAAAATCAATAAATGCGTAAGACAACACGGCGTCGTAGAGTGTACTAGAAATTTATGAGTGAGATGCGAGGACAGAGGTCAGCGAAGAATCAAATCAACAATTAGTGAGAAGACACAAGTCGAGGTGTATCGCGGATTTATGGAGGAGGCTGCGGGAACAACCTCGTGTGAGTTATAACTTTATGAATAGCGGCTGGGAGACACGGTCAAATATCAATTTATAAATGAGTATGTGTAAGAGTGACTTATGAATGAGGGTGGAGACTAACAACGTTTTATGAAGCTGTTTTATGAAATAGTAAAAGAAGAGGATGAAGAGGAGGAGGTCGAGGAGGAAAAATAGAAAAAGGAAAAGGAGGAGGAGGAGGAGGAGAAGAAGAAGCAGGAGAATTACGAAGAGCAGAGTACAACTAATGACGATGTTCCCTCCTGTGGTATAACTACTGTGTTTTGGTTATCCCCAAAGTTGGTCCAGGTAAGGGACCTTGATGACATTACCTTCGTACATAACTTTAAACCATCGAAGTGTCTCTGGTGTTAAAAATTCTGCTGAATTGACTATTTAAACCACAATGATTCCACACCCAAGATTAATCGCCTTGTGTGGTCCTCTACTGGTTTTTTTTTTACCTCGTTCCCCTTTAATTGCATTCCACATTATCCAGTCACAGAGTGGCGTATCAGACACATCTCACCCGTGTTTTGCACTTTAAATGTTATCTTCCCTTTTTATATGGTCGATTCTGCCACTCTAATTCCCTACCGTAATTCTATCTGTCGCAATACTCGTAATTGTATATGTGGCTATTTCCCTCTCAACTCTTCACTAGGAATGTTGATGTGCTTTTAGGCTGATCCTCCCAGTGGCTATTTTTATTAATGGAAAATAATACCTACAGACTGATGAATGAGTCTTGTGCAACACCTGGGTATCTTTACTACCGCGACGTTTCGCCTGCTTAGCAGGCTTTTTCAGACTGTGGAGACGGCTTGTATACTGTAGACAGTATGAAAAGTGCAAAAGGAATTACAGTATTCTCCCATGCTTTGAGTAACTATCTGAGCAAATCGTGAAAATAACGTCATGAAGCCGGTACAGTCGTGACTTTCTCAACTGAAAAGTCGCCGGTTCAGTCTACAGTACTTTTGGTACATCTTGCATGCCAGTTATATCATAGAATTAATTCTCTTCGTATACTTATCCTGAGCTTTTTTTCTAGCCCCTACCCTAGCCAGAGATCTATCTTCTTTGGCGCAATCGCCACTGTCATTAGGAACCATTCTTGCACCTAGCAGGGTTCCTTATCCTCAGCGCACAAGCTTTTTTCACAGTCATTGTAGTAATTAATGTGTGGCTTGTAAATGGTCAATGTCGGAGTGAAACATCGTCCTAAGCTTCTCTCTCCTATCTGCGAGTTATTTGTATTGTTCAAGTCACGGTATCATAGCTTTTTACTCTTTAATTAATCCTTTCATTCAGATGCCACTTTTGTCGTTCTATTATACCTGTCTTTACTGGCAAATTTTGGGATTATTAATGCTTTTTCTATCGCTTCATTTAAGTCTTTAACCAATTAATAGATTCAGATAAGATGCATTTTTATATCAAAGACTACTAGAGAGAGAAGAGAAAACTAATTCTTTGTAAAAGAGACGAGAAGAGAGACCGTAATATAAAAAGTAAACACGTCGTGTAAATGATCTTGTAATGCTGGTCAAAGAGAGAGAGTAGTAGTAGTAGTAGTAGTAGTAGTAGTGGTTCCTCTCTTAGTAGTAGTAATACTGGTAATAGTAAAAGAAGCAGCAGCAGTGGCAGTAGTAGTAGTAGTAGTAGTAGTAGTAGTAGTAGTAGCAGCAGCAGTTGTAATAGGAAGGGAAATAAGAGCGAGAAAGGAGAAAGAAGAAGAAAACACGATGGAGAAGTAGGCAGAAGGAGAATGTTGAGAGGATGGAGGGGGGGGAGGAGAAATGGTTGAAGATTGGTAGAAAATGGAAGAGAAGGAAGAGGAAACAGGGAGACAAGAAGAGTAGATGGGCTTGACGAAGTGAAGAGAAAGAAAAGGAGGTAGGGAGATTGAGGGAAGGAAGAAGAAATAAGAATGGAGTAGGGAGGCAGAAGGAAGGAAGGAAAGTGCCAGAAACAAGGAGGACGAACTGGATGAGAGAGAGAGAGAGAGAGAGAGAGAGAGAGAGGAGAGAGAGAGAGAGAGAGAGAGAGAGAGAGAGAGAGAGAGAGAGAGAGAGAGAGAGAGAGAGAGGAGGTAGGAAGGTAGGCAGAGAGGAACAGAGGAAGGGAGGGAGAGGATAAATGGAGAGAGAGGGGGGAGAGAGAGAGAGAGAGAGAAAGAGAGAGAGAGGGAGGGTTACACTTAGGAAAAACAAAAGAGGGTCGTTCAACTATCTTACCAGCCCGCTCGTCATGGTCGTTACTGATCCCTAATAACGATAGACCTTGGCTCTCCTCGTCTATTCACCCGAGCTTCTCTTGTCTGTTTGCCTTCGCACAATAAGCACCTGGAACCTACCCTCAGGCTCTCTATTGTCCCAACCTAAAAAATTAAAAAAAAAAAAAAACACTTGCGTACCAGTCTTAAACAACTGACCTCCCAAACAGCCTTCAACACCCATATTTATGTTGATACTTAAGACGAGGTTGGTCGGTCTTTGAGCTGTGGTACTGATGTAACAATAAGAAAAGAAAGCAGAGAGAAAGAGAGAGAGAGAGGGGAGAGAGATAGACAGACAAACATATATATATACATATATATATATATATATATATATATATATATATATATATATATATATATATATATATATATATATACAATAAGATCACAGTAAACAGGTGATTTTAAAATATGGAAAACAACCACTGTGAAAGAGTAGTGAAATTCCAAGCGCTTTCGTGACTTCTCACATTGTCAAGGTCCTTGACAATGTGAGTAGTCACGAAAGCGCTTGGAATTTCACTACTCTTTCACAGTGGTTTTTGTATATATATATATATATATATATATATATATATATATATATATATATATATATATATATATATATATATATTTATATATACATATATATAAATATATATATATGTATATATATATATATATTTATATATATTTATATATATATTTATATATATATATATATATATATATAAATATATATATATATGTATATATATATATATATATTTATATATATTTATATATATATTTATATATATATATATATATATATATATATATATATATATATATATTTATATATATATATATATATATATATGTTTCGTAAGCCTGAAGTGATTTTTACACAAGTGGGAATTATTTCCCCGTGTTGATGTATATTATCACGGTTGATCGAGGTCGGTCTGCTGGGTTTTGTTTATGCTGTGCGATCTATCAATACTCTCATTTTTACTACCTCATTCTATTTTTTTCTCTCTCTCTTCTCTTCCTCCTTGTTGCATTATCTTTCCTCTTCTCCTTATCCTCTTATTGTTATTTTTATTCTCAGGGGTGAACGCTAAACACGTAGGGATCAGACAGTGCATAGGGAATTGGAGGTAATCAGGTGTGATCCACAGAGGGGAGAGGAGTGATCAATCTCACTGGATCAAGAGCCTTTCTCAATATCTTCCCTTCTCTTTATTTTCCTCCTCCTCCTCCTCCTCTTCCCATCCATTTTCAAAAGTCAGCCATTACTTGAGGTAATCAGTAGCTCATTCGTAGTCCATTCGGCTCACAATCGACAGAACCCTGGATTACTTCCTGGGGAGGGCGACAAGCATTTGCAAGTCTTCTCACACTTGCTGTCTCTGTTCAGTTAGCAGTAAATAGGCACATGTGTGTTAGTCAACTGTTGTGGGTTGCATGTCGGGGGAGAGGGGGGTTGTAGTATGTCTTAGAAAGAGCTGTCCTTAGAAGGCCTATCCTCAACACAACTGTCCAGGCCTTCCCCACCTTCAAATCGCCTGTTAAGATATGCCTATTCCATCCCCTTTCCCCAGGGAAGCCTTGGCAATCCTCTACCTTTTCCCCAGTGAAGCCGTGAATATCTTCTTCCCTCTACCCAAGGAAGCCTTGCCTATCCTCCACCCAGTCCCCAAGGAAGCCACGCCTATTTCCACACCCTTTCCCTCGGTGAGCCTTGCATGTCTACTACCCTCTTCGCTCCTGGCTAGATCTACCCCTATTATTTCAGGCCAAGACATTACCGTGGAAGACCCACTCGGTCAAGTATTGTATGATAAACTTCAGAAGTAAGACCTCTGTGGGGGACGCGTCTCAACAATGTATCGTAAATCAGCTAATACTTTAGAAGGAAATGCTCTGCACGCACCAGGACCTCTCAACCCCATCCTCCTACCCTCAACAAAGAGTTCAGAGAATGAGAGAGAGAGAGAGAGAGAGAGAGAGAGAGAGAGAGAGAGAGAGAGAGAGAGAGAGAGAGAGAGAGAGAGAGAGAAATAGAGATAGTGTTTCTCAGTCAATATGGGCCGGACACTTCGTTATGGTTTCCATTTAGGAAGACAGAGTGAGCAGGAGTATAAAGTATGGCCTGGCGTCAGGTGCTCAGTCTGGTCACTCACGAGAGCTGTTCTGTCATGGTTGGGACCGAGGAGGGAGCCTAGCAGACACTGGACATATAGCCCTATGAATATTGACCGACGTCGTAACGTGTTTTGCAGGGATCCTGAAGGCCATAACGTTACGCTGATGTTCCCAGGTCTTGGTCCGCGACAGCAAATGGATGCTCTTTTTCGCTAGTCTGGTGGCTGATGGATTGGCAGAGTTTGCTTCCCTGAGCAACAGGGTATTAGGATTATCAGAAAATAAATGCAAAGCCATGGGCAAACGTGACAGATGCCTGTGCATATTCTCTCTCTCTCTCTCTCTCTCTCTCTCTCTCTCTCTCTCTCTCTCTCTCTCTCTCTCTCTCTCTCTCTTTTCTCTCTCTTTTTTCTCTCTCTTTCTCTCTCTCTTTCTCTTTCTCTTTCTCTCTCTCGCACACACATGTTGTGACAGACGAGACCAAGGACGGGATTACCTAGTAGTGGAGCCTAACAATCAGTTAGGTAACTCAACAGTAACGAGAAACATAAACAGATGGATACTTTGGTTGAGGGCAGAGCGCCATTATATTACACCTGCTGCAGCTAGGTCACCTAGTAAAATTATAGGTACCGGGGTGTCAGTCGACTGTTGCGGGTGCTGCTGATCCTTGCAGTGATCCACTAGTGACATCACACCGGAATTAGCTGTTTCTGTCTATATCACTCCAATTAAGTTTAATTTTCTCCCTCCTCCCTCCTCTCTCTCTCTCTCTCTCTCTCTCTCTCTCTCTCTCTCTCTCTCTCTCAATAAAGTAAAGAATCCCTTCCCGATAGTCATTCTTCTCTTTCCCTTCTTTTTACTCCTAGTCCCTACCTCAATTTCTATTTTCCTCTTCCATAAATATTACCTCTCTTCCTTTTTCACTCCATTTCTTCTTCCCTTCCCACCCACTGTTCCCTTCCTTTTCCCTTTTCCCCTTTTTCCTCTTCCTCTCTTCATCCCTTCATTTTTCCTCTCTACTTCGCTCTTATCCTCCTTCCCTACCTTCCTACCTCATACATCAAGCCCTCCCAGTATTTATTGCCCTTTGTGTACAGTACAATCCCAGTTGACTGTTTATAGGTGTTTGCTTACTGTAATTACTATTTGTTTACCTTCACGACTCTTGGTTTATGATGATAGTCTTTAATTTGTCTTCAAAGTTATTTGCATTCTTTGCTCCTGGTACAGTTTTATAACCTTTGGTTTAATATAGGAAAAGATCCGTTATTTCAGTTTATTTTCCCGCTGACTTAATAATAATAATAATAATAATAATAATAATAATAATAATAATAATAATAATCTTTATTTCAGGTACATGTACAAGGTATATAAGACTAGTTGACATCAATGACATACTACTATATAAAAAGTCCCTTGTTATGTAGACCATTTCGGGGAAATTATGTCAATTCTGTTACCAGGATATGACTCACACCAGTCAACTAACATCCAGGTACCTATTTTAGTGATAAGTGAACATGGCCAACAGATGTCTTAAGGAAACCTGCCCTAATGTTTTCCACCCGTACCGGGGATCGACCCCCAGACCTCAGTGTGTGAGTTGAGTGCGCTGGCAATGTAGCTGTGGAACATTTTGCTTTTATAGCTGTCGATTTGTTTCCATAGCTGTCGATTTGCTTTTATTGCCGTCGATTTCCTTTCACAGCTGTTGATTTGCTTTTATGCCCGTTTGACTTGCTTTTAAAGCCCTTTGAATACGACACTGGTTTCGTACGTACATGTATGCACGTTCACACACACACACACACACACACACACACACACACACACACACACACACACACACACACACACACACAGCAAATAAAACAAAAAAAACTTAACGTCACACAAAGTGAATGTTATGCCGGTGTGGACAGTTAGTTAGCATTTTGTAAACAAGCATCACACATATAAATAATGACCAGACATGACAGTTTAATGCTGTTGGCTCCACATTACTATTTTCCCTGACGTTTCACCTCATTTAGAAAAAAAACAAATCGCAATTATAATACAATACTTACTGTCCCGTTTAGTCTCGCTAATTTTCATTTGTATTCTCGTTTGCTTGACATCTTTAACGCTTTCTGAAATTATTTTAGTCAGAAGGAACCTGGATTATACCTAGAGAAGGTTTCGGAGATCAACGCCCCCGCGGCCCGGTCTGTGACCAGGGCTAAATGTGCAAAGGTGACACACCACCCGTGGAATAGGTGAGGTGGTGGTAATCAGGTGTGAGCCTAGTATGGGGAGGGTTTCTAGCAGTTTTCTTGATAAAGAGACCTTAGCCAACATCAAGACACCCACCTTAATAATGGAAGCTTCACTATATACTGCATTATCCGGCATATAAGGCGCGACGTTTTCCCTCAAAAAGTTTTGGAAAATCACCTTGCGCCTTATATGCTCAAGGTCAGGGTCAAGGGTAGGCTTTAGGGTAAAGTAAGAGGGTAATTGACCCTTGAATATGATTACTGATTTACCGTTATAATTATGTCGTGCGCCTTATATGCCGGAAAATGCAATAACCTTGTTCTCTTGATTCTCTTTATAGTATCGTACAGACTCTCCTTGTCCACCTTGTTACTGTGTCAAATAATCTGTATCTCGTAATTATCTCCCCTCGAATATTCGTTCCTCTAGCATCGTAGGGTTCAGTTTTGTTATGATTTCTTCATAGTTCATTACCTTCGGTTCCAGGACTAAGTCAGTTTGCAAACCTCCGAACTTTCTCAAGCTTTTTAGCATTTTGTTTTTACTAAATTCGCAGTCTCCCAACCAAGGTAGGAGAGCACAGTCATACCTAGTTTTAAAGCTGTGTGTAGATCCTGCCTCTGCTAATTCGCTGTCCAGGTCGTTCCACTTCCTGACCACTCTGAGGCGGACATAATTCTTGTTAACATTTCCTGTGACTCATCTGTGCTTTTAACTTTCTGCTGTGTCTGCCTACCGTGCCGCGGGGTCAACGCCCCCGCGGCCCGGTCCATGGTCAGGTCTCCCGGTGGAACAGGGCCTGATCAACCAGGCTGCTACTGCTGGCCCCACATATTCCAGTGTACAAACCACAGCCTGCCCGGTATCTATCAGTTCCCTCTTGAAGACAGCAAAGGGTCTATTGGTAATCCCCTTATGTATGATGGGACGCTGTTGAACAGTCTTGGGCATCTTATGTTCTTGTTTCCTCGCTTTTCGAAAAGCCTGCGTCTTTCCACTCTATCAATTTCTCTCAGTATTTTGAATGTTGTTATCATATGTCCGTGTGCGCGTGCGTTCATGTGCGTGTGCAGACCGGCAGTAAGTGCCTTAGCTTGGCTCTATCTCCCTCTACTCTGATTATTTTACTGCGGTGGTACTGACACTCCGCCAGCTATCAGAATGCACACTTCTCCACTCCGTAATGCGCGTCCGATCACCGGCATAATTCAGCCATTTTAACCCTCCGCAGTGAAAATCCCTCTTGTGGTCCCGTCGCACAAGAGCCTCATTTCCTTGCTCCCCAATTAGCGCCCAAGCTGGCAAAAACACGGGACTGTAACCTCTAAAAAGCTAGGGTTTAAGTATAGCTTTCGCTGCGGACTCATGAGGTGAAATTTCACGGATGGCGCTATGAGTAATGGTCTTGTTAGTTTAGGGCAACTCCGAGCCAGAAGGCCACAGCCGCTAGATATCTCCCACTGAGCTTAGCCAGATGACTAGTTCTTGGTTCTTATGTACAGCGCGGCGGGGCGGGTTCTCCACATCCGTCCAAACAAATCTCCATGTGCAAAACCCCTTCGGAATGATAAAAATAGTGTCAATGTAGGCGTGGGTTAGGATGGGGGGATGTAGTTTCTTGGCGTGGGTTGGGGCGAGCAGCATTATCCTGACTGAGTGGCCTGGGCCAGTGTTGCCCCACCCCCATCGCCAGTATCCCTCTTGGCAGGCGTGTGTACAAGGCAAGGAGTTAATGATTTTTCGCCATGACAAATTGTGGTGTGTGCTCGCTGGTAGCTGGCAAGACTTGTAAGGTGTGGAGCGTGCAATAATCCCAGGATGAACTATGGGCTGGCCAATCGTGTTTATGATGCAATGTTTTAATGAATTTTTGATACCTCCCGCGAAACCTGCAATAGAAAAAAAAAGAAGAAAGCTATCTTGAATGCCGCGCTGGAGCCATCAAAATCTGCCTGGGAAACGGTTTCGTTATTGAAAATTAACCCCTGCGGTTTCTTGTGTTTATCCGTAGCGCCGTAGTTGGCAACCCCCGCCGGGCCGGATTTCGGGAGATCATAGAAAAAAAGGTCACAGCATGATACTGTTCCTCTGAAAACAAATACGACAGGGATTTATAAGCATCTAAATCGGTGTGAAGGTGGAACTGCTGGTTTTAAGAGACCGTGTGTGTGTGTGTGTGTGTGTGTGTGTGTGTGTGTGTGTGTGTGTGTGTGTGTGTGTGTGTGTGTGTGTGTGTGTGTGTGTGTGTGTGTGTGTGTGTGTGTGTGTGTGTGTGTGTATGGGTTTGTGTGTACTCACATAATTCACCTAATTGTAGTTGCAGGGATCGAGTCGTAGCTCCTGGCTCCGCCTCTTCAATGGTCGCTACTCTCCCTCCTCCATGAGCTTATCATTCCTCTTCTTAAAGCTATGTATGGATCCTGCCTCAGTTACATCACTCTCCAGACTGTTCCATTTTCTGACAACTCTGTGACTGAAGAAATACTTCCTAACATCCCTGTGGCTCATTTGAGTCTTCAACTTCCAATTGTGACCCCTTGTTGTTGTGTCCCATCTCTGAAACATCCTGTCCCTGTTCACCTTGTCAATCCCTTTCATTATTTTATATGTTGTTATTATGTCCACCCTATCCCTCCTGTTCTCCATTGCCGTCAGGTCGATTTCCCTTAAAATCTCGTTCGTAGGACTGAACGTTGGGGTGGGATCTGTTAGTTTGGAGTGTGGAGTGTGCTTTGTTTTGGAATAATATGTTGCTTGGTTCTGTGGGTGGTTGCACTTGCTGCTCCTCCGGACTCTGGTTATCCCCTACTGACTCTAGTAGTCTTGTCTCTCTTTGTTGACCCTTTCGTCTTTGTATCCTCTCAGTTTCTGTCATTCTGTTCTTGTTCTGTCACGATCTAGGCACACTCTCTGCTATTTTGTTGTTTCCATTAGTTGTGGTTTCTGTTGCAGGATAATGTTCCGCACCATTTCTCTGTATGTGTGAAAAATAGTTGTTGTTGTTATTATTATTATTATTATTATTATTATTATTATTATTATTATTATTATTATGGTAATTAGTATTATTTAAAAACAAGCACCAAACCCACATGACTCCGTCACCAACACCTCAGTGGTGATTTAAGTTATAAGGAAAGAGGTTAGTGAAGCTGAGGGTTGGTCAAAGGGTAAAATAATCTTCAAAGTTAATGCAGTAGGTTAGTTTCTGTTAAAAAGTCAAAGACGGAGGAGAGGGGGGAAGGGAAGGTCTGCATGAAAGGTGGGACTTTCGGTAAGGAGGGCAGTTAAATCTAGTTGAAGTTGTCGAACCTTAAGTCTTCTTCCTAATGGTTATAATTTTAAAGGGGTGGACTGGTAAGCCAGCGGAAAGCCTCTGCCAGATGACCAAAAGCTTCAGCTGCAGGCCATCATATGACTGAGACCCGGGTCATGAAACACTTGTCCTATTTCCTGACAAACCTTACCTAACCCAAAATCTCACAGAGCTAGGACACTATAAATTTATGGTAAACTTCTAGAGTCACCTAGCTGTCCTAGCAGAGAGACGCAGAGAACATCTTTTCATATAGTCGCCACATGCTAGTCGTTTGTAGCCGGTTCATAAACGTGGGAGCGTTTCTTCCCATGCCTAACAAGATTGGGAAAATGGGCATTAGCCCAATTTGCAGTTTGATTAGGGAAGAAAAATGACCACTAATTCAGAATAACGCTGTTGCCAGCGGTTTTGGAGTCTCTGGTACAGTACTGGAAACTCCTCTGTGGGAGATGGCTATATCGTGGATAGCCGAGCAGGTGACTCCGCGTGTTGCTTTCTGGGAACATCGGTGTGTCCAAGAACCCAGCTAGAAACTACTACTTTGTGCATGCTAAAAGTTCATTTTGTTTTATACGGGAGACTCAGAGCGATGGTATAGTCAGTTACCCTCCTCCCACATCCACGTTGAAGCTTTATTATTCCGCTATATCTTTTAAGATGTTCATTATAGTATTAACAGCATTGTGATCTGATAATTTGACATATCCAAACTGTTTTAAAGTAACTGTATCCACAGGCAAATCAGTCTTGACCGAACAGTGAAAAGAGCCAAGGATGAAGGTGTTAAAATGAATAATATTCCTAAATTGTAAAACGGGAAGGAGTTATTCAAAGTTCCTTTGAGGTATTAAGTTTAGGTCACACTGAGTTAGCGTGTGTAGACTCTTATATTTCGGTAGAAGGGAGTCCACAGTGTGCGTCAGGAAGCTGACGGGATCTGAAACCTGCAACTGAATCTGTACTTTGTAAATAATGATAATGGTCCGGAATAATGGTTAGGTACCCACTGAAACTTTGTCTAAAGTTTCTTCTCCTAAATGTGGGCTTTCTGCAAATTGTAAATCACATATGTAAGTTTGTTTGGTTTGATTTAAAATTTATCATTTGCACCAAGGCCTTAAGGTAGTATTTCACTTATACACCACCAGTCAAAAATACTTTAATTTAAGTTAACGCTCAGTCTGTATATATAGGTATATATTATGCTTCTTCTTCAGAGAGATATATGAGATGAAGGTGAAGAGCTTTAAGGCTGAGGGACTGAACACCTCTATCTTTCCTTCACCTGTCTTCAGTATTTTAGTTACCCTTGGATTCGACTGAAGAATCCAGATCCACAGGCGAAACGTTTCGGAAATAAAGATACCAGAGCGTTGCACATGTGCCAGGAGGATGAGTGTCTATGAAAATGTACGTGAGCTCACCAACACTGGTAATGAAGTCTCTTACGTTGGCAGACAGGATGCTGAAGGACTGGCTACTCATGTTTACAGTCTGTTTGACTAGGTGGAGGTATATGATGATTGCTCTTGTGGCAGGTAAGATACTGAGGCGTAGCCCTCTTGCTCTGTATAAGGCACAGAACCACCTGCGAAGCTGTGTTAGGAGAACATCAAGATTTATGCGCTAGATCTGAAAGCCTCCACGTCTGGGCGAAGATTATGTCTTTTAACACCTGGTTCTGCGTGGACTGGTCTTTTTTTTTTTTTTTTGCTGAGAAAGGAATTGTCTTGATGTCATCACTTGATACTGATCATGTTTGATGTCATTAATTAATAGCAGAAGAGATTATAATTGATGTCATCGCTTGTAGCAATTATAATACGTGGTTAATTATTAGTAGCAGTGCGTGGTTAGGGAAATTAGTATATATGTATATATATATATATATAATATATATATATATATATATATATATATATATATATATATATATATATATATATATATATATATATATATAACTTTCCTATGGTGTAGAAATATACCTAGTTGGATGAATCTTATATTGGCTAGCTGGTCTATTGGCTAACGCGACGGGCTGGAGTTTTGAGACTCTATGACCGCGGGTTCAATCCCGGCCGGGGGTATGGTTTATTTGCAATCGTGTCATTACGATTTCTTGAGTCAAGTTATATTCACACACATGAGTACTTTTCCGTAACCATTGTAGCCAGCAGATACCACGAGCCTGGTACACTGTGATATTTGAAGAATCAGACACATATGCAACATCTGGGTATCTTTATTGTAGACGTCAACAATAAAGATAGCCAGATGTTGCACACGTGTCTAATTCTCCATACTTATGCAACAGTGATACTTGGTGCTTCTCTGGATAAGAATTTACGTATCAGCAGCATTCTGAAGGATTTTTTTTTTTCAAGGAATCACAATGTAGCTCACTGCTTGGTGGGTGAAGTGACTGTTTTAGCGGCACTCAGGCTTGGTGGGCGGAGGGCGAAGGAAATCTGGCTATATGATTGGAGGGTGAGGTAATCTTGCGGTGTATTTGGAGGGCGATGCAGTCTTGCTATATGACTGGAGGGCGAGGTAGCTTCTTGACTAAGTGACTGGAGAACAAGGTTGTTACTTGATTGGTTGATTGGCGTTATGGTATTTGATTGGTTGGAGTTCAAGAAGGGTGTTTGATTGGCAGTCTGGAGTTCGAGGTGGTAGCTTGATTGGCTGACTGGAGGGCGAGGCAACTGCTTGATTGGCTGTTTGGAAGGCAAATGAGTAGCTCACTAACATGGTGAACGTTACTTAATGTCTGTAGGGATAATTTAATGCCTTTATTTACTCTGAGAAGACGGGGCCTTGCCTTAGCCAACACTATCTCAGGTGGAATGAGAAAAACAACTGATCTGGACGATCGGTAAAGTCTCTGCTGACAGAGAACTGTGCGAGGTATTACCCTTAGGATGGATTGGAACTGTAACACAATGTGGGATGGGGAGGGTGCGAGGTTGGTAACAGATTGTCAGTGAAGATAACCGAATAGTTGACTGTGCAGAAAACTGACTGTCTAGAGAAGGTTGAGTGGCTGGGCGGCCAGATCAGTTTACAGGTGAGCATCAACATAAAATTCGCATCAGTCATACTCCCAATCAGAGAAGGCTGGTGGGGGCTAGACCCGAACACACACATACATATATATATTTCCACTGGCCTTCACTTCTTCACCACAATCCTTCGACTTACAACCTTAACAAGACCCCCCTCAAAAAAATGACCTACCAAATCAATTTCTCGCCTTGTTTACCAATCCACTGATGCCAAAAAGGATTTCGTTACGAAGTCCATCTGGTCAGTTTGGACTTGTCTTCCTAGCCTGTTCTGCAAGGAGGAGAAGGAGAAGGAGGAGAAGGATGATGTTAGTAAAACGGGAACGTGTCTGAAGAATTCGTTTCGAGGCGGCGAACGTTCGCTACATCTTTCCGACGAAGTTAATCCTCCGGGAGGAGGTGTGTCAGTGGAGGTGGGTTTCTCCCAGGTGGAGGTGGAGGAGGTGGGGCAATGAAGCCCCGGTGCTCTTGTGTGTTTAAAAACCTAATTGTTTTCAGCTCTTACCTGTGCAAATATTCAATCATACATTGTGATCTATAGGGTTGTACTGCCGGGCGGGCCGGCCGGCCAGCCGGCCAGCCAGCCAGCCAGCCAACCGAGCTAATCATAGAGCCACCAAAATGACAGCAAGTAAGCCAGCCAGCCAGCTAGTCACCAAGACAATCTGCTGGTTAGCTAGTCAGTAAGCCAGCCAGCCAACCAGCTAGTTAGTAGGCTAGCCAGTCATCCAGCCAACCAGCCACCCGGCCATCTAGATAGCAGATCTTATTGGCTAGCCAAATAGTCAACATCCAGCAGGCTAATCGTCTTTGTCAGCACCAGCTGGCTCGTTGTATTGTACTTCCTTGGGAACGAGAATGTGTGTGCAATGTGTGTGTGTGTGTGTGTGTATAGTATGTCTATGTGCACGTGTGTATATAGTGTGTGTATATTGTGAATATGTGTATGCAGTTTGTGCATATATAGTACATGTGGTAATGTGTATATAAAGTTCGCGTTTATAACGTGTAGTGTGGATAGGGAAATATGTATGTGTGTATATGTAAAGTGTATGTACAGTGCGGGAGACAATATATAATGATGTATATCGGCTTGCGAGGATGCGCAAATAATGTATATTATCCTGAGAGGCGTGTATAATGACGTATATCCCGGGAGGATGTATGAATAGATATAATAGTCTCTCATGTTTGTATAACAAAATATGTTAGTCTGTGACTAGATGTGTATTACTGATGTATATTAGAAAATGAAGTGTGTACAATAATGCATATCAGCCGAGAGGAGGTATATATTTGTGGGCATAAATATATAAATATAAACCCGTAGTGTGAGTTTAACTTTAAAATTTTCCACACTGAGAAAATAAACCACTGATGGGAAAGAATTAAGGAGGGAATGGTGAATAATGAGAGAAAGTAAAAGAGAGCAATAAGGAGTAATGATGGTGAGTGGGAGGAAGTAAAAAGGAAGAATGATGATTATGTAAAGAAAATAATAAGTAGGCGAAAGGGAGGAAATGTGATGAATGGGAGATGATAAGGTATGATGAATGAGTATTATAGAGTGTGATGAGTAAAGATGAGGAGAAGTAATGAATGAGAATAATAAGGAGGGGCTGATGAAAAAGTGAATGAAGAGAAGTGGTCAGTTTTATGAGAAAATGGGTGATAAAAGTAACTGTGAATTCCTCTCTAAAAATGCAATACCGACCCCAGTTAGATGACACCAAAACACGGAACAATGTACTAGGACTATACTAACTAGTACACTAAATAGAGCAAGATCTATAGCAAAAAAAAAAAAATAAGCAGGTTCAAGTTTAATAGAATCAACGGACCTATGTAACAGACCGATATCTATCGAATTATGATAGAAGAGACTGGACAAATATATGAGTGGGAGGGGCTGGGTTTGATTGGTGTCAAGGGGTACGGGAGTTATTTCTTGAGTAGCTTTAGGTAGATGTCGTTTTGATAAGGACCTGCCTCGTATGGGCCAGTAGGCCTTATGCAGTGTTCCTACATTCTTATGTTCTTATGTAAATAAAAGGATAAGACGAACTGAAGGCTTTAGGGTTATGTAAATTAGTTTCATGTCTCACAGTGGCGATTTTTTGTTCCCTATTCATGTGTAAGCTGAAAATCCTGCGTCTCCCTTCTTTCACGTGTGTGTAGACGCCGCCAGAACATATTGGTAAATACATGTGCTAGGGTACTAGAATTTCACTACATAGTGAAAGGAGTACTAGAGACGGAGGTGCAAATGCAGCGCCCCCAGTTTGATCTCCATTACCTCTTACACAGTTGTGCAAGGTATCTTAGAAGGCTAAAGGCTCAGGCGAGACCCCCACCCAAAATATTGCTTCCCATGTCTTCAAACACGTAGTTATAAACTAATATTAAGGTCTAAGAGAGCCACCCTGACATATTAACCTCGTTATGTTATTAATGGGAAAACTTACAGGCGCACATATAATGGTTAAGCAATATGAGTAAGCTTGATTAAGATATGAAGACAGGAGGCTGCACCTCATACCTCCGAACAACATACAACCACTGAACGAGGCCACAAGTAGATGAAAAGACATGTGAAGCAGCGTATGCCTTTTAAATAACGACGAATTCTTTCATGGAGAGGATGATAAATATTTGCTTGACCTAACGATAGTTATAATAAAGATCTAAGCTGTTTTATGTGTCTATCAATCACTGATCGACTGCAAACTAAGATAAACACCTATTATATACAATACACAAATAACCCGTACATAGGAGAGAGTGAAGCTTATGACGACGTTTCGGTCCCACTTGGACTGTTGACTACTCACACACACACGAAGGATATAGAGCCAGTATATAAAGGAGAGGAGGACAGAGACAGGACGAAGATAGGAGGAAGGAAGGAAGTGGAAAAGCAGTGGCATCCAGCTAGTATTTTAAGTAGGGATGTCCAGCTATTTTCAAGTAAGAGTGTCCAGCTATTTTTAAGTAGGAGGGTCCAGTTATTTTCAGATACACGTAAGTAACTCTCCAGTTTATGTGATTTATTTGTTGACAGCTATATGTAAATATAAGCAGATTAAAGATTAAGTAAAACAACCTAGCCTAACATAATCAAGTATAATAACATTGAAATTTGATCTCGGCTTAGCTCGTGCAGAAATTGACTTACTGCAACGAGATGGAAAAGCTAACCTGATGTTCAAAAGACGGATTGTGACAAGATGGTACAACTGCTTGTGCCAGCAGCAGCAAGAGGAATCTCTTATCGAAGTGTAATTTCTCGAATTATGAAATGGTCAACATATTTTAGGTGTCAGTTTTATGTCGCCTCATCAAGGTGTAAAGAACACTTGTCAACGAGAGTTCATTACCCACATGGAGGCAGAAACAAAAATGATAGAGAATCTGCATATTTCGACCTCCAACTGAGGTCCTCTTCAGCAGTAGTAGAGATATTAGTAATTTTTTGTTTAGATTTATTTTCATATAAATGTTCCTATCGACTTGAGGTAATTTACTAAACATGCCTTTATTCGGTACCTCACTGAACGTCAAGGGTCATAGACCCCCGACGTGCTACGAAATGACCCTATAGTTTCCGACTTATGGGACACCCTGTAGTGCAGAACGAGTACCATAAGCGGAAAAAAAAGTGTCCATGACACATGACGCCAAATTTTCCATGAAACTTCAACATAGAGAAACGTTACCTGAATATTAGTAACATGATTTTAATAAGTCTGCTTTAAAACTGGAAAACGCCTGAGGAGCTTTGCAGTTGTGAACTGACGAATGAAATAGCCGAGGAGACATCACAATATGACTGAAAGTTAGAATATAACTATCTCTAACTACAGCCGATTTATTTAAAAGGAATGTGGATAGACATCTACTCACATAAAATACCATTCCAGATCCTAGAAACATTTAACTTGTGGCGTTAGGGACGATTTTTATTTTTTTTATAGCTGGAGATCTATATGTACAAGTCTGGACATATTCTATACTGTTACCACTACTATTGCTACTACTGCTTCTACTACTACTACTATTGACAGATGCATATTGAAGTTGTGTTATGTTTGTATGGTGGTCAATATAAGTTTAGTATTGCATGGTACATCTATATTCATTTCTTTGTTTATTCTATGTGCTGCACATTGCACAGTAAACCCTTGATTGATTAAATGTCAATTACAACAACTTCTACTACTACTACTACTACTACTACTACTACTACTACTACTACTACTACTACTTCTATTACTACTACTACTACTGCTACTACTTCTATTACTACTACTACTACTACTACTGCTACTTCTATTACTATAATTACCAGTATTACTACTGCTATTACTACAATTACTAGTACTACTACTGTTACAACTACTGCTATATTCTCCCTCCCTCCCTCCTTCTCTCTCCCTCTCTCTCTTTCTCTCTCTCTCTCTCTCTCTCTCTCTCTTTCTCTCTTTCTCTCTCTCTCTCTCTCTCTCTCTCTCTCTCTCTCTCTCTCTCTCTCTCTCTCTCTCTCTCTCTCACTCTCAGTTAAACTCACCATTACAGCTGAAGAAATACGCCACATTTAACTACCCCCTTAAAAGCTCTAACCCCACACAAATTACATTATCATAGCCTGAAATTACATTTTCACTCTAGATATGCTTTGCACTCCGAGCATAACTGTTATCAGCAAAGTAATTTCGGGTAATTACGCCAATTTAAGGTAATATACGATGGTAAATTCCCCAATGTTCGTTACCGGGTGTTTTCGGCCGAAATGTGTACGCCACTGAGAAGATAATACTTGGCTGCTATATTACCCCAGATAATATTATTGCAGATAATATCACTGACAATACTGCAATATTAGATTATAAGATATGACAGTTATTTACTTACATGTCTGTTCAATGGCAATTATATTGCTTATTTATAATTTAGACAATAATTCAGTAACACTTTAATAATCGATTAGACGATTATAATGATTATATGGTTAGACAATTATTATATTGTCTTAAAAGTCATGATATTTTTCTTAAGTGTAAATTAGACACAGTTAATAATTTATTTGTATTTTTTTTAGTTATATTTAGAAATCATTATACTATTTTTTCCCATCGTGTGTTAATAGTATATTTCTCGCCTTTTTGTGTTTGTTTTTCGTTGTTTTATTTGTGTTATGTGTTTAATGCTATTATATCAATAATATAATCACGAAGAGAAAATAATAATAGTAATAATAATATTGATAATAATATAAACAATAATAATAATAATAATAATAATAATAATAATAAAATTAATAATAATAATAATAATAATAAAATTAATAATAATAATAATAATAATAATAATAATAATAATAATAATAATAATAATAATAATAATAATAATAATAATAATAATGTACATGACTCAGTTTATATTTATGTCAATCACTGAAGAAAGTGTTCAAAGCTTACGATGGAAGCTGAGGTAAGCGAAGAATTAGCAGAGAGTAGATGGAGTGTTAAGGGAAGTAGATAAGCCAGATAAGGGGTTAGTAATAACAGTGTGAGGATCGGGCAAGGTAGATGAAGTAGATAAGGGGTTAGTAGGTCCAATACGATGGCTTGGATAAGGTAGTAGGAGTAGTAGCTGGTGGATTTGAGGACGTAGATAACAGGGTTAGCAGGGGTGGATGGAAGGTTTGGGTAACTACAGGAGATTGACGAGACTTTAGCATGGGTAGGTAGGAGAGGTAAATGAGTGGTCAGTAGAAGCAAAGGTAGATGGGGGAAGTGAAGGAAGGGGGGATGTTTGGATGGAAAGGTTAGAAAGGAGTAGATGGAGGTCCGGGGATGAGTAGAGAGCGGAAAGAGACATGCTTTTCCCCGAATCTGTGGAGGGCGTGAAACAACATAATGAGACTCAGTACCACTGTACCATTGTATCTTAGAAAACATTTAAACTATGAAATTATATATATTATATAAACATTTAAATATATAAATATATATATATATATATATATATATATATATATATATATATATATATATATATATATATGCAAAACAACCACTCTGAAAGAATAGAGAAATTCCAAGCGCTTTCGTGACTACTCACATTATCATAGTTCCTTGATAATGTGAGTAGTCGCGAAAGCGCTTGGAATTTCTCTATTCTTTCAGAGTGGTTGTTTTGCATATTTTGAAATCACCTGTTTACTGTGCTTATTGCATATATATATATATATATATATATATATATATATATATATATATATATATATATATATATATATATATATATATATATATATATATATATATATATATATATATATATATATATATATATATATATATATATATATGTATATATATATATATTGCTTCCTTTTGATATATACTGATAGAAAAATAAGATATTAGTTTGCTATATGTGTATTACACGTTAAAAAATGGGATATGATTTTTTCATTAATTTTTTAAATTGTTTTATTGTTTGGACGTGACGTTAGTGACTTCTTCAATACCCACAGACATCTGTAATGGCTATGTAGAATGTGGGCCTCTCGCAGCAACAGCCTGATTGAACAAACAGTCTCTTTGTGTAGTAAGAAGTAAATCTTTCATGATGTATATACACTTGAGTGCTACAGTATATATACACTTGGAGGGGCAAATCAGTTTTTATACACCTAGAATTTTATTACATAATATGATACAAAAGATTTAAGAGATACATTATTGATATAAAGATGGCATATACAGTACAAGAGATGTGACAATTTATTTTAATCCTCAATTTAGGAGTGTCGTGGTGTATAGCTAACATACAGCCATAATAACCTTTGTGCTGTCGGAAGGCTTCAAACCTTACCTTCAGTAAGGAAGGCTAGCCTCAGCTGAACTGGGAGGGTAGAACCCTCGATACCAGCACAGGCATAAAATTAAATTCCTGGGAACACTTTTTGGTGCTCAGAGAGTACAGAATACTAGCCACAATGTCTTGGCTGCAACAGTCTATAATTCACACACAAGATGGAACTCTAAGAGCAGCCATCTTCAGGTGGGGAGTTATGGGTATGGTAAATAAGACATATTGGCAACATGTGGGAATATTTTTTTTTTTTTTTTTGCTGTAACGTTTCGCCTACACAACAGGTTTCATCAGCTGAATACAGATGAATATATTACCGGAGAAAATAAAAGAAATAATTTTTAGACGATCAGTCCCTCAGGATTGGCAAGGGATGGTCAGTCCTTCAGACTTGACAGGGGATGGTCAGTCCTTCAGCCTTGGTAAGGGATGGTCAGTCTCTCACGTATGAGCGACTCATCACCTCATAATTACCTCTACTATCTCTGGTTTTGTTTTAGCTAGTAATCGACCGAAGATGCCACCCGTGAAGGCGATTTTTTGGGTAAAAAAAAATGCGTAAGTGTTGCACATATATCTTATTCAACAACTTGTCAGTGTTGCATAACATCAATCATACGACAGTTCATAATCAATTATGCAAATCAGCTGACAGCTGCTCACGGTGTTTATATTATCATTGTCTGAACAGTATTTACACTACTCGGGATTCAATGTAATTGAATCCTTTTCCACTGGCATTCTATGATCCCTAAAGGTGTAGTTCTTTCTCGTAAAAATAATAATAATATCCTACAAACAAAAAATGAATCTAGATCTCGTTTAGGTTCATCCTCGACCATTATAATATTGTGAGTAAAACAAAGTCAGAAATGAGTTCTGAAGATTAAAGAAACTGACAGAATTTCTAATATAATCATCACAGTAAAGCACACAAGCCCCTGAAATAGGGTAGACCTTTTAAGGACGAATCGAGCAAAAGAACCTTATCAAGTTATGATAAACCAAAACATCGATTTAGTTAAGGTTGTTTCACATATCTCCGTCATCTGTTTCTCTCCCCGTTGTCTATTCTGCCTTCACAAATATTATCATTAACGCAATAAAAAACACATTACTATCTTCAGCACACTGCAAAATACAACAAAATTTCACCTTCAACTTGCAGTAAACAAATGTCACTATCAAAACAAAATATCACTATCATCATTATGCTACACACACAAAACACCACTTAACACTGTACTGGAAGAGGTAAACATCTGGAGAGAACAAACAGGTGGGGTGGGGG
>NC_091292.1:9317254-9359754 GCF_038502225.1 Cherax quadricarinatus
GAGAAAGATGGCAGCAAGAAATGACTTGTCTGAGTGGGAATTATGATGACACATTCTTGCAACGGCTGCCTCTATGCTTAGCTTAGATGTCAAAACCCACCCACCAACCAACCAGCTCGCCCACCAAGCTGCCCACCCACAAGCTCAGTTACCCCCCATCGACCCACCCACACGACCCTCCATACATGACTTGGATGGACGGTCCAGTACCACCACACTACTCTCACACCCATCCAGCACTATCACAGAGTTCTCATCTCATGTTTGTTTACATTAAGTTGGCTGCAGAAACGTTCGTTGTTGAAGGAACTCCATGCAAACTCCATGCAAAGAGTACGTAACCTTTATTCGGCGCATGTACACACCCTCATTTACAGGCTATCTCCCCCAACCAGCGAACCAGGTTGCTAAGAGTTGATGATGGGGCCCCGTCGTTCAACTAGTGACCTGGTTCTAGCCAATAAGAAGATGGGTTTGGCAATCGCAGAGGTTATGTGGGTACCGCTCTCCTGTCTGCCCTTGTCATTCCCATTCTAGAGCTGGTTGAAGCACGGTCTGCTATCTTGTGGCTTCTATTTCTGCCTTGCTTACCGTGGAGTGCACTATACTTATCACTGTACATAGTGTACATATTGCTGTTCTAAATTGGTGAAGGATAATATAAGTCTAAACTTTTTTCTGCTGTGTTTATTTTGCTCCCATTACACCCGGGATAACAGGCCATTTGGAATCCTGGGTTGT
Organism: Cherax quadricarinatus; assembly: GCF_038502225.1. NCBI lineage: Eukaryota > Metazoa > Arthropoda > Malacostraca > Decapoda > Parastacidae > Cherax > Cherax quadricarinatus. Next base: position 9,317,996 of record NC_091292.1, read on the forward strand.
AATAATGATAGAGAAAAAGAGAAAGATGGCAGCAAGAAATGACTTGTCTGCGTGGGAATTATGATGACACATTCTTGCAACGGCTGCCTCTATGCGTTGCTTAGATGTCAAAACCCACCCACCAACCAACCAGCTCGCCCACCAAGCTGCCCACCCACAACCTCAGTTACCCACCCATCGACCCACCCACACGACCCTCCATACATGACTTGGATGGACGGTCCAGTACCACCACACTACTCTCACACTAATCCAGCACTATCACACTACTCTCACACCCATCCAGCACTATCACAGAGTTCTCATCTCATGTTTGTTTACATTAAGTTGGCTGCAGAAACGTTCGTTGTTGAAGGAACTCCATAAACACTACCTCACAACCACCCACTCCACTCCTACCCCCTTATTTTTATCTGTCCCTGACGTTAGAGTGGAATCAAGTATATTTTTACGTCCGATAATTCCAGGATTTTGGCGATAGCTATTTATTTAAGTTTTATCCGTGTTTATTTAAGCAGACAGAAGTGTGACGGGGTAAATTGGTGCCTGGCTGGTGGGACTTACCTGGTGATATGAGAATCACCATTCTTCTCATCTTTCTTCTCCTCCTCCTCTCTCACTTTCCATCTCCTCCCTTTCATCATCACCAATCATCATCATTATCACCAATCATCTTTTTTTATCATTATTAAATCCCTCCTTCTTCGCTAACTCACCATTTAAAGTATCACAAGGGTAAGAGGTCATAACACAAATTCTAAATTTCTTTGATTCCCTGATACAGATGAAAGGCTCTTGATTCAGTGAATCAGAGCTACATTTTTCTTTTCTCGGATCAAAATTAAATGCCTTACATTCCCTTGGGACCAGAGGCTGCAGAGCTCACTCAGAGAGACAGACCCAGGGGTGAGTTTTGTTTCTGGTACATTGCCAGAAACTCACATCAAACGAATTACCTCTGCAGCCAATGTTACATGGCATATCATAGACTTAGAGAATCAAAATAAAGTCATTCCGGGCCTCTTTATACAGCATAAGTCTGGACCATTTGTTTTTTAATATGCGACACTAGCATTGAATCTACATCTGAAAAAGCTTGTTAAGAATGCAGGAGAAAGTGTTGAGGTATGCAACTTGGTTATAAGTTATGAGCAGTGGTGAACCTATATTCTTGGGGCCCTGAAACTTGAACTGTTATGGGGGCCCCTTCGCAACCTCTTCTCATATAGTAGACCCCCCAAAATTTAACAATGTGGTTTAAAGTCGCTTCTTGAGCCCTTCCTGGATTAGGGACCCTGAAACTTAAGTTTCATTAGTTTCATAGTAGATCCTCCCCTGGCTATGAGGAGCGGCTGAGGGAAATGAATCTAACAACATTAAGATCAGAGGAGACATAATAACAACTTAAAAAATATTCATAGAGAGGGACACAGGTATTTTGAGGCACAGATGAGTGTTAAGACATAAAGAGGAAGTGTTTCTTCAGTCTTAGAGTGGTCAAGAAGTGGAATGACCTCGATAAAGAAGTGGTGAAGACAAGCTCCAAACTTAGTTTCAAGAGCAGGTACGATAGAGCCCGTGAGGCTATGAGGGAGTGAATCTGACAAGTGGTAAGTTGAGAGGCGGGACCAGGAGCTACGACTCGACCCCCTGTAACCGTATATAGGTGAGTACACATACACACACACAAACACACACACACACACACACACACACACACACACACACACACACACACACACACACACACGCACGCACGCACGCAAGAGAGGAATTGACAAGGTGAATAGGGACAGGATGTTCCAGAGATGGGACACAGCAACAAGGGGTCACAAGTGGAAATTGAAAACTCAGATGAGTCACACAGATGTTAGGAAGTATTTCTTCAGTTCCAGAGATGTCAGGAAGTGGAACAATCTGGAGAGTGATATAGTGGAAGCAGGATCCATGCATGGCTTTAAAAAGAGGTATAACAAATTTCTTTGAGCAACAGGAGAGTGGACCTAGTAACAACCAGCGAAGAAGCGGGGCCAGGAGGTACGACTCGACCCCTGCAACCACAAATAGGTGAGTGCAAAAAGTGAGCGCTCACACACACACACACACACACACACAGTTGAAGAAGTTGAAGGTATGGTATACAAATGCAGATGGAATAACAAATAAGTATGAGGAGTGGCATGAAAGAATCAAGGAGACATCCCCAGACATAATAGCACTCACAGAAACAAAACTCACCAGAATAATAACAGATTCAATCTTTCCACCCGGATATCAAATCCTCAGGAAAGACAGAGGGAGGAGAGGGGGAGGAGGAGTTGCACTGCTCATTAAAAGCCAGTGGGGTTTTGAGAAAATGGAAGGAATGGATGGCACGGGTGAAAGGGACTACTTAGTAGGAACAATCCAGTCTGAGGGACATAAGGTGATAATTGCAGTAATGTACAACCCACCACAGAACTGCAGGAGACCAAGAGAAGAATACGATGAGAGCAACAGAGCCATGGTCGACACACTAGCCGAGGTGGCCAGGAGAGCACATGTGGGGGGAGCAAAGTTACTAGTTATGGGTGATTTCAAGGAGATTGACTGGGAAAACCTGGAGCCCCATGGGGGTTCCGAAACATGGAGAGCCAAGATGATGGATGTAGTACTGGAAAACCTCATGCATCAACACGTTAGAGACACTACCAGAGAGAGAGGAGAAGATGAACCAGCAAGACTGGACCTTGTATTCACCTTGAGTAGTTCAGACATCGAGGATATCTTGTATGAAATGCCCCTGGGAGCTAGTGATCATGTGGTTCTGTGCTTCGACTACATAGTTGAGCTCCAAGTGGAGAGAGTAGCAGGAATAGGGTGGGAAAAACCAAACTACAAAAGGGGGAACTACTCAGGCATGAGGAACTTCCTTCAAAACATTCAGTGGGAGAGGGAACTGACAGGAAAACCAGTACAAGAAATGATGGACTATGTGGCAACAAAATGCAAGGAGGCAGAGGAGAGGTTTGTTCCCAAGGGAAACGGAAATAATGGGAAGAACAGAACGAGTCCTTGGTTCACCCAAAGGTGTAGGGAGGCAAAAACTAGGTGTACTAGAGAATGGAAAAGGTACAGAAGACAGAGAACTCAGGAAAATAAAGAGATTAGCCGAAGAGCCAGAAATGAATATGCACAGATAAGAAGGGAGGCTCAGCGACAATATGAAAATGACATAGCATCGAAAGTCAAGACTGACCCGAAGCTGTTGTACAGCCACATCAGGAGGAAAACAACAGTCAAGGACCAGGTAATCAGACTGAGGAAGGGTGATGGGGAATTCACAAGAAACGACCGAGAGGTATGTCAGGAGCTCAACACGAGATTTAAAGAAGTATTTACAGTGGAAACCAGTAGGACTCCAGGAAATCAGAACAGGGGGGTGCACCAGCAAGTGCTGGATGAGGTACATATAACCAAGGAGGAAGTGAAGAAGCTGCTATGCGAACTTGACACCTCAAAGGCGGTGGGACCAGACAACATCTCTCCGTGGGTCCTTAAAGAGGGAGCAGAGATATTGTGTGTGCCATTAACAAAGATCTTCAACACATCATTTGAAACTGGGCAACTCCCTGAGGTATGGAAGATGGCAAATGTAGTCCCAATTTTTAAAAAGGGAGACAGACATGAGGCACTAAACTACAGACCTGTATCACTAACGTGTATAGTATGCAAGGTCATGGAGAAGATCATCAGGAGGAGAGTGGTGGAGCACCTGGAAAGAAACAAGTGTATAATTGACAACCAGCATGGTTTCAGGGAAGGAAAATCCTGTGTCACAAACATACTAGAGTTTTATGACAAGGTGACAGAAGTAAGACAAGAGAGAGAGGGATGGATCGACTGCATTTTTTTGGACTGCAAAAAGGCCTTCGACACAGTTCCTCACAAGAGGTTACTGAAAAAGCTAGAAGATCAGGCACACATAACAGGAAAGGCACTGCAATGGATCAGAGAATACCTGACAGGGAGGCAACAACGAGTCATGGTACGTGACGAGGTGTCAGAGTGGGCGCTTGTGACAAGCGGGGTTCCACAGGGGTCAGTCCTAGGACCTGTGCTGTTCTTGGTATATGTGAACGACATAACGGAAGGGATAGACTCAGAAGTGTCCTTGTTTGCAGATGATGTGAAGTTAATGAGAAGAATCAAATCGGATGAGGATCAGGCAGGACTACAAAGAGACCTGGACAGGCTACAAGCCTGGTCCAGAAACTGGCTCCTTGAGTTTAACCCTGCCAAATGCAAAGTCATGAAGATTGGGGAAGGGCAAAGAAGACCGCAGACACAATATAGTTTAGATGGCCAAAGACTGCAAACCTCACTCAAGGAAAAAGATCTGGGGGTGAGTATAACACCGAGCATATCTCCTGAGGCGCACATAAATCAGATAACTGCTGCAGCATACGGGCGCCTGGCAAACCTACGGATAGCGTTCCGATACCTCAATAAGGAGTCGTTCAAGACACTGTATACCATTTACGTCAGGCCCATACTGGAGTATGCAGCACCAGTTTGGAATCCACACCTAGTCAAGCACGTCAAGAAATTAGAGAAAGTGCAAAGGTTTGCAACAAGACTAGTCCCAGAGCTACGGGGATTGTCGTACGAAGAAAGGTTGAGGGAAATCGGCCTGACGACACTGGAGGCCAGGAGGGTCAGGGGAGACATGATAACGACATATAAAATACTGCGCAGAATAGACACGGTGGACAAAGACAGGATGTTCCAGAGATGGGACACATACACAAGAGGTCACAATTGGAAGTTGAAGACTCAGATGAATCAAAGGGATGTTAGGAAGTATTTCTTCAGTCATAGAGTAGTCAAGTCGTGGAATAGTCTAGAAAGTGAAGTAGTGGAGGCGGGAACCATACATAGTTTTAAGGCGAGGTATGATAAAGCTCATGGAGCAGGGAGAGAGAGGACCTAGTAGCAATCAGTGAAGAGGCGGGGCCAGGAGCTATGACTCGACCCCTGCAACCACAAATAGGTGAGTACAAATAGGTGAGTACACACACACACACACACACACAAACAAACACACAAACACACACAAGCAGCCCACCCCACAGGCTAGATTATCCTACTACCATTGGTGCTACTCTGCTTTAACGAGAATTCGCAGTCAATTAGCAAGAATTAGCGAATGAGATCGGTGTAAATATAATGCGAATTCCAGTAAAAGACACACTGTCGTGATACGAACTAAAATCATTTGCAAGTCGAGGAGTTTCGCGAGTGTGCATAAAAAAATTGATTTGGCCATTTGATATTTACTGAGATGATGATGTAGTCACGAGCGAATCTGAAGTTAATCAGCATTAATGTAGTCACTCTGCATATTGAAACAGGCTGTGAAGGTTGAGTGTTTTATGTGTTTACCTTTGAGTCAGCAGAGTCAGCAATGTACTAAACACAGTCTGGCAAAGTGCATCCGACAGTAAGTTAGAATCAAAGGCTTAAAATGATCAGAATAGTCATTATGTAGGCATCTGTTTTTGTGTCTAACTGTGGTTTTTGATGAAGAAAAGCACAGGTGCAAAGCAAGCTCTTGTTCTGACGACGTATCGCTCTTTGTAAAGCTCCACTAAGTTATACTTGATAGGATAAAGCTCTACACAGAGCGAAACGTTGATATAATAAAAGATTGTTCTTCTCCTTTCTTTCATCACTGCCAAAAGTATGTCTTGGTATCCTAACTCAGATTTGCTAAAATTATGTTGTTATATGAGTAAATATTCCTGATTGTCCTTGGACACCACTGTGTAGTGATACAGTGAGTGGGTCACCGTATGACTAAGGCCTTCGTTAAAAAGTCGCATATTTCGCCTGACATACAAAATACCACCGTACGGAAAGCCAGGAATAATATTTGAGGAGTGTACTGAGACAGATATATTTACTCGACGTTCGTCACACACCCATTACGCATGCACTGTCCACCAGTGAACTAGCAATTCAGAGAGCAGCATTTTGGGGCTCCACTGCTATGCTTATTGTTAGTTCAACCAGCCAAGGCGACGTCTTCAGCGCACCTGGCTGGGGGGACAGACTTCCATTTCCACTGGTCTTGACCACTGTTGCTTTGAGTGGCTCTCATTTGTACCGTTTCCAAACTGCTTTACTCTCTTGTTACATTGTACAGTGTATATTGGTGAAGGAATACAGGGGGAAAGAAATCTGCCCCTACTTGCTTGCATTGCCCTTGCTTTGCTCTGATGAATTCTTTTTAAAAGACTTTCTGACTTAGTTACGACCGGGTGCAACAGGTCATCAGACTAACACCTGTGTTAGTAATAATATTAGATTCAGATTTTGCCGCGATTTTTTGTGGAAGGTAACGACTAGTTGACTGTGCACTCCACATTCTTCTTGCGGACGATGGCGGCTAGTTGACAGTGCACCTAGTATCTAACATAAAACATCAGCCAGCCTCCGAGGTGATATGAACCAAGTCTTCCAGTGGGCTACTGATAACAATATGTTCAATGAGGACAAAAATGAAATTGCGTCACTTAATGAAGGTAATGATAAGATATGAGTACAGGACAAACGCAAACCACTCGACTGAAAGTTTGGCAAATGACTTGAGAGTGATAATGCTGGGAGATGCCACGTTCATGGAACACAACAATGTTATCACAAAGGTAAGAAAGATTGGGGTGTATAACTAGAACCTTCAAAACAAGAGGTGCAAAGCCGGTGATATTTTTTAGGTCACTCGTTCTCTGTACGCTGGAATATTGCTTTGTACTTACGGCTTCCTTGGCTAGCGATATTGCAGAGCTGGAAAATGTCCAGAGAACCTTCACAGATTGTATAAACTCAGTCAAGCACCCAAATTACTATGAGCGCTTCTAGTCACTAACTGTACGCCTTTGCTATCCCTCCCTATTTTTGCAACATATCTATGACCTAAGAAAAAATACCACAGAGAAGCCCTTCGTTAAAGAGTACGTAGTAACAGATATACAGATGAGGAGGTTCATTTCGCTAGATGCAAAATTTTCCTTGGAGTTCGTCCTCGTCCTCGTCCTCGTCCTCGTCCTCTTCCTCCTCCTCCTTTTCCTCCTCCTCCTTTTCCTCCTCCTCCTTTTCCTCCTCCTCCTTTTCCTCCTCCTCCTCCTCCTCTACAGGTGCATGCCTAAGCATTCGCCTACCCACTAAACTCAGCAGCATACTTGACATGATTGAGTGATCAGACCATCTCACGGCTGGACGCGCTGACGTGCCCGTCCTGGGTGACACACTCACTGACCTTGACGACGACCAGTCGTGGTTTATCTGAAAATAAAGAAATTTTATCTCTTTACTGAAATCTTAAAACGACACTTACAGCCGTCTCTTCAAATATTATTTTCTTATGAGAGTTTTAAAGAGAAATTCAAAGAGACTGACATAAAAAGAACATTAGTTATCCTCGAAGGGATACTTTTAGTGGTTGCAGATTTTTTTTTCTTGCTCGAAGGTTTTCGTTTATAACTCGATAACGCCTCATCCAGTCGGCTTCGAATTCTCAACGCCAGTCAACTGTAACTAGAGGAAGGTTCAAGGAACCACTGGTCTGTGCAGGTACTCTGTCAGTTATATATTGCCCTTTGCTGGTTTTGGTTTCAATGCGATAACCTGAGAAAGCCTCTTGTGTTCGACCTCAAACTTTCAACACTGGTTTATCATATTTAAAAGAGAGATAAGATTGTTACTGGAATGTGTAAGAGTTTATTTTTCAGTTTTACTGATACAATTGCCTGGTATTTTTTTTCCCTTCAAATATCTTGGGAATGCCTCTTCTAAACAGCCTCACTCTTAAATGGCTGATATATCTGGAGTGTACCTGGAGGAGGTTTAAGGGGTCAATGCCCCCAGTACATTTTATGAAAATGGCCTGAGGCTGTGTAGATGCAGATTTGCCAATTTAAGAATTTCGGAAGATTTTTATTTTATATTAGACTGTATGACCTTAGTGGATTTAGCGTTTAGTTATGATTACAATAATTTAATTTTGTAAGATAACTAGAGACTGCGTTAATGGTCCAAATCGGACCGAAACGTCATCATAAAGTTTGTTCCTCCTGTGTGCGGGTTGTGTAGAGAATGCATCTTCTGGTCGGCTTTCTATTGGGTTATGTAGGTATCAAACTGTCATTTTTATTATGTAATAGAGATATTACTTGTCATACTACTGTTTGTAAATATATCTTGTTCTTGGTTTTAAATCTTCGATGATAGCTTTTGTACACATTAGAAATTTATACCTCACTGTGCGCTATTCCTTTCGCATGCATTGAGGTAGAGGGAGTCAGGCTCATCAGGCACGGGAATACTTTTCCCGAATTGCACAGCGATCAACACTCGTCTGCATATTATCATACTGGTGAGGAATCCCTAAATCCGTAGAAATCAGATCCTGGGCAATGATAGGTAATCAAACCGAGGAGAGAAAAGATAACTCCAGTTTAAATAGCTCTTAACCTCACTAGACTGAAGAGAAGTAACTGTTTTACAATAAGCACCATGAGACTTGTTCTGGGAGCGGGTCGAGGGGGCGATGATACTGAAATCTACATTAGCTATACAAAAGCTACGTAAAAAAAATGATAAAAAACTGAAACAATGCTGCAGTAACAACCGTGTTAATTGTTTAATGGAGCCGAACATCTGCTATCAAATCATAAAACCACATTTGTGTCAGAGGCATCCCCATCCTCCTTCATCTTAATTTTATTGATATATGATCCCCGAGACAGACACTTTCATTCTCCCAAGACAATTAACGCCGGTATGTTGTTAAGTGGCAGTTCAATGGTTTTATGGGAATCCTAAATGTTGCAACAGGAGGTTTCATAATTTGTTCTGTCTGTTGTAGAACTGGACGATAATGTGGAGCCAGGCACTTTATGTCTGTAGGAAATTTGTGAATGGAATACACAAACGCACACACATACACGCACAAACACACACACACACACACACACACACACACACACACACACACACACACACACACACACACACACACTCATGGAACAGGGAGATTGTGGACCTAGAAGCGATCAGTGAATAGGCGCTGCCAAGAGCTATGATTCGACCCCTGCAACCACAGTTAGGCGAGTTTACACAATCCTTGCTCTCCCTTTTAGCTACATACCGTTAGTATTGCAATCATAACTAAACGCTAAACTTACAAGGGTCATTTAGCTATACCACAGATTAGAAGTTTTCTGTTTCGTGGGCCTTCTCTTGTACATCCTTCACACTGCGCTCTTCCTCCCACTTCCAGGTCTGATTCCTTCCACTTTCTGACGTCTTTAACTTTCATCTGTTCTTCCTTGTTTTCGATCCCTGCTATTCAAACTTTCTTTCCTTGTCTCTCTTACGAGGTTGTCTTTGTATCTTATACGTTGCTATCGTTTCTTCCTTGATCGATCTATCCTTCAAAATCGTCAGGTTCAGTTGTTTTAGTCTCGCGCAGGTCACCGGTCAGTCAATCTAACCTAAGCGATAAACCCACAAGGGTCATACGGAGGCAGGTCAGCGGTCTCAGCTTCGTTAATTAGTTTCATAGTTTCGGAAGTAGTTTCGTTTCTGTATATGCTTGGCCTTCTATTGTACTTATTCTAGGGTGTTTCACCTTGCTTGAAACTTGCAGTGTCCTGTCCCCCAGTATGTAGTGTCTACGGTATTCTTCCTCTGTATCAGAAGCACAAAATTACATGGACAGGAGGACTTCTTGTAGGGAAGTGAGGAAAGGGAGGCCGATGCTCTCGTGGCTACTCAGAGAAATAATTAAGGTAAAAAGAAGAGAAATTAGGCTAAAATAGACGAGAATCAAACTGAACACACCTAACTCAGACCCATAGATGGCGCCCGTAGGCGAGGTGTGCAAAACAAAACGACACAGAAATGTAACCAGGAAACTACCACACCGCCAGTCATTCCAGGGGTAAATTTGGTCCTGGGACCTTGATCAAGGTCCCAGGACCGAAACGTTTTCTAATATGTCCTAGCGTTTGTTCACGTGTCTTTTTAAATCAATTTGTCGGTATAAGTTACCAAGATGTATACCAAATACAATTAATGTCTAGGAGAATCATTAACCTTACACATTACATAGTCTTTCCCGCCTCACAACTTTGCTGTAGCGTTTAGTTATGATTATAATAAAAATCATTCATAGCTTTACAGTTGCTGTTAATGAATTCCAGTCACTTTATTTGACCATTCCTGCAGTCTTTCTAGATCATCCTGTAGTATTTTTCTTTCGTCGGTATTGAAGCTCCTCACAAATTTTGTGTCAGCAGTAAAACATAGGATTTTGTCAATCCTGTCATGACATTGACAACACGAGGACCATTTATATTTCAGTAATTGACCCTTGTGACCCAGTGGCGTGCCTAAGGTATGGCAGGTATGGCACTTGCCCTGGGCGCCACTTGAAGGGGGGCGCCAGTTTCTATTAAAGTTAGACAAGCCATCCTCGAATAACAAAAATAATTTTCTTCAGATGTATCTTGTAGTGCAATAATTTGTTACTTAAAAGATTATTGAGCTTGACTTGTATTTTTGAGTTGATTTTATGGTAAAGTTATTTAGAAGATGGGTGTCAGATGTTTGGACACGGGCGCAATTTTCAGTGCTTGCCATAGACACTATTTTCCATAGATACACCCCTACGCTTCCCGTCAGTCTTGATTCTTGCTCCCTTGTGAATGTATGTTGTCTCCTTAGCTACTGATAATCTACGATTCTCACCCCTCCCAGCTTTTCTTCTTTATGGATCATTATCAAATGCTATTTTTAAAATTCAGGAATATTTAGTATATCCTTCGGGTCCTTTCTGGCTTTATCTCTTATCCTGTTGCTGGGATGTTCCTTCTCCAAATCCATTTTGATTGCCTTTTATAAATTCGCTGCTCTGCAGATACCCTGTTATTTGCATTCTAATCGCCTTCGTCATTACATTCGATAACAAGGACGCCGATGATATCCTGGACTGTAGTTCAGCAATATCTGTTTGACCCTTTGTTTCAATATTGGAAGATGTGCTATTTCATTTATTTTTTATATATGCGCCGTTTCTATTCCTTTTGTCCCCTCCTCCACTTTCTCCTCCTCTCCTCCTCCTATTCCTCCTCCTTCTCCTTCTCCCTCTCCTTCTCATTTACACTATCATCATATTCTTGAAGCACTGAACTCGTAAGGGCCACACAGAAACTAGGAAATGGAAGAAATGAAGGGGCAATCAGTTTTGACCAGAGCATCAAGGCATCCTCTTTGAAAGGATGGTGACACACTGTCAGGATTTATTCCTACCTCGTTGCATAAATGTTATCCATACTTTAACGCATCGTTTGTCTGGTGTTATGTCTCTGGGAAGAACGCCGCTTTAAATCTTATTTCAGTTTCACATCGTTGTCATTTCCTGTATGTTCTACCACTTCCTCCCTGAGCCTTGGCTGGGTTAAAATTCTATCGACTACACAAAAGGATACCTTAAGCCCTAGAATAGGTGCTACAGTACACCATCAGTGTATATACAATGAGGGACGTTCACCTCTGTGTATGACTTTGTTCAGCCTCATGACTTTTTCCTTTATAGTTATGTTACAGTCATGTGAACGTGTAACTCATCATTAGTGAAGCCATGCTATGTGGTACTCAATTATTATTTATATTAGAAGCAGTAATAATAATAATAATAATAATAATAATAATATTATTATTATTATTATTATTATTATTATTATTATTATTATTATATTTAAATTGCAAGAAATTTATTGAATTTTTCTTTATAAAATAATGTAAAAATCTGCCTGTATCTGAATGATTAGTATAAATTTTATAACCAGAGATACAGTTCTGTCAGCTTTGTAATTTATTGGAATTCCCGTTGAAAAGTTACGTTTACAAACGTGGCCCAGTTGTGTGAAACAAGGGACTTTGCTAAAATTTATAGCTGTGGCCCAGGTTTACACAGCAAATGGCCACTTTTAGCGTTTTAAGTGTGATCAGTGTGTATAAATTAAGTGGCGATATTAGCATTATAATTGTGGATAAGCTGACCACATATACCTTTATATGTGTGGGTCAGGCGTGTAAATTTAGTGGCCATAATTATATAATTACATGTATAAATTAAGTGGCCATTTTTAACTGTTTGTGACCCAGGTGTATAAAATAGGTGACCATAATTAAGACTATATTTGTAGCCCAGGTGTGTACAGTTGCTGGACAGAAAGAACCTTGCCAGGGCTGGGCGAGGCGCGTACGTCAAATAGCCACACATCCAAAACGTTCATCAAAGAACAAAGAAGATCCATACATCACGACGGAGAACACGATGAACAAGTCTCGTACTCTCTCATATCTCTGACTCCCTCTCTCTCTCTCTCTCTCTCTCTCTCTCTCTCCCTCAGCTGATTCACGTACACCACACAACACAAGAGACGTGTTTGTTTTTTCACCCTTCCAGTATTGTTTATGACTTCCTCATTTGCATAAAGTTCAGCCTCGCTCGGCTTCAAACTCACATCCTGGACACCTCCAGTCGTTGACTCACCTTGAAATTTTTGCAATTTCCAATATGCCTCTATCAAAAACTATTTTTTTCCTATCTGTAGACATGATAATTGAATCAAATATTCGAATATGAGAGAGAGAGAGAGAGAGAGAGAGAGAGAGAGAGAGAGAGAGACTGGGAGCAGAACCAAGACTGTCAAGAATAGCATCATCAACGTCTATGCGGTTTATTTATGACGTTTCGGATGTTTCTTCCTCAATCATCAGAATCTGAAAAATATCAAGAAAATACCATTTTAAAATCATGTTACACGGTCATTCTTAAAAAAGTTTAAATTACAAGTATCTTAATTCTATACTGATGCATGCATGTTATTTCTGTCATAAATCAATATCATATATCATATAGTCTATATTTTGTACTTAATTTTAGTTGTAATTAGAATTGTAACACGTGTGTGCATATATATATATATATATATATATATATATATATATATATATATATATATATATATAAAGTATATATATATATATATATATATATATATATATATAATATATATATATATAAAATATATATATTATTTTTATTATTATCACACTGGGCGATTCCCACCAAGGCAGGTTGGCCCGAAAAAGAAAAACTTTCACCATCATTCACTCCATCACTGTCTTGCCAGAAGGGAGCTTTACACTACAGTTTTTAAACTGCAACATTAACACCCCTCCTTCAGAGTGCAGGCACTGTACTTCCCATCTCCAGGACTCAAGTCCGGCCTGCCGGTTTCCCTGAACCCCTTCATAAATGTTACTTTGCTCACGCTCCAACAGCACGTCAAGTATTAAAAACCATTTGTCTCCATTCACTCCTATCAAACACGCTCACGCATGAATGCTGGAAGTCCAAGCCCCTCGCACACAAAACCTCCTTTACTCCCTCCCTCCAACCGTTCCTAGGCCGACCCCTACCCCGCCTTCCTTCCACTACAGACTGATACAGAGTACTCTTGAAGTCACTCTGTTTCGCTCCATTCTCTCTACATGTCCGAACCACCTCAACAACCCTTCCTCAGCCCTCTGGACAACAGTTTTGGTAATCCCGCACCTCCTCCTAACTTCCAAACTACGAATTCTCTGCATTATATTCACACCACACATTGCCCTCAGACATGACATCTCCACTGCCTCCAGCCTTCTCCTCGCTGCAACATTCATCACCCATGCTTCACACCCATATAAGAGCGTTGGTAAAACTATACTCTCATACATTCCCCTCTTTGCCTCCAAGGACAAAGTTCTTTGTCTCCACAGACTCCTAAGTGCACCACTCACCCTTTTCCCCTCATCAATTCTATGATTCATCTCATCTTTCATAGACCCATCCGCTGACACGGCCACTCCCAAATATCTGAATACATTCACCTCCTCCATACTCTCTCCCTCAAATCTGATATCCAATCTTTCATCACCTAATCCTTTTGTTATCCTCATAACCTTACTCTTTCCTGTATTCACTTTTAATTTTCTTCTTTTGCACACCCTACCAAATTCATCCACCAACCTCATCAACTTCTCTTCAGAATCTCCCAAGAGCATGGTGTCATCAGCAAAGAGCAACTGTGACAACTCCCTCTTTATGTGATTATCTTTTAACTGCAAGCCTCTTGCCAAGACCCTCGCATTTACTTCTCTTACAACCCCATCTATAAATATATTAAACAACCACGGTGACATCACACATCCTTGTCTAAGGCCTACTTTTACTGGGAAATAATTTCCCTCTTTCCTACATACTCTAACTTGAGCCTCACTATCTTCGTAAAAACTCTTCACTGCTTTCAGTAACCTACCTTCTACACCATACACCTGCAACATCTGCCACATTGCCCCCCTATCCACCCTGTCATACGCCTTTTCCAAATCCATAAATGCCACAAAGACCTCTTTAGCCTTATCTAAATACTGTTCACTTATATGTTTCACTGTAAACACCTGGTCCACACACCCCCTACCTTTCCTAAAGCCTCCTTGTTCATCTGCTATCCTATTCTCCGTCTTACTCTTAATTCTTTCAATAATAACTCTACCATACACTTTATGAGGTATACTCAACAGACTTATCCCCCTATAATTTTTGCACTCTCTTTTGTCCCCTTTACCTTTATACAAAGAAACTATGCATGCTCTCTGCTAATCCTTAGGTACCTTACCCTCTTCCGTACATTTATTAAATAATTGCACCAACCACTCCAAAACTATATCCCCACCTGCTTTTAACATTTCTATCTTTATCCCATCAATCCCGGCTGCCTTACCCCCTTTCATTTTACCTACTGCCTCACGAACTTCCCCCACACTCACAACTGGCTCTTCCTCACTCCTACAAGATGTTATTCCTCCTTGCCCTATACACGAAATCACAGCTTCTCTATCTTCATCAACATTTAACAATTCCTCAAAATAATCCCTCCATCTTCCCAATAACTCTAACTCTCCATTTAATAACTCTCCTCTCCTATTTTTAACTGACAAATCCATTTGTTCTCTAGGCTTCCTTAACTTGTTAATCTCACTCCAAAACTTTTTCTTATTTTCAACAAAATTTGTTGATAACATCTCACCCACTCTCTCATTTGCTCTCTTTTTACATTGCTTCACCACTCTCTTAACCTCTCTCTTTTTCTCCATATACTCTTCCCTCCTTGCATCACTTCTACTTTGTAAAAACTTCTCATATGCTAACTTTTTCTCCCTTACTACTCTCTTTACATCATCATTCCACCAATCGCTCCTCTTCCCCCCCGCACCCACTTTCCTGTAATATATATATATATATATATATATATATATATATATATATAAGTATATATATATATATATATATATATATATATATAAATATATATATATATATATATATATAATGTATATATAATCATTCATAAATATTTATATTCTCTTTTGAAACAGGAGAGTGAATGCATATCAGAAATGCTGACAGCTGTGCAGAAGAGCTGTCAGCAATGTCATGTGTTGTGCTTGTAGTAAGATCAAGGGGGCCTCTTGCATGCTTCACTCTCTACAACTGTACTGAGAGATTGATCAGCCAGAAAAAAAATAGAGTTAATGTTAGGCGGTAAATGAATCGAGGATTTAAATAATAATAATATTAATAAGTGTATATGCATCGGTGATATGCCTGTGTCCAATTTCGAGAGTTTGTTTACATTTGTAACCCGGCATGTGACTGGGCTTTTCTGTTGGCTGCCTGTTTATTATCAAGGCTGTTGGTGTAGACGGCCGACTGGTTCATCAACCACAGTCTGGTTGATCTAGCCTAACATCATTAACGCATTTCGACAAATCCGCTTAAAATCTAAATGCAAGAAACTGACTGTTTTTGTTTACGAAGGACGAGTTGCTGATGTGTCTAGCACTTACGGCAGCAACTTCGTTATTTCTTCTTCATTTTTTTTTAAATACCAGCCTATTCTGTAAAGTTTGTTTCTTTTTCCAGGCTCACACAAGCTTTTCCAGACACAGACATAGGATCTTCCTACTTCAGACACACGTTTAACACTTTATATGTCTGTTTTTTTTTCTTTCTTTCTTTATTTAAGTGTTCTTTCTGAATAGCCTATTTTCATCATTCAACCTAGTCAATGTTTCCTTATTTTTCTCTCTGAGAAGTCTTTCTTTACCCTTTATCTCTTTTATTCCCCGTGTGTAGTCTGCCTTCTTTATTGTTCTCCTTGAGTAGGCTCCCATCTCATTTACGGCCATCCGTGAGTAGGCTCCCACGTCTTACAGTTCTCAGTTAGAATGCTCCTTTCTTTGGGTTCCCTGGGCTTCCATCTCTTTACAGCCAAGTCACCTCATGTTGTTTTTGCAGTACAGTATACTTGGACATGCCTAGCATGGACCAGTAGGCCTGTTACAGTGCTCCTTCTTTCTTCTCTTCTTATGTTCTATACAAAGAAAGCAGGCAAAAAAAAAATTCATCCTTCTCAGCGTGTTTTTCTCTAACTTTCTAATCCTTTTTCTCTTACCCATCTTCCTCCTCCATCTCCTCTGTCTTATATCTTGTAACCAAATGCATCCACGTCCTTCCTCTCATCCACCCGCTCTTCCTCGGGCCTGTTCTTCCTGCCTTCCGTTCTCCATCTCCGGGACACGAGCCCATATTTTACGCCGCTTCTTTTGTTTCTCCGCTTTGCTTTAACGATGCCGGCGAGAAGGGGGTTGAACGATAACGACAAGAGGGTTTAACGATATCAGCGAGAGGGAAGGTTTTAAACGATACCTTGCGAGCGGTTTTTAACAACGCCGTCGGAGAGGTTTACGTGGTGCGCCAGTGTGCCTTCCTCATGTCCGCGTGGGCGAGCAATTGTCGGATAGATAATGAAGGAGTTCTTAGCTAATTCATCGGCAGTTTTTATGACTTATCGAGAAAGAGCTCCGGCAAGCAGGCTCTCGTACTCCTCTCACGGTTCACTCGGTCTGATTTTTTTTTTTGTCTTATGTTTTCCATGTTATTAATAACTTTTTTATTTATTTTTTTGGGTCTCGCAAGCGACAGATTTTTTTACGACGAGAGGTGGGGGGGGGAAGAAGGAATCTATTCACGCTTCACGGATCCTAATGATGAAAGGTCGAAAAAGAAGAAGAAACAACAGCAGCAAACAATAACAGGATTTTTGTCTGGTTATAAGTACAGAAAGGTTAATAACCCAGGAGGATTTAATAACAAAAGAAAACCAAGAAAGGGACTGCGGTTCATTTCTGTTGTCTTTTTTTATTTTTTTATTTTTAGGTGCATCTCAAAGAGGCAACTCACAACAGCCGACTAACTCCTAAGTACCTATAAACTACTAGGTGAATTGTAGCAGCTAATGTTAGGACACTTGTCCATACATGTCGCTTCTCCCGGGATCTGAACTTGTCCTATCTGTTGTGAGTCGAATGCTGTAGCGGTGAGCTACGAGCGTGTGTGGGAGAGGAATCTCTACACGCATCACGAACTGTTGTAAGACGTAGTATAGCCGCTGGATGCGACCGGCTCTCCAGGCCTCGATGATTTACCTGGATGTATATCAGCCAGCACAAGCAGACGACTCCCAGTGATATGAGATATTATGGGAAGTTTGTTTACTTGAAGCATTCGCTTTTGTTGTGTATTTACTCTGTGTGTGTGTGTGTGTGTGTGTGTGTGTGTGTGTGGAGGGAAGGTGGAGTTGAGGATGGAGTTGTAAAATAAATTAATACAGGAATGTTGAAGAGAGATGTGGCTTTAAAAGAAAATGAATATGAAATAAAGTGGGAGTTGTCATAGTTCCTGTTTGCTGATGACACAGTGCTTTTGGGAGGTACCAAATTTATCTTCCTACGAAGCTTTTCATTATCTGCAAAGTTTTACGATAACTCATTTATTCCTCAATACACACTTTGTACTGACTGACCATGTTTTAAGCTTCGTTCTTCTTCTCCGTGTAATCTGCGTTCATTTTACAATGTTTACATTATGAAAAATCCTCCACATGCTAACTTTTTATTCTCTCTTATTAACATTTGTTACATTATTCTGCTAATAATTTCCTTTCCCTTCTGCGCCAGCTTTCCTCTGGTCACAAACCTCTGTTGGATGCTTCAACGTTTCGCTCTTATATACCCACTATAGCTCAACGTTTTTCTTTATTTTTTTTTCTCAAACACGCCAACTTTTATTCTAGCAATTGCTTATATATCTCACTAAATATTTACTTTTTTTAATTTATTTAATTTCACTTTTAAACATTAACCACACCAGGTTTCTTCCTATTCCTACCACACCATAAAATATACCACACCATAATACCACACCCAACACCACATTCCACCTTACCACCCATCACTTACAACACAACATACCACACTACAACACCTTACAATACGTCACACCATAACACAATACCACCACCACCTTACAGCAGAACATACCACACCATAACGGTACACCAGGCAACCTACTACACCACAACACCACAGCAGCACCTAACGCCACCACACGACTATACAAGACTATAACACAATACTACCACTCAGAAGCACACCACCCATCCAGGTATTTAAGCAGGTCTCTCCAGGTATCTTGAGACTGATGGCCGCTGCTATGAAATATCCCTTTCATTTATAACAACAAATCTTGGGTACGCTTGAAGGCGAGATAGTTACATGATTTAAGGTACTACAGTGAGGTGCTGTCTCTTGCCACTTTGTATAGCGTCGTATGACACTTCGGGGCCTCTATATCATGCGTAAATTGTTGTACTCTCCGAGCTGCGTCTGCTGGGGTTGAGTCTCAGCTTCTGGCCCCGCCTTTGAAACTGCAATCTCCGATATTATTGCTTAATGGCCTCTCTAGCATTGTCATACCTACTCTTGAAACTGTGTAGAGTTTGCTCGCCTCTGTGTGTGTATTATAATTTATATATAATTTATAAAAAGCTATAAAGATAATAAAATATATAGCAGCTTTATACATTTTTTACAATATTCACATTACCTACCAACAGAAGCAAGAAAAGTGAAAGCAAAGCAACTCCACCCTTTAGGGCGAGAATCGCGTCTAAAATAGCACGATTGTGGTTCCTATGAGACTCTTCGCTTGTGATCTCTCAATATATGACAAAACTGTATTTATTCCTTTGGTATATTTTTTCAATATCTGAACTTTATGGCTGCATGAAGAATTGGCTGATGATGTTAATTTCGTCAGTTGGGAAACACGTGGAGGCACGTGTAGAAATTTTAGTTTATTTTTTGTTAATGTGGATTCTGTAGCGTCCTCTGAGTCTGCGGGGGAAATATTAAGTTGTGTTTATTGTTATTGTTGATGCTGAGTAAACGAGAGAAAGAGAGAGAGAGAGAGAGAGAGAGAGAGAGAGAGAGAGAGAGAGAGAGAGAGAGAGAGAGAGAGAGAGAGAGAATGTGTGCGTGAGCGTGTTCAGGAAAATTAAAATGAAGCTTACGTAGCAGCGTACATAAGAGATAATTTTGTCAGTCAGGGTCTAACTGGAGGATATTCCGGGGATCAATACCCCAGCGGCCCGGTCCATGGCCAGACCTCCTGGTGGATCAGGGCCTGATCAACGAGGCTGTTACTGCTGGCCGCTCGTAGTCCAACGTACGAACCACAGCCCGGCTGATCCGGGCTGTGGGAGGGAGAGATAGGGAGGGGAGATGGAAAGAGGGGGAATGAGAGGGGAAAGATACGCGAACACTCCACCATAATAGCATCACTGGGCAGTACCATTCAACCAGCTAAGCAAAAGTACTTAACCAGCCTCGTTCTTCTGCTATTTGAGTCACTAGCTTATCCTAAGACAATACAACATTCAAGAATACAATTCCAAAATATATTTACTTAATTGCACGCTTTAAATCCTACGAACTTTTGTTACGAATTGTTTCTACAGTTTATAATTGTTAGCAACAGTAATTGCTTATTTCTGCACATTCTAAGATATAGTAGTGAGAAGTATAAAATTAATAACAGTATGAAATTAATAACAGTCCTCTCCTGGAGTTGGTACACCATCCCACTACATATACAAGTAAGTTCAAGGTGTCCTGGCTATCATATATACGAGTAAGTTCAAGGTGACCTGGCTATCATATATACGAGTAAGTTCAAGGTGACCTGGCTATCATATATACGAGTAAGTTCAAGGTGTCCTGGCTATCATATATACGAGTAAGTTCAAGGTGTCCTGGCTATCATATATACAAGTAAGTTCAAGGTGTCCTGGCTATCATATATACGAGTAAGTTCAAGGTGACCTGGCTATCATATATACAAGTAAGTTCAAGGTGTCCTGGCTATCATACATACGAGTAAGTTCAAGGTGACCTGGCTATCATACATACGAGTAAGTTCAAGGTGACCTGGCTATCATATATACAAGTAAGTTCAAGGTGTCCTGGCTATCATATATACGAGTAAGTTCAAGGTGACCTGGCTATCATATATACGAGTAAGTTCAAGGTGACCTGGCTATCATATATACGAGTAAGTTCAAGGTGTCCTGGCTATCATATATACGAGTAAGTTCAAGGTGACCTGGCTATCATATATACGAGTAAGTTCAAGGTGTCCTGGCTATCATATATACGAGTAAGTTCAAGGTGTCCTGGCTATCATATATACGAGTAAGTTCAAGGTGACCTGGCTATCATATATACGAGTAAGTTCAAGGTGTCCTGGCTATCATATATACGAGTAAGTTCAAGGTGTCCTGGCTATCATATATACGAGTAAGTTCAAGGTGACCTGGCTATCATATATACGAGTAAGTTCAAGGTGTCCTGGCTATCATATATACGAGTAAGTTCAAGGTGACCTGGCTATCATATATACGAGTAAGTTCAAGGTGTCCTGGCTATCATACATACGAGTAAGTTCAAGGTGTCCTGGCTATCATATATACGAGTAAGTTCAAGGTGACCTGGCTATCATATATACGAGTAAGTTCAAGGTGTCCTGGCTATCATATATACGAGTAAGTTCAAGGTGTCCTGGCTATCATATATACGAGTAAGTTCAAGGTGACCTGGCTATCATATATACGAGTAAGTTCAAGGTGTCCTGGCTATCATATATACGAGTAAGTTCAAGGTGTCCTGGCTATCATATATACGAGTAAGTTCAAGGTGTCCTGGCTATCATATATACGAGTAAGTTCAAGGTGTCCTGGCTATCATATATACGAGTAAGTTCAAGGTGACCTGGCTATCATATATACGAGTAAGTTCAAGGTGACTTGGCTGTCTCATATAGAGGTAAGTTCAAGGTATCCTGGCTATTTCATATAAAGGTAAGTTCAAGGTGTCCTGTCTCATAAACGAGTAAGTTCAAGGTGTCCTGGCTATCATATATACGAGTAAGTTCAAGGTGACCTGGCTATCATACATACGAGTAAGTTCAAGGTGACCTGGCAATCATATATACGAGTAAGTTCAAGGTGACCTGGCTATCATATATACGAGTAAGTTCAAGGTGACCTGGCTATCATATATACGAGTAAGTTCAAGGTGACTTGGCTGTCTCATATAGAGGTAAGTTCAAGGTATCCTGGCTATTTCATATAAAGGTAAGTTCAAGGTGTCCTGTCTCATAAACGAGTAAGTTCAAGGTGTCCTGGCTATCATATATACGAGTAAGTTCAAGGTGTCCTGGCTATCATATATACGAGTAAGTTCAAGGTGACCTGGCTATCATATATACGAGTAAGTTCAAGGTGACCTGGCTATCATATATACGAGTAAGTTCAAGGTGACCTGGCTATCTCATATAGAGGTAAGTTCAAGGTATCCTGGTTATTTCATATAAAGGTAAGTTCAAGGTGTCCTGTCTCATATACGAGTAAGTTCAAGGTGTCTTGGCTATCACATATATGAGTAATTTCAAGATGATCATCTCAGGATTGTGAATGGTCTTGCGTGTTCCGAACAAATATACTTACTCGATGTCCACGCAAATTCTGGCTAACGCACATACG
The DNA here is from genome assembly GCF_038502225.1 of Cherax quadricarinatus. Taxonomy (NCBI): domain Eukaryota; kingdom Metazoa; phylum Arthropoda; class Malacostraca; order Decapoda; family Parastacidae; genus Cherax; species Cherax quadricarinatus. The sequence continues at coordinate 9,340,099 of NC_091292.1, forward strand.
AGTAACTTGAAGGAATCCCTGATACCCCCATCACTTTATACATTTCATACTGTATGCCCAGAAGTCGCGCAGTGAGAGAAGCGGATCTCTCTCCACCACTCCTTGCGCTTAATAACTATTACAACCCAGGGACAATAAGGCCTGTTATCCTGGGTGTAAAGGGGAGCAAGAAGCAGAACAAACACAACTGAATGACTTTGAAATATATTTTCCTTCACCAAGAGCAATAGCGGTTATTTACACATATGTACACTATATACCGTTGGAAATGTATGTATACAACACGGTTTAGGCAAGGCCAAGACACAGCCTGGAGACAGAATGGACAACCGTGCTCAACCAGCTCTAGTATGGAAATGACAAGGGTAGACAGGTGGGTGGTGACCACACCTCTACAATTGCCAGACCCACCTTCTCATTGGCTGAAAATGGGGAATTAACGAACGATGGGGCTTCATCGTTCGACTCTAGTACTGGTTCGCTGGTTGGGGAGATAGACTTTCAATGAAGGTGTGTACATGCGCCGAATAAAGGTTACGTACTCTTTGCATGCCACAATAACCTACACAACTTTATCGCTACATATGATAACAGCATTAATAATTTAACATATACCCATGATTTACCTACGTTTCACTATTTGCATCCTATATTACTCATTAAATTCGTCCTCTTGTATAACTCAGTTCTTGACAACAAGACCACCATATCAGTCCCATGGGAGCAAAATGCTGCACATGAATCGGAATGTTATTTGTGCTTACACTGCGTACAATAAACCGGTTTTATACATTTAAAGATACATATTTTTTTTCGATAGGTCCAGAATGATTTTTGGCAAAATTATTGCAAACAAAAATTTTCGCTTGCCTTATTCGGCAAGAAGAGAGTTGCTATTTAAACCAAAATTGCAAGACACACACACACACATATATACACACACAAACACACACACACACACACAAACACACACACACACACACACACACACACACACACACACACACACACACACACACACACACACATATATATATATATATATATATATATATATATATATATATATGTACAAACCAACAACTGTGAAAGAATAGAGAAATTCCAAGTGCTTTCGTGACTACTCACATTATCAAGGAACAATAAAAGTAATGCATCAAAGGAAGGCATATAAACGGTCTAGACCACACCTCACTATCACATCTCACAACAAAGCAACACCTGATGCGCGACTCATAAGAAAGAAAACACTGCAGCAGGTCTGCTGGCCCAACTAGACAGGTCCTTCACACAACCCACAAGCAAACTATTCTACCCAAGAATTAAGAATTTTAAAATTTATTATTTGTCCAATGTATTATTAAATTCTTCCCAAATTCTATTAATCATAAATGGATCTAATTTATATAAACCAAAGAAAATATTCATATTATTGTCAAAACTGCTTTTTATGAAACAAGATTCAATTATATTCCTGTCGACCATGGACTTGATACAACTTTCTCAACTTTTTGAAAATCAATTGAATGGTTAAAATCTCTCACATGAATCAACAGAGCACTGGAATCTTGTCCAGTTCTAATGCTATATTTATGTTGTTTTAATCTTAGTTCGAGACTTTTACCAGTTTGACCGTAACAAACTTTATCACAAATTTTACAAGGAATCTTATAGACACATCCGTCAGCATTTTGGTGGGAATTCTTTATCAAAAGTTTTTTTACTTTATCATGATTTTTAAATACAACTTTGATATTAAAAGTCTTAAGAAGAGAAGGCATATCAACAAAGTTTTCATGGTAAGGGGGAACCAACATATTTTTAGTTGAATAAGGCTGGTTGTCCCTTTTTGGATTGTAAAAAGTATTTCTAGCAATTTTAAAAGATTTATCAATTATGTTTCTAGGGTTTTTCAAATCATTAGCTATTTCATAAATTTTGGATATTTCCTCATCTATGAACACTGGATTACAAATACGCAAAGCTCTCAAAAACATTGATGAGAAAACAGACAGTTTAGCTCTATCTTGATGTGAAGAATAAAAGTGTACATAGGAGCAGTTATTTGTAGGTTTTCTGTAAATTTTAAATTTGAATTCATTATTACCCTTAATAATTAAAACATCTAGAAAAGTTATTTTCTTCAAACTCAACAGTAAAGTTTATAGATAGTTTTGTCGTGCGTCTTATATGCCGATAAAACACAGTATGTAATGTCTGAGACACTTATACAGCATATAGGTATCGTCACACAGTGGCTTCATCAGTCCAATACACAACAGAAAGGGGTAAGGAAAGGAAGTGTTTGAGGTAAACAGTCCCTCAGCCTGGAATCGATGTGTTCAGTCCATTAGTCTTGTAGAAAGTACAGCATATGGTCGGAGAAGTGGCTTATATACTGTAGTCAGGTGAATGGGAGCAGGAGGAGGCGGGATCACAGTAGAACCATCCACTAGTATAAGTCTTCGTCCAAAGGTTGGACAAGAATTCCTTGTATCAAGATCCCATGATGTTGCAGTGTCTGAGAGATGTGATCAATGGTTTTGAAAACCAACAAGTTGAAGATTGAGACACTTCCCATATGTTGGATAAGTGTCTCAATCTTCAACTTGTCGGTATTCAAAACCATTTATTACAAGGTATGTAACCCATAGTATATGATGTATCATGACAAGAGAAACAGCTAGTTCTCACAATGTAACTGTCATGTAGAATAGGGTAACATATTTCAAGGGGAGTCCCTAATGCCGATAAAAGGTTCTCGATCAATTATAATAATAATAATAATAATAATAATAATAATAATAATAATAATAATAATAATAATAATAATAATAATAATAATAATAATAGGAAGAAGAAGAAAAGAACAACAGTAATAATAATACCAATAATAATAATAATAATAATATGAAGAAGAAGAACAACAACAGCAACAACAAAAACAACATCAACAATAATAATAGCATCCCTTCCACCTCCCTCTGTCCGCTCTCATCACACTCATCCACTCCATTAGGAGCAAGCAAGTCCAAGCAGACAATGCGATTAGTATCTAAATCTCAGCTACAGACTGGATCTAATCCCCTGTGACGGCTCGAGTGACCAAGAGGGCTTAGTTAAGAGGGAAGGGACGAGGATAAGGGGCTAGATTGTTTACTCAATCAGCTGTTTTCCAAGCGGTAGTGGCGGTGTTTACAAGACGTGTCTCGAACATGTCCTTTAGTCCTCCAGGATTATTGTTATACTCACAGGAAGGCGCTAATCTCTTAAGGGGTCATATGGCGCCTGGGTAACAGGAGTGGGGGATAATCAGGTTTGATATGAGAAAGGGGAGGGAAGCTCTTATTAGTTGCCTCAGGAGCCCTTTACTAGGATCAAGGCATTCCTTTTGAAGAGGTAAAATGCTTTGAATTTCGAAGATAAGCATTTGAGGTGGAGCTTTCATATATATATATATATATATATATATATATATATATATATATATATATATATATATACATATATATATATATACATATACATATATATATATATATATATATATATATATATAATATATATACATATACACATATATATATATATATACATATATATATATATATGTCGTGCCGAATAGGCAGAACTTGCGATCTTGGCTTAAATAGCAACGTTCATCTTGCCATATAGGACAAGTGAAAATTTGTGTATGCAATAATTTCGCCAAAATCATTCTGAACCTAACGAAAAAAATATATTTCACTGTGTTTGTTTAGTATTAAATTATTGTAAACAAATCTAAAATATATTTAGTTGGGTTAGGCTAAAATAAATTGCGCTTGTTATAATAAGGTTAGGTAAGTTTTCTAAGTTCCTTTTGGTGCAAAATTATAAATTTTTACATCAATATTAATGAAAAAATATATCTTTAAACGTATAAGAGAAAATTTTAGAAAGGACTTAATTATAAATGAGTTCTTGCTTATTGACCAGTTTTACATATTCGGCACGATATATATATATATATATATATATATATATATATATATATATATATATATATATATATATATATATATATATGTCGTGCCGAATATGTAAAACTGGTCAATTAGCAAGAACTCTTTTAAAATTAAGTCCTTTCTAAAATTTTCTCTTATACGTTTAAAGATATATTTTTTTCATTAATGTTGACGTAAAAATTTATAATTTTGCACCGAAAGGAACTTAGAAAACTTACGTAACCTTATTATAACAAGAACAATTTATTTTAGCCTAACCCAACTAAATATATTTTAAATTTGTTTACAGTAATTTAATACTAAACAAACACAGTGAAATATATTTTTTTCGTTAGGTTCAGAATGATTTTGCCGAAATTATTGCATACACAAATTTTCACTTGTCCTATATGGCAAGATGAGCGTTGCTATTTAAGCCAAGATCGCAAGTTCTGCCTATTCGGCACGACATATATATATATATACATGTATATATATATATATATATATATATATATATATATATATATATATATATATATATATATATATATATATATATATATATATATATATATATGCAATAAGATCACAGTAAACAGGTGATTTCAGAATATGCAAAACAACCACTCTGAAAGAATAGAGAAATTCCAAGCGCTTTCGTGACTACTCACATTATCAAGGAACTATGATTGGACAAAGCATGCTAATAACAATTTTGTAATTAACTTATCAGATGAAATTTTAGACAAACATACAACTGCTGCTCTAGGTTTTGGCCTAAGTTTTGCAACTTCAAAAAAAACTTAATAATGTTGAAATTGCAAAAGCCTTTTGTAACTTTGAAAAATTTTCTGATTTATCCTCTGATGAAATTAATATTAGTAAAGGAATGGTATACAGCTCTATGTTAAAACCAAACATTCCCAATTGCCCTCAAAGATTCTTTAAGTCTTATGATACACTTAATAACAATAAAAATTTGCGCCTTACTAAAGCAGACAAAATAAATGCAATAGTAATTATGAAAGAAAATGATTACCAAGAAAAAATTAATAATCTCTTAGATGATACTGAAACCTATTCTAAACTTAGGAAAAATCCCCTAGAAACCGTTAACAGCAATTTCAATAAAACAATAAAACTTCTACTGAAAGGCAAAGATGAATTAGTCAAACAATTTACTTCCACTAATCCATCTTTACCTTACATGTATGGACTAATAAAAACACACAAACCAGGGAATCCAGTCAGACCAATTATTAGCTCCATAGGGTCAGTTTCATATAAATTATCCAAATGGCTTGTTGATATTTTGAGCCCTATTGTTGGCAAAATTTCTAACTTTAATGTTAAAAGCAACATAGACTTGGTTGATAAATTAAGCTCCTTGACTGATTTAGATGATTTTAACATGGTTAGTTTTGATATTACTTCCTTGTTTACGAAAGTTCCTGTTGATGATTTATTAAGTTTCTTATCTGAAGAACTCGTTAACTATGATTTACCATTGCCAGTTCCTACTATCATTAAACATATTAAACTTTGCAAAGTTGATGCAAAATTTGTATTTAATGATAAGTTTTACACTCAGAAGTTTGGTATGGCAATGGAAAATCCTCTTTCACCTGTTCTTAGTAACCTATACATGGAATTTTTTGAAACAAGGTTGCTTAACACAATCCTCCCTAATAGAGCTAAATGGTTCAGATATGTTGATGATATTTTGTGTCTTATGCCCAAAAATGTAAATATACACCATATCCTTGGAAAATTAAATAGCTTAGCCCATTCTATAAACTTTACTGTTGAGTTTGAAGAAAATAGCTCATTGCCTTTTCTAGATGTTTTAATTATTAAGGGTAATAATGAATTCAAATTTAAAATTTACAGAAAACCTACAAATAACTGTTCCTATGTCCACTATTATTCCTCGCATCAAGATAGAGTCAAACTGTCTGTTTTCTCATCAATGTTTCTGAGAGCTTTACGAATTTGTAGTCCTGAGTTCATAGATGAGGAAATATCCAAAATTTATGAAATAGCTAATGATTTAAAATACCCAAGAAATGTAATTGATAAATCTTTTAAAGTTGCTAGAAATACTTTTTACAATCCAAAAAGGGACAACCAGCCTTATTCAACTAAAAATATGTTGGTTCTCCCTTACCATGAAAACTTGGTTGATATGCCTTCTCTTCTTAAGACTTTTAATATTAAAGTTGTATTCAAAAATCTTGATACAGTAAAAAAAACTTTTGACAAAGAATTCCCCCCAAAATGCTGATGGATGTGTCTATAAGATTCCTTGTAAAATTTGCGATAAAGTTTATTACGGTCAAACTGGTAAAAATCTCGAACTAAGATTAAAACAACATAAATATAGCATTAGAACTGGACAAGATTCCAATGCTCTATTTATTCATGTAAGAGATTTTAACCATCCAATTGATTTTCAAAAAGCTGAGAAAGTAGTATCAAGCAAGTCCATGGTCGACAGGAATATAATTGAATCTTGTTTCATAAAAAGCAGTTTTGACAATAATATGAATATTTCCTTTGGTTTATATAAATTAGATCCATTTATAATTAACAGAATTTGGGAAGAATTTAATAATACACTGGACAAATAATAATTTTTAAATTTTCTTGGGTAGAATAATTTGTTGGTGAGTTGTGCAAAGGACCTGTCCAGTTGGGCCGGCGCGCGTCAGGTGTTTAACCGTTGTGGGATCTGATAGTGAGGTGTTGGCCAGACCCCTTATATAGCTTCCTTGGATGCTTTACTTTCATAGTTCCTTGATAATGTGAGTAGTCACGAAAGCGCTTGGAATTTCTCTATTCTTTCAGAGTGGTTGTTTTGCATATATATATATATATATATATATATATATATATATATATATATATATATATATATATATATATATATATATATATATATATATATATATATATATAATATATATATATATATATATATATATATATATATATATATATATATATATATATATATATATATATATATATATTATATATTTATATATACATGAGACTTGCTGCTACAAGTCCACTGGATGCAATGCATGAGGACAGGAAAACAGGCAGCGCAGTCTGTGATGACTTGCGGACATCAATGCCTCCTGGTCTGACTGGAAGTGTAGCTTGGTTCCACTGCCCGTCTTCTAGAGTAAGGCTAAGTACTTTCGTAAAATTCTTCCTGAGGATGCTGTCATATTCGTGCATTATAGGGTTATCTTATGAAGGTGCACATCTTAGGAAATATGTTCACCTGGGAAGACTCAAGCACTTTGTGAGAAGGTACAAGGCATCATGAGTGTCAAGATTTCTTATTCGTTGTTCCATTCTCCTCAACTCTTCCAGCTTCCTAATGAGAATGTCAATGACATCGCTTCCCAAAGGTGCTCGAAGCAAAACACTGTTAGTCGGGAAATGACTGATGCTCCTGGTAGTTTTGATCTCACTGCATCTATCACTTGTTTATTGACTGAGATGATTTCACATTTGGATGGATTCCGGATGAGACCCATTTCCTGTTCCCATGCCATCACCTGTGTAAGATCATCTAGGAGGGACTCCTATGTACCTGCTAGTGTGCCATCATCTAGGAACCAGATATTTAGCTCACTGGTCAGTCTGACTGTGATTTCCCTAACCGCTATACAGAAGAGAAATGGTGCGAGAGGATCCCCTTGCCAGACACCCTGTGATGATGTGATTTCATTCTCTCCAAAAGGAGCATTGATTCCTTGCTATGTCCAGTTGGAACAAAAGGAAAGGGACCAGGAAAATGTTGTACAACTGCTAACACCACGTCTTTATTTCAGGAGATTAAATGCATTCTTCAAATCTCATTTTACCACTGCATTGTCCTCAGGCAAGTTGTTGATATACACTCTTGTTGCACGAACTGTTGCTTCACTTCCTTGAGAGACCCCAAAACCAAGCTGGTTTGGTTGAAGCATCATGGCTGTCTCTGCGCGAATACTTAAGACAGCAGCTTTAGAAACGAGGCGGCGAAGTGTTGCCTACTGCAATAGGCCTAATTCCTCCATCCTTCTTTTTAAGGGCACAAAGTGATGCACCAAAAAAGAAAGGCTTAATTTCGTCAGGAATCAGACCAGCCAAGGAATTGTTGACGAACCTTGTGATCTCTGAAAGCAGTGTCTCTGCAATCTCTCCGAAAACTGGATTAACCATTTCCTTTAAATGCTGTGGCCTTATTCCAGTGTAGCCCCCAGCAGAGCCGGGCGGGAACAGCATTATTACTTTGTAAATGTCTGATTCTTGCACAATCAATGATTCTACAGTGGGGACAGTGGTGATGGAGGTGAACAAGAACAAACCTCCATCAGTGATGTATATATCGGAGATCATCAGGTGTGATGTGACTGCAGGGATTTAAGTGAGCTTCACCTATCCTCATCCCTCCCTATCCACACTATCACCTCAAGAACATCGTTTCCAATACACAGTGTTGATTGCCTCATCTACCTATTGTTAACTTTTCATGGCACGTATTTCCTCCTCATCTAGCTGCTATTCATGTTTTCTGCCTATTTATATATATATATATATATATATATATATATATATATATATATATATATATATATATATATATATATATATATATTTAAATAAGTATACACAAATAAAACGATGACTATCGTCTGCAAGAGCCATTGTCAATTAGTTCCTGCTTCGGTGATTATCTAAAGCAGTCGAGTTGCCATTGTTGTTACCCATTAGCAATTACCTATTTGTAGCTACAGGAGCAGAGCAATGCTCGTGATGTTCAGACATTATTAATATGTGCATCATGCAATTTTGTTTTTAAATTTCAATTGATTGTAGCTCTTCCTCTTTCAATGTGTTTCTTTTCTCATTGGATTTGTAAAAAAAAAAAATCACATTATCCCTTTGGCTCCATTTTTTTCTTAATTTTCATCTGTTATCTCTTGTTGTCTCTTGACTAGACTAAAAACTGTTATTTTTTGTCTAGTCTTTCATATTATCATACTTCCTAAAATGTGGTTATTACGTGGTTATCTCCTATTTTGCATACATCATTCAAGCGTGAAAATCGTTAGTCTCTTCAGAATTTCAGCATAGCTCATATTTTTAGCTCTGTTAGTTACCATTTTGTCCTAGGCACATGTCGATTAGACACTAGGCCTGTAGTATGTGTGTGTGTGTGTGTGTGTGTGTGTGTGTGTTAGTTACCATTTTGTCCTTGGCACATGTCGATTAGACACTAGGCCTGTAGTATATGCGTGTGTGTGTGTGTGTGTGTGTGTGTGTGTGTGTGTGTGTGTGTGTCTTACTCTTGCAACACAAGGGGCCACACTGAGATAACATCCGCTATAGTTACCTATCAGCAATTTCTGGACCACCCTGCACAGCCACCCTCTCAACGCTGCTGAGAGGCGGCGGACTCGGCGCAGAGGTCCACTTCATCCTGGCGTCGAAACGGACCCGGCGTAGAGGTTCGCTTTATCCCGGCGTTGAAACGGAATCGTACTGGCGGCCCACTTCATATTTTGGCCGAATGAATGAGGGACTCAGATCCTCCTTCATCTCCATGTGGCTCAATAGACCGGAGATCCGCCTCTTCTTGGCATCGAAAAGAAAAACGGACTTGAGTTCCGCTTCAACTCGGCTTCGAAGCGGAGAGACACGATCCTAGGGAGCAGTGATTGTCCGGCCTGCTTCACGCTTGGCCTGCTCCTCTTCTCCCCACACCTCCCGACCCCACCTCAACAAGGAACCATTAGCGCCGTATATGCTTATCAGCACCCACCAACAAATCAGATAAGCATCGTGTTGCCTCCTGTACAACTCATCTAAAGTAGCAGCGGCTGTAGCAACACTAGAGGCAGCAGCATCATGGGAAGCAGCATCATGGTAAGCAGCAATAAGAGTGTCAGTAGCAGTAGGAATTGCAGCAGCAGCAGCAGAGATGAAGCAGCATTAGCAGCAACAATAACATTATTAGCAGCAGCATCAACAACAACTGTAGTAACGCTGTTAGAAGCAGCAAGAACCAAGTTCCCAGCATACAGCGACAGGGAGGCCCTGTCACACTTACCTCGCTAAACTTCCTCTATTCTAAGCTAAGAGTTACAACAATTAACCACATTTTCGGTTAAAAGATAATTTAGATATATAATTTCGCTATTTGTCCCTCAAATTATCTTGAGTCCCACCAGGAAAATTTTAAAGAGTGAATTAAAGCCAGAGTAAACCTTATATTTAACTGTGAATTGTCCTTGATGGAGCTTTGTCAAGTACGTAGAACATCACACAATCACTGTCTTGTACAGGGTACAGCATCCGTTTGTCAGGTCAGTGACAGGAGAGGCAGGGTAATAGACGATTCTGAATCCGTTTACAAAGACCACAGAGGAGCAGCAGCAGTTAAGTAACACAGAATCCCAGCTTATATTACAAGTATATAAATGCGTGTTTGTCGATGCTCATAGTCTGTATTATTCTTGGTGCAGACAACTTCTGTGTGTTTTAACTCGAGTGGAGCGTTTAAGAGGCACCACAGCTAATGTTTGGGTATTGAAGGTACTCAAGCAAGACAGGAACTGCAATGAATGATGCATGCAGACTGGGGATATAAATTTGTTATGTATGATTATGATATCACTGGGAGATACATACAAATCAGTGATATATTTTGCTGTGGACATGAACGAAGCAAACGTTAATAACTAATGTGAAGACAATTCATTCTTTATATTGCTGAGGAAAATCCTTAGGCAAGAATATATGCACAAAGAATACATTTTTCTCTTAATCATTAAGTCTTCTTCTTCTTCTTCTTCTTCTTCTTCTTCTTCTTCTTCTTCTTCTTCTTCTTCTTCTTCTTCTTCTTCTTCTTCTTCTTCTTATTCTTCACCTTCTTCATCTTACTCATTTCTATTAACTGGTCCATTTCTTTCTCCTAATCAAACTCATTTACTTCCTGTATCTTCCGTCTCCTTCTCCTCCTCCTCCTCATTATCATCATCATTAATATCATCATCTTCAGCCTCCTCATCCTTTACCTAAATAGCTTACCAAAAGAATACCAAGAGCTATCTTGAAACAAGCACTCGCTGGTGAAGCTGGCAAAGTTGTTTGTTGGAAGTTGGTGTGGTCTGAACATCAAACCTGATTACCTCTCATGCCCCAGGCGCTGCGTGACCCTAAAGCTTCCTTTAAAATAAGAATTAGAAGGTTTATAAGACGAGGTTGTAGTATATTCATGTACTTGGAAGTACTTTGTGTGGATGGACTGTTTTCGCGTGTTTGAAAGGTGGTGGTTTATTAATCAGGAAAGAAAAAAATTCTGCCGAAACAGGTATCAGATGATGATACCCACTAATTAGTTGAGCATAAGCTGACTTACTGGAGCTGGGATTTACACTCCATTTACAAAATAAATTACTGCCGGCTTGTGTTCTAAGCTGTAAAACTGTGGCATGGATGTGTTACAGTGTGACTGCAATATTTGGATTTTCTCTTGCGGTGTGAAGGCGCTAGATACAGCAATTTACTATTAAGATTTATGAAGAAGAGACACAGGTACAATCTCAAGCTTTTAATGTAACAACGTTTCGTGCGAAGCTCAACATAGAGCGAGAAAAGGCCACAGTATTAATTAGCATGTGTGTCATTTCCTCATCAGTGTGATAGCGTATAAGTCTCTGCTTATTGACAAGGTAGTAAGCAGTGGTTGTATATTATTTCCACAGTAAAAAGAGTTAAATAAAATAGAAAACAATCGGACAACAAGTTACATACTCTCTTTAACAGACACGAAGAAAAAAAAGACAATGTTACCAGGAAAACAATTATAAAAAATGCGAGAAAACTATCCAAAAAATATTTCATATCGCCATAAATAGATAGAATAGTAAACTAATAACAGATCAGTGAACAAATGAATTAAAAAAAGTTTTTTATTCCCCTCAAGAAAGTAATTGAAAATTGTTGGAATATTATTGAAGAAATGGTAGTGAGTGCTACAACCACTTGCAACACGAAAATGAATATATGACGAACGAAATATGAAGACTGAATATTACGAGAATTATAAATAACTAATAACAAATAAATAATTTCACAGAGAAAGGCCCAAGAGCGTTGCTCGGCACGACATACACACACACACACACACACATTATATATATATATATATATATATATATATATATATATATATATATATATATATATATATATATATATATATATATATATATATATATATATATATATGAGGGTCCCCATTCCAGCTATAGAGGTGGTACTTTCCTAAATATATATATATATATATATATATATATATATATATATATATATATATATATATATATATATATATATATATATATTATATATGTATGTATGTATATCCTAGGTAGTAGGTTGGCAGACAGCAACCGCCCAGGGAGGTACTACCGTCCTGCCAAGTGAGTGTATAACGAAAACCTGTAATTGTTTTACATGATGGTGGGATTGCTGGTGTCTTTTGTCTGTCTCATAAACATGCAAGATTTCAGGTATGTCTTGCTACTTGCACTTAGGTCACACTACGCATACATGTACAAGCATATATATACACACCCCTATGGGTATTCTTCTATTTTCTTTCTAGTTCTTGTTCTTGTTTATTTTCTCTTATCTCCATGGGGAAGTGGAACAGAATTCTTCCTCCGTAAGCCATGCGTGTTGTAAGAGGCGACTAAAATGCCGGGAGCAAGGGGCTAGTAACCCTTCCTCCCGTATAAATTACTAAACTTAAAAGAGAAAATTTCGCTTTTCTTTTTGGGCCACCCTGCCTTGGTGGGATATGGCCGGTGTGTTGAAAGAAAGAATATATAATATATATATATATATATATATATATATATATATATATATATATATATATATATATATATATATATATATATATATATATATATATATATATATATATATATATATATATAGATTTTTTATTATCACACTGGCCGATTCCCACCAAGGCAGGGTGGCCCGAAAAAGAAAAACTTTCACCATCATTCACTCCATCACTGTCTTTCCAGAAGGGTGCTTTACACTACAAACTGCAACATTAACATCCCTCCTTCAGAGTGCAGGCACTGTACTTCCCATCTCCAGGACTCAAGTCCGGCCTGCCGGTTTCCCTGAACAATTTCATAAATGTTACTTTGCTCACACTCCAACAGCACTTCAAGTATTAAAAACCATTCGTCTCCATTCACTCATATCAAACACGCTCACGCACGCCTGCTGGAAGTCCAAGCCCCTCGCACACAAAACTTCCTTTACCCCCTCCCTCCAACCTTTCCTAGGCCGACCCCTACCCCACCTTCCTTCCACTACAGACTGATACACTCTTGAAGTCATTCTGTTTCGCTCCATTCTCTCTACATGTCCGAACCACCTCAACAACCCTTCCTCAGCCCTCTTGACAACAGTTTTGGTAATCCCGCACCTCCTCCTAACTTCCAAACTACGAGTTCTCTGCATTATATTCACACCACACGTTGCCCTCAGACATGACATCTCCACTGCCTCCAGCCTTCTCCTCGCTGCAACATTCATCACCCATGCTTCACACCCATATAAGAGTGTTGGTAAAACTATACTCTCATACATTCCCCTCTTTGCCTCCAAGGACAAAGTTCTTTATCTCCACAGACTCCTAAGTGCACCACTCACCCTTTTCCCCTCATCAATTCTATGATTCACCTCATCCTTCATAGACCCATCCGCTGACACGTCCACTCCCAAATATCTGAATACATTCACCTCCTCCATACTCTCTCCCTCCAATCTGATATCCAATCTTTCATCACCTAATATTTTTGTTATCCTCATAACCTTACTCTTTCCTGTATTCACTTTTAATTTTCTTCTTTTGCACACCCTACCAAATTCATCCACCAATCTCTGCAACTTCTCTTCAGAATCTCCCAAGAGCACAGTGTCATCAGCAAAGAGCAACTGTGACAACTCCCACTTTATGTGTGATTCCTTATCTTTTAACTCCACGCCTCTTGTCAAGACCCTCGCATTTACTTCTCTTACAACCCCATCTATAAATATATTAAACAACCACGGTGACATCACACATCCCTGTCTAAGGCCTAATTTTACTGGGAATTAATTTCCCACTTTCCTATGTACTCTAACTTGAGCCTCACTATCCTCGTAAAAACTCTTCACTGCTTTCAGTAACCTACCTCCTACACCATAAACTTGCAACATCTGCCACATTGCCCCCCTATCCACCCTGTCATACGCCTTTTCCAAATCCATAAATGCCACAAAGACCTCTTTAGCCTTATCTAAATACTGTTCACTTATATGTTTCACTGTAAACACCTGGTCCACACACCCCCTACCTTTCCTAAAGCCTCCTTGTTCATCTGCTATCCTATTCTCAGTCTTACTTTTAATTCTTTCAATAATAACTCTACTATACACTTTACCAGGTATACTCAACAGACTTATCCCCCTATAATTTTTGCACTCTCTTTTATCCCCTTTGCCTTTATACAAAGGAACTATGCATGCTCTCTGCCAATCCCTAGGTACCTTACACTCTTCCATACATTTATTAAATAATTGCACCAACCACTCCAAAACTATATCCTCACCTGCTTTTAACATTTCTATCTCTATCCCATGAATCCCGGCTGCATTACCCCCTTTCATTTTACCTACTGCCTCACGAACTTCCCCCACACTCACAACTGGCTCTTCCTCACTCCTACAAGATGTTATTCCTCCTTGCCCTATACACGAAATCACAGCCTCCCTATCTTCATCAACATTTAACAATACCTCAAAATATTCCCTCCATCTTCCCAATACCTCTAACTCTCCATTTAATAACTCTCCTCTCCTATTTTTAACTGACAAATCCATTTGTTCTCTAGGCTTCCTTAACTTGTTAATCTCACTCCAAAACTTTTTCTTATTTTCAACAAAATTTGTTGATAACATCTCACCCACTCTCTCATTTCCTCTCTTTTTACATTGCTTCACCACTCTCTTAACCTCTCTCTTTTTCTCCATATACTCTTCCCTCCTTGCATCACTTCTACTTTGTAAAAACTTCTCATATGCTAACTTTTTCTCCCTTACTACTCTCTTTACATCATCATTCCACCAATCGCTCCACTTCCCTCCTACACCCACTTTTCTGTAACCACAAACTTCTGCTGAACACTCTTACACTACATTTTTAAACCTACCCCATACCTCTTCGACCCCATTGCCTATGCTCTCATTAGCCCATCTATCCTCCAATAGCTGTTTATATCTTTCCCTAACTGCCTCCTCTTTTAGTTTATAAACCTTCACCTCTCTCTTCCCTGATGCTTCTATTCACCTTGTATACCATCTACCTTTTACTCTCAGTGTAGCTACAACTAGAAAGTGATCTGATATATCTGTGGCCCCTCTATAAACATGTACATCCTGAAGTCTACTCAACAGTCTTTTATCTACCAATACATAATCCAACAAACTACTGTCATTTCGCCCTACATCATATCTTGTATACTTATTTATCCTCTTTTTCTTAAAATATGTATTACCTATAACTAAACCCCTTTCTATACAAAGTTCAATCAAAGGGTTCCCATTATCATTTACACCTGGCACCCCAAACTTACCTACCACACTCTCTCTAAAAGTTTCTCCTACTTTAGCATATATATATATATATATATATATATATATATATATATATATATATATATATATATATATATATATATATATATATATATATATGTGTGTGTGTGTGTGTGTGTGTGTGTGTGTGTGTGTGTGTGTGTGTGTGTGTGTGTCACCTAGTTGTACTCACCTAGTTGGGGTTGCGGGGGTCGAGTCCGAGCTCCTGGCCCCGCCTCTTCACTGATCGCTACTAGGTCACTCTCCCTGAACCGTGAGCTTGATCATACCTCTGCTTAAAGCTTTGTATGGATCCTGCCACCACTACATCGCTTCCCAGACTATTCCATTTACTGTTAGTTACCATTTTGTCCTAGGCACATGTCGATTAGACACTAGGCCTGTTGTATATGAGTACGTGTGAGTGTGTGTGTGTGTGTGTGTGTGTGTGTGTGTGTGTGTGTGTGTGTGTGTGTGTTAGTTACCATTTTGTCCTAGGCACATGTCGATTAGACACTAGGCCTGTTGTATATGAGTACGTGTGTGAGTGTGTGTGTGTGTGTGTGTGTGTGTGTGTGTGTGTGTGTGTGTGTGTGTGTGTGTGTGTGTGTGTGTGTGTGTGTGTGTGTGTGTGTGTGTACGTACTCACCTATTTGTACTTGCCTATTTGTGGTTGCAGGGGTCGATTCACAGCTCCCGGCCCCGCCTCTTCGCTGATAGCTACCAGGTCCTCTCTCTCCCTGCCCCATGAGCTCCATCACACCTCGCCTTAAAACTATGTATGATTCCTGCCTTCATTACGTCACTTTCTAGGCTATTCCACGGCGTGACTACTCTATGACTGAAGAAATACTTCCTAACATCCCTTTGATTCATCCGAGTCTTCAACTTAAAACTGTGACCTCTTGTGTCTGTGTCCCTTCTCTGGAACATCTCGTCTTTGTCCACCTTGTCTATTCCGCACAGTATTTTATATGTCGTTATCATTTCTCCCCTGACCCTCCTGTCCTCCAGTGTCGTCAGGCCGATTTCCCTCTACCTTTCTTCGTAGGACAATCCCCGTAGCTCTGGGACTAGTCTTGTTGCAAACCTTTGCACTGTGTGTGTGTGTGTGTGTGTTCACCTATTTGCTCACCTATTTGTGGCCCCGCCTCTGTGCTGGTTGCTACTAGGTCCACTCTCTCCTTGCTTCATGAGCTTTATCGTATCTCTTCTTAAAGCTATGTATGGATCCCGCCTTCAGTACATCATTCTCCAGATTGTTCCACTTCCTGACAACTGAAGAAATGCTTCTTAACATCTCTGTGACTCGTGTGTGTGTGTATGTGTGGGTGTGTGTACTCACCTAATAGTGGTTGCAGGGGTCGAGACTCAGCTCCTGGCCCCGCCTCTTCCCTGATCGCTATTTGGTCCTCTCCCTCTCTGCTTCCTGAGCCTTGCCATACCTCTTCTTAAAACTATGTATGGTTCCTGCCTCCACTACTTCACTTGCTAGGCTTTTCCACTTCCTGACGACTCTATGACTGAAGAAATACTTCCTAACGTCCCTGTGACTCGTCTGAGTCTTCAGCTTCCATTTGTGACCCCTTGTTTCTGTGTCCCCTCTCTGGAACATCCTATCTCTGTCCACCTTGTCTATTCCCCGCAGTATCTTGTATGTCGTTATCATGTCTCCCCTGACCCTTCTGTCCTCCAGTGTCGTCAGTCCAATTTCCCTCAACCTTTCCTCGTACGACATTCCCCTGAGCTCTGGGACTAGCCTTGTTGCAAACCTTTGTACTTTCTCTAACTTCTTGACGTGCTTGACCAGGTGTGGGTTCCAGACTGGTGCTGCATACTCCAGTATGGGCCTAACATACACAGTGTACAGTGTCTTGAACGATTCCTTATTAAGGTATCGGAACGCTATTCTCAGGTTTGCCAGGCACCCGTATGCTGCAGCAGTTATTTGGTTGATGTGCGCCTCCGGTGAAGTGCTCGGTGTTATGGTCACCCCAAGGTCTTTCTCCCTGAGTGAGGTCTGTAGTCTTTGTCCACCTAGTCTATACTTGTCTGCGGTCTTCTTTGCCCCTCCCCAATCTTCATGACTTTGCATTTGGCAGGGTTGAATTCGAGAAGCCAGTTTCTGGACCACATGT
Organism: Cherax quadricarinatus; assembly: GCF_038502225.1. Lineage (NCBI taxonomy): Eukaryota > Metazoa > Arthropoda > Malacostraca > Decapoda > Parastacidae > Cherax > Cherax quadricarinatus. The sequence goes on from NC_091292.1 coordinate 9,357,938, forward strand.
CCAGCCTGTCCAGGTCTCTTTGCAGTCCTTGCCTCACCCTCATCCGATTTAATTCTTCTCATCAACTTCACATCATCTGCGAATAGGGACACTTCAGAGTCTATTTCTTCCAACATGTCGTTCGCATATATTAAAAATAGCACTTGTCATAGAACTGACCGCTGTGGGACCCCGCTCGTCACAGGCGCCCACTGTGATACCTCTTCACTTGTGTGTGTGTGTGTACGGTCTATATATAGTTGCATGGGTCGAGCCCTAACTCCTGGCCCTGCCTCTCAACGTGCCACTTGACAGACACACTTTGTCCTAACCTCTAGGGCCTCCCTGAAAATTAAAAAAAAAAAGAAAAAGTATGAAGCATTATAGGTTCGAGTCTTGCCTTTGAGCTTCAACACGGGAGCAGAGACAGTCTCGACCTGAATGTCGCTCCGGGCTCGTAAAATATTTTTTTTTAACTGGAAAAGGCAGAAGTTGGAACCTCTGTAAGTGACCTCTAGCATTCTGACATCTCGGACGAGACTGGAAAGAATAGCAATCCGGCAGTACGGACATGGAAAAACAGTACCGTCCAAGAAATCAGAGAGAATCTACACAGGGCAGAGAGTGACAATATGTCGTCGTAAAAGAGGAGGATAATTAACACAAGTCTTTTGATGATCCAACTATGGGCAGTAATGTGGCATCGTAGAGAGTAGTATATTTATTTATTGCAAAGCGATTAACCCGTGAGAGTCATGCATGGTGGAGGCTGCATCCTGCTTCCTCAAAGCTCAAGAAAGAGAGAGAGAGAGAGAGAGAGAGAGAGAGAGAGAGGGATGCCACCATTCATTAAGCAATTATTCTCAATAATAATAAAACGAAATGGATCTTTATAATGTATGATCGACCATAAGACAGCTTCACTAATACTGAAACATCTGGTAGGGGGAAAGAGGGATGGAACTCAACGTCAAAGGTTATTATGGTGTCGGAGGAGTCATGATCCGTTCCCCTATTGTTGTCCTCCTGGTGTAGAAGTCAATGTGTTGGTTATAGACTCTCTTAGCCGGCGGGGAAACTGCACATTAGAACCTGGGCGCTGATTACCTTATCTCGAAAGCTGTTTTGACTTGATTACTAGAGCAGATGGGAAGGCTTCAGTGAGTTGTAGATTTGGCCCAGGAAGGCGATGGATAGGAACAGAGTGTGAGTGGTGATAGTGGTGGTGATGATGGTGGTGGTGGTGATGGTGGCAATGGTGGTGGTGGTGGCGGAGGTGGTTGTCGTGATGATGGTGGTGGAAGTGGTTGTGATATTAGCAATCGTGGTAGGCTTCAGGGTTCGAAAGAGCCTACTGTGATGCTCCTTCATTATGTTCTTATAATTGCAGTTCTACATCTCTCAGCACTCTTTCCAGATAATTCACTTGTCAGCCTCGCTCCACTTAGGAACCTATAAAGTTTGCATATATATATATATATATATATATATATATATATATATATATATATATATATATATATATATATATATATATATATATATATATATATATATATATATATATACATATATATATATATATATATATATATGTATATATATATATATATATATATATATATATATATATATATATATATATATATATATATATATATATATATATATATATATTACATATATATTACATTTATTTTTTTATTTTTTTATTATCACACTGGCCGATTCCCACCAAGGCAGGGTGGCCCGAAAAAGAAAAACTTTCACCATCATTCACTCCATCACTGTCTTGCCAGAAGGGTGCTTTACACTACAGTTTTTAAACTGCAACATTA
>NC_091292.1:9372254-9402254 GCF_038502225.1 Cherax quadricarinatus
GGCCGATTCCCACCAAGGCAGGGTGGCCCGAAAAAGAAAAACTTTCACCATCATTCACTCCATCACTGTCTTGCCAGAAGGGTGCTTTACACTACAGTTTTTAAACTGCAACATTAACACCCCTCCTTCAGAGTGCAGGCACTGTACTTCCCATCTCCAGGACTCAAGTCCGGCCTGCCGGTTTCCCTGAATCCCTTCATAAATGTTACTTTGCTCACACTCCAACAGCACGTCAAGTATTAAAAACCATTTGTCTCCATTCACTCCTATCAAACACGCTCACGCATGCCTGCTGGAAGTCCAAGCCCCTCGCACACAAAACCTCCTTTACCCCCTCCCTCCAACCCTTCCTAGGCCGACCCCTACCCCGCCTTCCTTCCACTACAGACTGATACACTCTTGAAGTTATTCTGTTTCGCTCCATTCTCTCTACATGTCCGAACCACCTCAACAACCCTTCCTCAGCCCTCTGGACAACAGTTTTGGTAATCCCGCACCTCCTCCTAACTTCCAAACTACGAATTCTCTGCATTATATTCACACCACACATTGCCCTCAGACATGACATCTCCACTGCCTCCAGCCTTCTCCTCGCTGCAACATTCATCACCCACGCTTCACACCCATATAAGAGCGTTGGTAAAACTATACTCTCATACATTCCCCTCTTTGCCTCCAAGGACAAAGTTCTTTGTCTCCACAGACTCCTAAGTGCACCACTCACTCTTTTTCCCTCATCAATTCTATGATTCACCTCATCTTTCATAGACAAATCCGCTGACACGTCCACTCCCAAATATCTGAATACGTTCACCTCCTCCATACTCTCTCCCTCCAATCTGATATTCAATCTTTCATCACCTAATCTTTTTGTTATCCTCATAACCTTACTCTTTCCTGTATTCACCTTTAATTTTCTTCTTTTGCACACCCTACCAAATTCATCCACCAATCTCTGCAGCTTCTCTTCAGAATCTCCCAAGAGCACAGTGTCATCAGCAAAGAGCAGCTGTGACAACTCCCACTTTGTGTGTGATTCTTTATCTTTTAACTCCACGCCTCTTGCCAAGACCCTCGCATTTACTTCTCTTACAACCCCATCTATAAATATATTAAACAACCACGGTGACATCACACATCCTTGTCTAAGGCCTACTTTTACTGGGAAAAAATTTCCCTCTTTCCTACATATATATACATATATATATATATATATATATATATATATATATATATATATATATATATATATATATATCGATATTTGTATTCGGGTGTCCAGATCTTTGTTTCCTCTACATAAACGCGATCGCATCCCCCACATGGGTGGGATCCGGTAAATCCCTACTGTGACTGTGTTCCTGATAGGGTAGTGTGCCCTGGTGAATTCTTAAATAGATTTTCGTGAAGAGAATCGCAGTGTTGGTGTCAGCTGTCCGAAGCAGAGATGTGTGGAAGCCGATGTCTGTCAGGTGGGTAGAATCAATCAACGATCAGTGTTTTATATGTCTCTGGGATCGGTGAAGATACTTAGGGTTTCGATTTATTGGAGGAGTGGATGGCGCGTTTGAGAGATTTCATGTCAGAATAAGCTCTATCAATGTATGGTTGTTTATCATGAAGGTAGTCGCTGCTATAAAGTCTACCTACCTGGAGTCGCTTCCAGAGGTCACAACTACCTCGCGTCCCGATTCTCGGCCACTTGCCGGCTCACAGTCATACCACAACCAGTAATAATAATAATAATCATAATAATAATAATAATAATAATAATAATAATAATAATAATAATTATTATTATTATTATTATTATTATTATTATTATTATTATTATTATTATTATTATTATTATTATTATCATTATAATTATAATAAAAATAATAACGGCAACATGGAAACACCAAAAATATCCAAGAAATACGCCAAGTGATATCAAAGAAGGAAATAATAAACACCAAGAAATCGAGGAGACGGAGAAAGTCGGGTTAGTTTTTCCCCTGTGCTGAGCGAAGAATGGAAACGTGAACAACTGGGGCGAGTTTAGTTAGTGGCTGGTGATGGGTGAAGCAGAGAGCTTGATGTGGACCCTCACGCTCGCCTTGAGTCGTGGACAGCTCACCTCGACTGACTGACTGCGCCTCTTCGACTCTTCAGAGGGGAGACACTTCGTGCTGGTTGGGTTGCTGTGGTAGCGGTGAAGGGGAAATGGGTTGCCCCAGGAAACTGGAGCAACCCATCTCCCCTTCCTTGGGTATATTCTAATTAACACCTATTTCCAAGGTGCTGTTTTGACCCCTACTGATTTAACGCTTCTCGTGAATACAGTATTAGCAAACGTGCCTTGGCAGGAAGTAACAGTTGTTTTTTCTGTAATTCTCTGTTGTTATTTTTGGTAATTCATATTTTTTTTTAATTGAAAAAGACACGGAAGCTATAATTAAACGGACTTTTTTTTTTTTACACTACTGAATTTACGAGTAAAATGCTGTATAGACTAGTTAAAATCAAATTTACACACAAATAACTTGTACATAGGAGAAACTTTATGACGACGTTTCGTTCCGACTTGGACCATTAACTACTAACTATTTATTCACAAAAATGTTCAACTACGGTCATGAGACCACTTTAAAATGGTAGAAGAGAAAACGTAGAGCAAAAACGTCTCAAAGACGTCTCACCTACAAGAAGCTTTACCAAGCCCTTCCTCCATCTCTATTTTCCTTTGTAAACAGTAAAAGTTTATCTCTTTCCACCCCTGCACTTGTCACATTCAGACAGCGTCCCAGTAAAGTTATACAGTGGGATAGAACGACCGTATTATCGCAGATTTTTAATGAACGGCAACATGCTGTGGCCTTTTTTGTTGTACGGGTCTCTTTATGGGGTTAGTGTGTGTGTGTGTACATGGGGATTTATGTTAATGCACCGAAAATATTTTATGTTGAGGGCATTGTAGGATTTCATGTAATATAATAATAATAATAATAATAATAATAATAATAATAATAATAATAATAATAATAATAATATTATTATTATTATTATTATTATTATTATTATTATTGTCATTATTATTATTATTATTATTATTATTATTATTATTATTATTATTATTATTATTATTATTATTGTTATTATTATTATTATTATAGTGAAATAGATATTATTAATGAAAATTGAACAATGCTCAGAGAACAGCACAATGTGTTTATCCTACTAGGAAGAAATGGGACAGCGAGAGAGCTGAAGAAAGAGACTTCCCCCTATTGTTTACTTGGAACAGAAAATGGAATCACTGACGCATGTATCACGCAAGAGATATAAATATGTGTACTACCGCGGGTGTGTCAACAGCTGTTGACTGACTGACCACATCTCCATTGTAGGGTGGGCTGGCTCAGACGGGTGGGCGGGCTGGCTGCTAGTTTGCTTGCGCGAGTGGATGAATAGCTGAGTGGATGGATGAGTGGTTACCTAAGTACTGATAGGTTGAACGGCTGAATTTGGAGGGTCCATCAGTGAATGGATGATTTGCTAATTTAGTGACTAGTTGGACAACGGACTGGCTGGATGGCTGACTGACTTCCTGGCAAAGTGTATGACTTGCTGAGTGACTGGGTGGCTGACTGGGTGGCTGACTGGCTTCCTTGCTGGTTGGCCGACTCAGCTTCTCAAGACAGACAGTGGAATTTGCATAACACAGAGTTCCCTGCTGGAACACACGCTGATAAATATCTTTTAAAGAGAATGAAAAAGCATTAGAATTAACCTCATTTTTGCTTTGGTGAGTGTTGCAGGGATGCCTGCGAGACACTAACACCCACGACGAGGAGAAAAGGAGAGATAACTAGAAAAAAAAGGGGAAAGATAAAGAGTAAGTAACACGAAAGTAAATGGTGCATGGGGAAAGGACCCTCTTGTGTGTGACCTGTCATTCATCATATCAACAATGGCATTGTACCCACAGTGTTTTGTGAGGAGGGGAGAGGGCATTCCCGAGATCGCCGGAGAGTGTAGCAGATTACGTCAGCTCCTGGTTCTACTTTTTAGCATACAATGGTGCCCTGGCTTTGTAAACACACTGCCTGCCATGTTGGACTAGCTCCGCAGATCTGTAACTTATTTTGCGCTTGGCTTTGTTCGTCTATGGGTCTTGCAGCCTCTGTGTTACAGAAAAAATTGTAATACTAGTAGATGTGTTTACTTTGTTAAATCTTTGTTAGTGTCTGGCTTAAAAGACAGAAACTTTAATGTCTGCATCCGAATGCTTCTCGAATCCACATTTATTTATATTACATTAAATGCATTCTTCAAGTTTAATTTTAATACTTCTAAAACGTTGATGTAAGTCCTTGCTGCGGAAGCTGCTGCTGCTCCACTGTCTAAATGTACCCGAGATCTGGTTTAGCGAGGGAATTATGGCAGTTTCTCTGCTTCAGCTTCTTTCCGATACTTTGACAATGAGAAGGCGGAGGGTGTTAAGAATGGCAGTGGATCTGATTTCTCCATCCTTTTCCAAGGTGTGTAGCACTACCCCGACGATGACCAGCAAGACCGCTCTTGATAAATCTAATGCAAAAGTTGTGGCTCTAGGATGAGAACGCTGGTGGCAGTATTGTTGGTGACATTGCCCTGGATGTGGGCTCTTGTCGGGTGTTTAGACTATAGTACCACCTTTGGAAATGCTTGGTCAAAGCTGTTCATTATTCCGACCGTCCAGCTGTGTTGCCTTCAGGGTTTCTATTCCCCTCACCTCAGTTTTAAGGTGGTGCTCATGTTGATTTTGCCTCGCCGGTTTTTGCGTTAACGAGATAGACGGATCAGGTTCAGGTTGGGGGAAGGGGAGGAAATTACATTCTACTATGGCAGACACTAAGGCTAGCGACCTACTGCCTGTCTGGGGCACTACTAAGCAAAGGTTGATAAACAGTAGGTGTAATAATGTCGGAATAAGTTTACCGTCACATCTGTAAGAGGAATGAGATGCAGAATAGAAAAGAGTTTCAACACTCTTGAATGCCCTTGTACTCTCTAGGCTGAAGAATTTTAGTACACAACAACCCCTTTTAAGACAGGCGATAGTGTAGACATGGAAACTGTGCAAAGAACTTCCACTATCCACAACAATTCACACACCTAAATCATTACGAACTCCTAAAATCACTCAAACTGTACTCTCTGAAAGGTAGACGAGAAATTACACAAACACAATTTCCATCCTCAAAAATAATAGGACTAATTCCAAATCTGCATACCGTAATTAGTCCATAAAAGAAGAGAAGGCAGTTGTCCAGGAAGCTTGTGATCATCTGGTGCGTACCCAAGACTGCAGCGAGCACCAACAATCTGACTGAGCAGGACGTTAACCAACAGTCCTGGTCTCAGACCATGTGATGAAGGCGATGATTGCTGGAACCATCGATAGATGCCTTGAGCTTCAAGGTTAGTGGGTCTTGCATTCTCTTTCATGAGAAAGTCAGTGATTTAGGTGTTGCACGTGGGCGACCTGCTTCTCTGATGCGAGCTGGGTTCTACACACATGATATGAATACCTCCAGATCATCTAACTAAATGAAATTGATAGAGATGCTTTCAGTTGCTTTTTTTTGGACGTACATTTTTGACAAATTTGACATGTACATATTTTTCACATATATTAATGCATTACTAAGCTACGTTTTTTCCAAATTTTCAGATACAAAATCTTTATGATTAATAAATCTTAATTACAAATAAAAATGATCTATACAGCGTTCAAATGATTAAGGCATAAAAATGTAATGTAAGTAATACCAATGATCAATTGTTGCTATACATCGACGGCTTTTCATGGAAAATATACAAGCTCTATACTGTATCAAGCTCCACCGTGTAGTACAGAAGAGACAGCGGTGCGGTCAGTGTCTTCTGAATGTCTGTCGCCCAGCACAAAGGCAACACTAACTATGCAGACCGGTTGGTAGCCAGAGGCGTCCAGATGAAGTCACAATACCACTCTGAATGTATTATATGCAGGTGTGAGACTAAGCCAATGCATCTGTAGTGACCACTATCTCCTTTCGACACACTGGATCTTAGAGGTATGGCACTGCTAGCCTCAGAGAAACTCGGAATACTCTCAGTTACAAGGACATCGCAAACCTTTAACAGCTACATCCCAGAAGGCTCCGAGACTCTTAGTTCCTCGGGAAAATTCGTGCTCAACTTCCTGAGTGAGTTAAACGATAAATTCGTTAGATAATCCAAGGACCCAAGAGCATATAATGTCTTATGCCAGCAATTTTTTTTTTTTTTTTTTACCTTTTACTCGCATCTTAGGTGAAATTTTTGGCATATACATTTTGTTTATATATGGTAAACATGAAGTTTTATGAGAAAACATATTAGACCGGCCTTATTTCAACACCATCAAATCTTTAATGGAAAACCTTTTATTTTCTCACTTTTCAAGGGGTATGCCTTGATGGCGGAAAGGTCTCTTGATCCAAAAACATGGATCAACCTCCCAGTCCATGGATTAAAACTCATCACTTCTCATATTCCTGGCACTGTTTCAGGGTCACGGCTTCCACGTGATAATAATAATAATAATAATAATAATAATAATAATAATAATAATAATAATAATAATAACAATAACTTAATTTCGTTTCCGAACCTATTGTCTTCAGACCCGAGAGAGCTCGAGCAGTTAAGGATATTACAAAAAAAAATTCTCTGCATCTTTGTGATTTTCCGTCCACTGGAAGGTTATTAAAATTAAATAATCTCAATAAAAGTGTTACTGCTTATAGTTCCCTGGGAAGATAATTTATCGATATGCACTTTTTAGTACCCGAATCACTTTCTAAATGTGTAATCAATGATACTGACTTTGATGACTGAGTGACTGCCCTTGTGTCTTACCAATGGTATACCTCGTGGGCTCTGAAGAATTTTCTCTCCTATTTTAATGATTTTAACAATATGGAATGTGTCACTTGTTTACTGGATAATCTCAGTTTTTTACGTGAGAGCACCGCAGTGATGATAACAGTCCAAATGGCAAACACACCAACGGCAATATTAACTTCAACGTTGCCTGTTGCAAAGTACAGGCATCACTTCCTCAACAATTGCCATCAGAAAATTCAGCTTAGTTTAGCTAAAACAACATTCACTTCTGGAAAACCCACACGGGTTTAACTCTTCTTGTTTATTATAATAATTAGAACAAACGACAAAAAAATACTGCAGGATTCCCAATCGCAAACCAATATCACTGTTCTCTTCCTCAATAATAAATAAAACAATTTAATAACAACGACATGCTCAGGATTTGGAGAGAATAAATATTTTAGGCAAGTATGATGAGTTAAAATTTCTACTGAGTATAATGAAGATGTGGCAGTTAATGAATATTCACTCCTAATGCTGATCTCCGTCTCTGATACAGGACGAATAATGTAACTGCTTAGGAGTTCAAAGAGACTTGTACGTGATAATGCAGCTAAGGAATATATTAGCTATATTCAAGCGCAACTGGACTTTTTATTCACTCTTGTAATCCTACTCGTATCAATTATTGGTGAATAAAAATCGCAATCTTTCTGAATTTAATCACTGATAATTTCACACTTCATTCTGATCTGTCTTTTTTTAATAATTGAATACAGTATGTAATGTGGTATCAAAAATGCTCTCACTGCTTTTCCTTGGCTGATTTTCAGGGTTTGACAAGGTTAGGTTAAGGATCCCAAGCTTTATTGACAAGCTATTTACAGGTTAAGGATTCTTAACTTTATTGGCAAGATAAGAGCTGTTACTTACATCAGCTCATTTGAAAGCATTTTTATTGTTATGAAACATACAAGTAGGGAAGAAGATGAAGTTGGAGCCATCTGTGGGCCAGCATTTTCATCTGATCAACTGACTTTATCTCGTTGATATTATAATGCTGCACGAATGATTCCATACTCGAGTCATCCTGGGGATAAATGATCTCAGATGAAGTGATGTTCTGGAGAAGGGTACAGCCAGAGTGAAGTTGCTGCTTTCTGCCCGTCTTGTGGTATAGCAGCTTGCGTCCATAAGTGAGGTGTTTCATCGCCTTCCCCAACTCCGCATCTATGTCCAGTGACACCAAAACAACCACTCTCAACACCACTCATCATTCCCTATCACTACCATCACTGTTCTCAAGTAACAGTAATTCCAGTTCTGCTGGAGCGACACCTATAAATCTTCTGTAGTTACTGAAGTTTTACTGGAATACACTTGACCAATAGCCTAGTGAAGTTCCCAGCTCAGTTTGATGACAAGTTACATCATGTGACGCATAAAACCCATCCTGTGTGATGGGCTGCGACGGGGGAAAACAGATGTTTTCTTTCCACTTTGTTATTATTGAATATGATAGCAGCACAGAGCTGACATTTTCAATTTTGTTAATAAAACATTCACCACCTGACCTCCGCCGTAACCTCGCACCACTGCTGAATAACCGCTACCACTACTACCACCACCACCTCCACTACCACCACCACCTCCACTACCACCTTCATTACTACCACCGCCACCACCACTACCGCCACCATCACCACCTCCACTACCACCACCACCTCCACTACCACCACCACCTCCACTACCACTAGCACCACCACCACCCTCACCATCACCACTACCACCACTACCACCACTACCACCACTACCACCACTACCACCACCATCAACACCTCTACTACCACCACCACCTCCACTACCACCACCACCTCCACTATCACTACCACCACCACCACCACCACCATTACCACTACCACCACCACCTCCACTACCACCACCACCTCCACTACCACTACCACCTCCACTGCCATTACCACCACCACTACCACCACCACTTCCACTACCACCACCACCTCCACTACCACTACCACCACCACCTCCACTACCACCAACACCTCCACTACCATCATCACCACCACAACTACCACCACCATCACCACCTCCGCTACCACCACCACCACTACTACTACTACTACCACCACCATCACCACCCCCCGCTACCACCACCCCCCGCTACCACCAACCCCCGCTACCACCACCACCACCATCACCACCCCCCGCTACCACCACCACCACCTCCACTGCCAATACCGCCACCTCCATTACCACCACCACCACCACCTCCTCCACTACCACCACCACTTCCGCCACCGCTACCTCCACTACCACCACCACCTCCACTACCACCACCTCCACTACCACCATCACCACCACCACCACCACCACCACCACCACCACCACAACCACAACCACCACCACCACCACCACCACCACCACCACCTCCACCACTACTACTACTACCACAATCATCACCACTTCCACTACCTCCACCACCGCCACCACCACCACCACCACCAACACCACCACCTCCACCACCATCACCACCACCACCACCACCTCCAAAATCACCATCACCACCACCATCACCACCACCACCACCACCACCTCCACCACCATCACGACCACCACCACCACCACCACTACTACTACCACAATCATCACCACTTCCACTACCTCCACCACCGCCACCACCACCACCACCACCACCACCACCACCTCCGCCACCTCTACCTCCACGACCACCACCACCTCCACCACTACTACTACAACCACAATCATCACCACTTCCACTACCTCCACCACCGCCACCACCACTACCACTACCACCACCACAACCACCACTATCACCACCACTACCACCACCACATCAGAATAACTGATACATTGTTTACCGAACTTCACATTCCAGTTCACTTGTAAACATACCGTTATCAGTGCAGTTCGTCGGAGAGCGTTTAACGTGACACAGAGCTTGTGACAGTTCGCGTTAATCGTGTGAGTAATCTCGGCTCCAAACAGACAGCACCAGACCAAGATGAATCCCCCAGGCTCCAAGGATCTCTTGTGTATGTCCTGGTAATGATTTGTTTCCTGTAACGAAGATGAAACAATGAGCAGACCTTGTATGTACGTGTGTGTGTGTGTGTGTGTGTGTGTGTGTGTGTGTGTGTGTGTGTGTGTGTGTGTGTGTGTGTGTGTGTGTGTGTGTGCGTGTGTGCATGTGACTGAGTTCATTAGCATTAGCTGGAGTATACCTGGAGAGGGTTTCGGGGGTCAATGCCCCCGCGGTCCTGTCTGAGACCAGGCCTCGTGGTGGATCAGGGCAAACTAATCAATCCCGTTAATTAAATTCCATTTAATTAGTTAGATTTAGCAAATAATATGTTCGTAAATTAATTTATATCGAAGAAATCAATCAATCAATGATTTGCAAATGTGAAGGCTTACTCAGCCCTGTAATAACTTCAGACAGTATTACTCAGGCTGGCTCCTCCTCAGGAAAATTAATGAATAGAAAAAGAAATAATAACAGACAAACATAAACACTTTATTATATAGAAAATATAAAATATAAAACACTTAAATATGAAATATTAATCCTACATTAAAGAAAATGAAAAATGAAAAATATAAATGATAACTAAATTCAACGCTAATATATATAGGGGTGTCTGGTGTTGGTGACACTGTGTTGTTGAAATCGTAGCCGTTGCTGATGATGGGGAAGGGGGTCGCAGGTGTTGGTTACAATCCACCGGTTCGTTCTTCACAGTATAGCCTTGAGTATTATATCCCAATGACAGGAAAGCAGGTTCTTTACCGCTGCAATGATGAGGGGTTACGTCCTGCAATTTCATACAGGTGCACAGGTAATTAAATCCAAAAAGGGGAAGTCTCAGGACGTTAGTCCATCTCCACCAGTTCTTCTCGTTGATTGACAGGTGACCCTCTCTGTCATCCAAGCTGAAAAGATAGACAGGTTACCCACTGCTTAAATAATCACTCTCCATGATAAGTACAATACCTAAAAGATGTGGTGATTATTACAACAGTCAACATAGAGCAAGGCTGAAAAGACTAAGTTTATTATTGGTCAAAAGTGAAGCTTTCAACCCATAAATCCACTAGAATACAAGGCAGGCATGTACTTACAGTAGCATTGGGAGCTGTGAGTCTAGTGATTACTGTTTGGACCAGAGCCCTACACGTCACCTTTCGGGGGGGGGGAAGGAGGAGGGGAAGGGATAGCGGGAGCTAGACTGACCCTACCTTAACAAGCAGCCGGCAGCCAAACTATCACTTTCAGGGAGGGGAAAAAAAGGCGGGAATAGCGGGAGCTTGACTTACCCTACCTTAACAAGTAGCCGGCAATGAAACTATTGTTACTATATACTCCCTCGCTACTCCTATCTATTGAACTTTTCCCTCACACTCCCCCTTACCAAGACTTATAGTCAAGGAGTATAAGAAGAATAGGTGAGGAAAAAGTTCTAACATGTGGAAGTCGCGTAAGGCAACAAATCTTCTACTGACTGTCACGACTTAACCAGCCAGAGAAATAATTGGATGAACCATTAATATACACAATATGGAACTTAAAAGCCTGGAGTGCCAATGTCCACCTCAAGAGGCGACTGTTGGTCCCCTTAAAAGTTTCTAGGTATATCAAAGGTTTGTGGTCCGTTTCTAAAATGAATTCTTTTCCAAGCAAATAAAATTTAAGTTTGGAGATACCCCACACAAGGGCTAAACATTCCTTTTCTATTGTGGAGTATCTTGTTTCTGCGGGAAGGAGTTTCCAGCTTAGGAAGCATACAGGGAAGGGAGTACCATCATGGTATTGTAGTAACACCGCAACTAAGCCATATTGGAGGCATCAGTTCTTAAGCAAAATGTTTTATTAATATCTGGAATCTTAAGTATAGGGTCTTTCGAAAAGATACTTTTAATCTCATTAAACTTTTCCCGACCTACGTCGGAAAGTTCAAGAGGTTCCTTCACAGACTTTTTAAGGAAGTCGGATAAGATGCCTGTAAGATCAGTAAGGTTCGGGATAAACCGTGCATAAAAATTTACAGAACCAGGAAAGCTACGCATGAGCTTCTTGGTTTTGGGGAATTTAAATTCTAATAAAGCTTTGATCTTACTGGGGAGAGGCTGCAGAGAGTTATTAGAAAGTATCAGTCCAAGATATCTAATCTTGTTATACCCAAGGAAGCATTTCTTCGGCTTGGCAGTGAGGCCATGTGAGCGTAACCTACGCAAAACTGATGTCAATGTTTGGATATGTTCGCCCCACGTGGATGTCATTACGTAAATGTTATCAAAATAAACTGAAACATTTGGCTTATTACCCAAGACCTTTCTCATCAGTCTCACGTAGGTAGCACAGACAGTTACCAAACCGAAGGGCATAGTTCTATATTGCATCAGTCCTTGGTGTGTAGGAAAAGCGGTGTACTGCTTAGAAGAAGGATCTAACATTACTTGATGATATGCCTGTGCAATAGCAATCTCTGAAAAGAAGGAAGCGTCATAAAATTTGTGTAGATCGCTATCTATTAAGGGCATAGGCTCAGCATCCCACCGAGTTATAGCATTAAGGCCTCTGAAGTCAATAGCAAGTCTATATGAATTATCCTCCTTCTTAACCATGACTACTGGTGAACAATATGAAGATACTGAAGGTTCAATGATCTTTAGTTTTAATAATTTGTCTACCTCTCGGTCAAATGCATCCCTAAGGTGAACTGGAACTGGGTATAATTTTCGTTTGATAGGATTGTCCGTCACTAAGTCAATCTTATGGACTACCGTGGAGGTAACACCTAGAATATCAGTAAAGACGTCTGAAAAGTTACTCACACATTGAAGTAGTTCATGTCTCTTATGGTCATCCAAAGATTCATTAATATTAATGTTGGTTGCGCCCGAGTGGTCAAGAGTCACCAAGTCACGTAGTTCTTCATCATAGTCTAAGTTAGAGGTGTCAATTACGCACACTTTACATTCTTCAGTTGTCTTATCAAGTTCGTGTGGAAAAACTAAGTCAAAGTTATTAAGGCAGTTAACCGAATTTCTTCGGTAATATTTCTTAAGGATGTTGATATGATAAAGCTTAGGTTTCCCCTTGACTTCTATGAGGTAGTCAACTTTCCCACAAATTTTTAATACTTTATATGGACCTTTCCATGCTACTAATAATTTATTTGACTTTATAGGCAAAAGTACCAAAACTTCATCCCCTACTTTAATTAAAACTTTTGGAATCAACATAGGTTTTGTACTGGTCCATTGACAAGCTTAGGTTTTTCGAAACTATGTCAGAGGTCTCCTCAAGTTTGGATCTAAGGTCAAGGAGAAACTGGTAAGAAGACTGAACCTCAGCATTTACCTCCTCATTAGTCCATAAGTCATGAAGGATGGACAATGGGCCTCTGGCCTGTCTACCATAGAGAAGTTCAAAAGGTGAAAACCCCAAAGAGTCACTGGGAACTTCCCTCATGGCAACCAAAGCACAGGGTAGGTAACGATGCCACTCCTTAGGTTTAAGGGAGCAAAGTTTCCTTAAAATGGACTTGAGAATCGAATGCTGGCGCTCAATCCTCCCATTACAGCTCTGATGATAGGGTGTGGTGAAGAGAGGCTTCACTCCCAGAAGTTGGTATAGATGTTGCATTAAGTCAGATGTGAATTATGTCCCACGGTCAGACAAAATTTCTCTAGGGATGCCCACTCTGGAGAAGATGGATAAAAGGGCTTCAGCCATCTCTATAGTAGTTATGGTCTTTAAGGGTATGGCTTCAGGGAAACTCGAAGCATAATCAACTAATGTTAATATATATCTATGTCCCCCAGATGAAAGTGGAGATAAAGGACCAACGATGTCAATAGCTACTCTTTCAAACGGTACCGTAAAGATAGGCATTTTGACCATAGGTACTCGCCTGGTACCTCGGGAGGATGACAGTTGGCAAACTTTACATGATCTACAATAGGTAGTGACATCTGAGGACATTTTTGGCCAAAAATAGGTTTCCCTAATTTTATTTAAGGTTTTACGATGCGAGAAATGTCCGGCCACTGACAGGTCATGAGCCATTTTAAGAACAGTCTCTCTGCATTGACTTGGAACAACTAAGATGGAATAGTCTATCTCATCTGAATTTAATTTGAATACTGGCTTGTACAAGATACCTTTTATATATTCAAATTTATATGAAAAGTTTTTCCTTCGGATCACTTGATTTTGTTTAGCGGCATTATGGCAATTCTGAAGAGAAGGGCAATTACGTTGTAACTTGACAAAGGAGTCCTTCGATATATCTAAAGGCTTAAAGTCAGGGAAAATCAAAGGATGGACAGTAGGAGAAGCCTGGGCTTTGGTCTGAGCCCTAGTCAAGACATTTATGGTATCGGAGGTGATGTCTTTACTTTCATCTAACAAGTGAACCGGTGATCCTACTACCTCGCTTTCGAGAGTAGCATCAATGGTTTTTAATCTCACATGAATCTCACGAGACATTGTCTCATCTGAATTTTCAAGGAGCTTCTCTGACTCTACAGGAAGAGGATCTGAAAAGCTTATGTCCACCTTTGGCGATGAAAGGTCAACCTCAGAAGGAAGAATGGCACCTTTTACATTACCTATTAGTACGGAGCAAGAAGTGATGGGAGCTAGTACGGCTTCAGACCAACCTGTGAACCATTTAGACCTAATGTAACAACGGATGGTAGGAAAAGTGTCCGTACGGCCCAAGTAGTCTGAAAGTATAGCAGAGGAATGAGTTTCTTTAAGGTTAGGGAACAGTTTATCAGAAATGACTATACATGTGCATCCAGTGTCTCGTAAAATGATAGATATATTAAGTCCATTAACTGTTCCTGAACAGAAGGGTGCTTGGTCATTACAGTCTTTAAAACATCTTCCAACTTTTTGGACCTTCTTAGAAGGACAATCTGGACGTTTATGTCCCTTAACACCACACAAATGACAAACAGGAATAAAAGAAGTCATTTTACTTTCCATTAGAGGCTTTGATTTCTTAAGGTCTGATGAACCCTTGCCCTTAGGGTTCGATCCCTTTAGGTCTTTATAGGAATTGTGAGCCTCAGCATACAGGTCAGCAGCCTCAGCAACTTCCTCAGCTTTAATCAGGTTACGTTCTCTGATGAATGTTCGTATCTGATGGGGAAGAGCTGTCAGGAACTGGTCAGCAACCATGAAGTCTCTAAGAGATTCATAACTGTGATCAATTCCTGAACTCTCTATCCAAAAGTCGAACAAACGGAAGAGTGTTACCTGTAACTGCTGAAAGTTCTGGCCCGGCTGTAAGGTGGCATACCTGAAATCTTTCCTGTAAGAATTAGTGGTTTTCTGATATGCTTTAAGGATTGCCTTCTTCAGTAGGTTATAATTACATATGATATCGTGCGACAAAGTTGCATAGATATTCAAAACTGTACCAGAAAATAACATTCCTAACCTGGTAGCCCAGGTGTCAGCAGGCCATTCACAGAGGGTAGCGGTATTTTCAAACCTGATAATGTATGAAGTTATGTCTTCCCCCTCTGTGAAGGGAGGTAAATTAGGTGTTGGAATATGTGCACTGACTGCACGTTGTTGTTCCATTACTCCTTCCTCTGACTGTTGTTGTGTAAGAGTTAACTTTTTATTCTCTAATTCAAGGCGAGATTTTTCGAGCTCGCGATCCTTTTCTCTCTCTATTAACTCAAGTTCTCTAGCTTTTTCCTCACGTTCTCTAGCTTTTTCCTCAACTTCTCTATCCTTTGCTCTTTCCTCAAGTTCTCTTATTTTAGCCTGTTCCTCACGTATTTTAGCCTGTTCCTCACGTTCTCTAGCTCTTTCTTCACGATCAAGTCCATCACGCTCCTTTTTGTCTTCTCTTTCTCTTTCTAACTGTCTTTCTTGGATTTCTCTCTCAATTCTCTCTCTCTCCTTTTTCTCCTGTCTTTCAAGGTTCTCTTTCTCCTTTTTCTCTTCTCTTTCCCTTTCTAACTGTCTCTCTTCTCTCTCAATTCTCTCTCTTTCAAGTCTTTCCTGGATCTTAGCACTAATGAAAGATTCTAAATTTTTCCCTGTTATTCCTAACTTACTTCCAGTGTTCATCCAAAACTGGTATTCCTCCATGCTTGCAAGAATAACTTAAACTATTAGGGGAAATGAAACAGGTATTAAAGAAAATGGAGGGTTCAATTCCTGCTCCGTTCAAACTGTAAATAAACCAGAGGGCTCGATCCCTGCTTCAATTAAACAATATGTATTAATTAAAACGAAGGGTTCTATGCCGGCTCCGAGCAAACAGTAAGTAGAATGGGGTCCCTTGACCATCCAATCTTCTCACCAACAAATCAAGAGTGTCCATCGACAGTTCCCTTGATAAAATAAAGAGCTCAATGAAACAAATTGTCACTGGAAAATCTCAGGTCCCTAGAGTCTAATCCTTCAAAGTGTTTCAAGCTCACAGGAAAGGTGGCAGAATTAACTATTATATCCTGCCTGACTTGACTTACAATAAATTGAGACCATAACAATCACCAAATCTTTTAAATACCTGTACTGTAGTCCTACCATAGAGAATGATTACTCATGGCTGGTGGTAACCGTCTGTGGTATGCAGTGTTGAAGTTCCATTGGTAGATTCGAGATGGAATTGAATCTTGATTCTGTCGAATTGTATCCTGGCAAGGTCGCCACTTGTGAAGGCTTACTCAGCCCTGTAATAACTTCAGACAGTATTACCAAGGCTGGCTCCTCCTCAGGAAAATTAGTGAATAGAAAAAGAAATAATAACAGACAAACATAAACACTTTATTATATAGAAAATATAAAATATAAAACACTTAAATATGAAATATTAATCCTACATTAAAGAAAATGAAAAATATAAATGATAACTGAATTCAACGCTAATATATATAGGGGTGTCTGGTGTTGGTGACACTGTGTTGTTGAAATCGTAGCCGTTGCTGATGATGGGGGGGGGTCGCAGGTGTTGGTTACGAACCACTGGCTAGTTCTTCACAGTATAGCCTTGAGTATTATATCCCAATGACAGGAAAGCAGGTTCTTTACCGCTGCAATGATGAGGGGTTACGTCCTGCAATTTCATACAGGTGCACAGGTAATTAAATCCAAAAAGGGGAAGTCTCAGGACGTTAGTCCATCTCCACCAGTTCTTCTCGTTGATTGACAGGTGACCCTCTCTGTCATCCAAGCTGAAAAGATAGACAGGTTACCCACTGCTTAAATAATCACTCTCCATGATAAGTACAATACCTAAAAGATGTGGTGATTATTACAGCAGTCAACATAGAGCAAGGCCGAAAAGACTAAGTTTATTATTGGTCAAAAGTGAAGCTTTCAACCCATAAATCCACTAGAATACAAGGCAGGCATGTACTTACAGTAGTGCTGGGAGCTGTGAGTCTAGTGATTACTGTTTGGACCAGAGCCCCACACGTCATCTATCGGGGGGGGGGAAGGAGGGGAAGGGATAGCGGGAGCTAGACTGACCCTACCTTAACAAGCAGCCGGCAGTCAAACTATCACTTTCGGGGAGGGGGAAAAAAGGCGGGAATAGTGGGAGCTTGACTTACCCTACCTTAACAAGTAGCCGGCAATGAAACTATTGTTACTATATACTCCCTCGCTACTCCTATCTATTGAACTTTTCCCTCACAGCAAATAATTTCAACTCACGATTTACAACTTGTAAAAATACACATTTATAATAAAAGGTAAAAAAAACATGATAGTCAACATTACAGCCAAAATTATGGATAAATGAAGCCAAGACAAACTATATGACAGCTTCTTGATTCACCGGTACTCTCCTGGCCCGGGCCTTTTCCAAGTGGTGGCCCGGGCCTTTTCCAAGTTTTGGCCCGGGCCTTTTCCAAGTGGTGGCCCGGCCTTGGCTCCCTTTCTAGGGAGTATCTCAGACAAATGTCTGCCATGGGAGGAGGTACAAGTACCTCCTCATCGTCGGGACCAACTGTTCCCAGACCTAGCCACGTTCCCCGCAGTCACGGGGCTCGTAGGAAGAAGCTAGGCCTCTCTGGTCTGCCATCCCCACCCCAAAGGGGCTAATGGGAATGGCAGTCTTCTGAGCTGCAAGCTCGGGCTCAGGGACCTACCCTGCCCTAGAAGAGCCGGGCATGGTGTCGATCTGTATAACAGATATTTAATAGAGCAACGTTTCGCTCTACGTAGACTTTAATCAGCTCACAGAGTGAGACTTTGTCTTGGTTTTCATTCTTGTCGATATTACAGCTTCATCAGCCGTTGAAACACTTCCATCTAACGACCACCACCTTGTAAATATCCTTGCCTAACGACCTGCTGTTTTAAAGGGACTGGGTCTGTCGACCTGCACCTCTAATCACCCTGCATCCTCCAAGCATCCTGCATCCTGCAGCCTCCAAATATCCTATATGTCATCCTATAACGACCAAATTGGTGCCACTGTTCAGCATTACAGCTGTGGTCCCGCTAATGAGAAATTCGTGTCTTCTGAATTATGAAAAGGATGAGCTTGTCTTCGCTTCTTCTCTCTCTCTCTCTCTCTCTCTCTCTCTCTCTCTCTCTCTGTGTCTCTCTCTCTCTCTCTCTCTCTCTCTCTCTCTCTCTCTCTCTCTCTCTCTCTCTCTCTCTCTCTCTCTCTCTCTCTCTTTTTCTCTCTCTCTGTTTCTCTCTCTCTCTCTCTCTCTCTCTCTCTCTCTCTCTCTCTCTCTCTCTCTCTCTCTCTCTCTCTCTCTCTCTCTCTCTCTCTCTGTTTCTCTCTCTCTGTTTTCTCTCTCTCTCTCTCTCTCTCTTTTTTTTTTTTTTTTTTTTTTTTTTTTTTTTTTTACACATGGTTTGACAAGGTTAAGGATCCCTAGGTTTATTGACAAGCTATTTACAGGTTAAGGATTCCTAACTTTATTGACAAGCTAAGAGCTGTTACCTACATCAGCTCATTTGAAAGCATTTTTATTGTTATGAGACATACAAGTAGGGAACAGGATGAAGTTGGAGCCATCTGTGGGCCAGCATTTTCATTTGTTCAACTGACGTTATCTCGTTGACATCATTATGCTGTACGAATGTGTTCCATACTCGAGTCATCCTGGGTATGTATGATCTCAGATGGAGTGATGTTCTGGAGAAGGGTACAGCCAGAGTGAAGTTGCTGCTTTCTGCCCGTCTTGTGGCATAAAAGCTTGTTTCGCGCTGTCCTCGAAGTGGATCCAAGTGTGGTATTTTGACAATATTGGCCTTGTACATAACAGTAAGGCCACCCACATCCCTCCTATGTTGAAGGCTCTGCTGAAATGACAGATCCATCCAGGATGGGTCCAGGCGAGAGATGAGACGTCTTGCTCTGTTCTCTACTCTGTCAAGCAGTCGCAGATGAGAGGGGGGACAGGCAAACCAAGAAAGTGGAGCATACTCAAGGTGTGAGCGTACTTGTGCCTCGTACAGGATCTTGCAACCCCTACTGTCAAGCAGATGTGAGATACGGCGAAGTGCTGTAAGCTTCCTGGCTGCCTTGTTTGCAAGATTTACAACATGGTTCTTCATGGTTAGTTTGGAGTCAAATTTCACCCCAAGGATATCAACTTCTTCTCCAGGTGCCAACATCGTCCCATTCATCCTTACTACTGCACCAGCATTACCATCATGGTGCCTAGAGACGATCATCATTTGCGTTTTCTCAGGTGCAAATGTTACTTGCCATCTATTTCCCCAAGCTGATATAGCTCTCAGCTGGTAATTGATGTAGCTTAGAGCAGCTGGCATTTCTTCTCTTGGATAAGTGAATGTTAGTGTACAGTCGTCTGCATATGCATGTGATTCTGGGATGAGATGAAGAAGGTCGTTGAAGTAGACATTCCATAACAGTGGACCCAGCACACTTCCTTGTGGAACGCTTGCCCCAATAGGATGTCTTGCTGATTCCGTTCCATTGAGAACTACACTTAGAGATCTACCATGAAGGTAATCACTGAGGAGACATAGCGTAGAGCCTGCAATTCCCAGTGCTTGAAGTTTTGCTAAGAGGCCCTGGTGCCACACCCGGTCGAAAGCGCCAGCAATGTCCAGTGCTACCACACAGCTGACTTTGGATTCATCCAGTGACTGGTGCCACTTAGTGGAGAGGTTTAACAACAGATCTCTCTCTCTCTCTCTCTCTCTCTCTCTCTCTCTCTCTCTCCTACCATTGCAAAAATCGCTTCTTGCAATATAACCAAAGAAGATGCAAATTTCCGTCAATGGCTCAATCTGTTATATTCCCCATCCCCTCTTCCCGCCCCTTCTTTACTTACTCCTCTCCCTCCAGTCTCTTCTCCCATCCTCTCTCTCTCTCTCTCCCCTCCCATCCTCTCTCTCTCTCTCCCCTCCCATCCTCTCTCTCTCTCTCCCCTCCCATCCTCTCTCTCTCTCTCCCCTCCCATCATTCCATCTTCCCTAACTCTCCCCATCTCCCCTCCCACTCGTTTCCTCCCTCCCTCCCTCCCCTCCATCCCGTCACCTTCCTGGCTCATGTCTTGCCGGCCATCACAAGTTATGGAGCTGGGGTCAGCCGGGGTTAAAGAGTGATGAATGACTGTACCAGTTGACCGGACCGGGAGCTTCCTCTAGGTCCGGGCAAGTCTGGAATTTCCAACAAAAATATTTTTTGAGTTTTGTGGAACCGGGAGAATTATTATTATTATTATTGTTATTATTATTATTATTATTATTATTATTATTATTATTATTATTAGTAGTAGTAGTAGTAGTAGTAGTAGTAGTAGTAGTAGTAGTAGTAGTAGGATAGTAGTAATAGTATATTATATTATTATTGTTCTTGCTATTGTTTTTATTATTATCGTCTTATTATTGTTGTTGCTGTTGCTATTGTTTTTTGTTGTTTTATTTGTATTATTGTCGTTGTTGTTGTTGTTGTTGTTGTTGTTTATTGAAAAACGGAAAAAAGAGACAAACATAAGAGCTTTGAAGAGAAACATTTGCGGTAACTATTAGAGAGAGAAAACCAAAGACACAGAACCATTACCCCCGAAACCTGCTTCACGAAGAGCACAGCATCAATAGAATGACATCAGCAGCATGTGCATCGCTAGCAAGGATAAGACTAGGAACTCAGGAACCAAGACAAAGACAGGCTCAGAGCACTCTCTGTGTCATACTCTGTCATGCTGCGCCTGTGTACAACTATCTTTTAGTTAAACACAAAAGTGATTTCAAAGAAATGCAAAGGTGTGCGTCAAGACTTGTGCCCGATTTGAAGGGAAATGCGTGAGATCGGTCTCCTAACGCTTCAAGAAAGAAAACCCGGACGCGTGTGATCGTGACATACACAGTACTTAATAATAATAATAATATTTATTTTTACAAGTACATGTACGTTATACAAAAATCTGGGGCAGAAGAGAGGATAACAAAGGATTGGCACTTTAAAAGGAACGAATCAAGAATGTGGAAACATGGTTGAAAATCACATCTCCAAATGAGTCGCAGGAATAGCAGAAATCATTTCTTTAACTTAAATGGTAAATACTGTCAGTGGAAGGAGCGGCAATGGCTACAGATTTCACAAATATATTTGAATTAAGATATGGTCGAATGTAGATTGAATCGGTAGATCGACAGATAAAAGGCGCTACTAAAAGCGAGAACTTCCTTCTACCAAGAGATAAATAGCCTACAACAAATAAAATGCACACACACACACACACACACACACACACACACACACACACACACAAACGAACATAAAAGAATTCTTATAAGCAAGAGAGCTTAAAAAATTGGGCCGGTACTCAATTTGAGTGTCGCGTGCCCATCTGGATAACGACAGAACTTGTAGCTCAGCATGAGGAGGGGCAGCCGTGTCCTCTTGCCGTGTCCACACCGCAAGTGGTAAGTAGCAGACCGTGTCAGCGCAGGAATGCTCAGCAAATGCTATGGTGCAGCTGAGAATGATCAGCCAATGACCCGTGTTAAGCTGGGATGGTCAAGCAGTACGGTTCATCGGGTCTCATGCTTTGAATCCAGTCATGGATACAGTGGTTAGTAGTCCAGCATACAGGTCTGAAAGCTCACAGGACTTTCATTGGCTATCCTCACTCACTTCCTCACCTGTTTTCCTATCTTCTCTCACTCACTTCATCCAGTGTACTCCGTCATCATCTCACCTCATCCGCTTTCCTCCCTCACCTCATAATCGCCATGAACGATTTATCGCTCAAAGACCTCCGGAAAGAGGCAACAGAAAAGAAGAATGGAATTAACCTTATATACGAAGATCGATCTTGTCGCTGCTACTCCACAATGGCGCACCTTCACCAAGTTACACGACCGGTAAACTAGTCAAGGCTACTTCACACTGGCGACCCTTTTCCTCGATACACGAATAGATTTCGGTCGCCTATCTATGAGGTTTTCTGCCTCAAAGAAAGATCGCCACCCTACTATATAAAATATTTGCATTTATGCTTCCTAGAAATCATCTCAAATAGTTGAAGATTGCTTTGACACTCATCTGACAGGAAACCTTCCCTACTTCACGCTCAGCTAATCAGGAATCACATCTACATTAAATCCCCTGAAATCCTTCTACACAATATGTAATCCTTCAAGATTTTTCTTTCTCCTCGCATAAATCTACACTTGGTCACCTTTTCAGCTCAACACAAAATTCCCTGCCATCACCCACTCCATCCCACAATGTCACTACTCCAGATGCCGAGCACCTCCACTTCTACTATCAATCCTGGTCCACATCTTCACTACTCCACATGCTGGATACGTATGCCAGCTATCTCCACATGTGCCATGAACACCACTCCACCAGCTGGGTACCTACACAACAAACAGAATCATGAAGCGCTACTTGTTAAAGTATATATCATTACCCACAAAGATTGGGGTGTGCATGATTGGTTTAACCCTTGATGAATTAGATTGCGTTTTGATTGGTTCAGCTAGTCGTGGGTGCCAAGGACTGGTTTTAACTTAATAAACTGAACTGATCGTATTTTTTTTTTAGGCTCAACTAATTTAAAGTCTCTTGGATGGCCATCGCTTTGAAAGTCTAGGACTGACTGTGGTACGTCCGAAATTGGAAGATAAAATATTAGTCCGTTCATTTCATCGGGCTTGAGCCGGCATGGTCGCGTGTCTTATCCGTTTTATATGGGCTGCGCAAGGCGTTTATTTTGTTTTAAGTGAACTGGCTCAGATGTTTTACTAGTTTTAAATAGGGTATTCGTTTAAATAGTTCATTCGTTTCATAAGAGATGGGCCGAGCGTTTTATTCGTTTTAAGTAGGCTGAGCCGGGCATTTTATTCATCTTAAATATGCTGGGCCGGGAGCTTTACTCGTTTTAAGTGAGCAGAGCTTAGCTGGAGAAGCACTTAGGACTCTGGTCTGATCACCCAGTCGCAATTATGCATCATTACTGAAGAAGTAGGCAGGTGAAGAGTGGGCAGATGAACGGCCAGGTGGGACCCCAGGCTCCAGCAATTATCGACACTGATAGTAGGTTATATTTAATCGCGATTCCTCTCTCAACTGTCTTTTTTCCTTTTCCATCTCTGGAAATTTACAAAAATTAATAAAAGGACATGGTAATATATATATACGAAGGATGGGTAATATCCGTCATAAAGCCGGGTGTTTATAGTGGGGTTGAGGATGGTAATTGTCAGCAAGGGAAGTAGAGTGGATCTTCACTCTCATATTAGAAGCTTGCATCCCTGTTATAAACTTCTCAATTCTCGACCGGAGCTTAGAGGAAAAAAAAACAGAGGCTCATTATAAGTGAGATTAGATCAGTGCAGACCTCACAGCGTCAACCTTCTATCTTCACCATCCTCATTAGCCTCCTACCCCTTTACTACTCTCCTATCCTTACCCATCCTCATAAACCCCCTTCCCCTTTACTACTCTCCTGTCCCCACCTATCATTATAAACTCTAGTTTCCTCCTCTCCAGTCCTTACCCATCCTTATAGCCCCCTTCCTTTCCTACTGTCCTATCTCCGCCCATCCTCATGATTTCCCATTCCTCCTCTCCTATCTTCACCCATCCTCATAACCCTCAATTCCTCCTCTTCCATCCTACCCATCCTCATAACCCCCCCCCTTTCATATTCTCCTATTCGCATCTGCCCATCCCTTAGCTCCCCCTTCTAACCATCAGCCTCACTACCCATTTCCTAAGTGTTTCCATACTCCCTACTTCCCACATCCTCTCCTACCTACCTACTTGCCTTCCTCCCACCTTCCTCCTCCCTACCCACAACCCCTACCTTCCTCTTTTCTATCCTTCATGGCTGTGACTTCTTTCTGTCCTGCCAGCCTCCCATCCCTCTTCACATTCACCCATTCCAGGACCAACCAGCCCATCTTCCTTTATCTCTTCCATACTCATTACAAACCAACTCCATTCTCACTACATATCACCCTGGAACAAGTGTAGAAGCCTTCAAGAGGAAACCTGAAAAGTATCTTTACCAAGTGCCAGATCAACCAGGCTGTGATGGATATGTGGAGCAGCGGGGCTCCAGTAGCAACAACCTGGTTGTCCAGGCAAGCACCAGACGAGCCTGGCTCATGGTCGAGAGTAGTGAAACTCTCGAAACTCTTCAAAGGTATATATCAAAGGTATCCCACTTACAGTATACTCATCTACTCCCTTCCCACCAGTCTTTACCTCTCCATCAACCTCCTCCTTCCCATGCCCATTCCTCTCTCCTTCTCTCTATGTTCATCTCTGTTTATGTAGATAAATGGTTCAGAGAACCGACAACTTGATAAATTAGACACATGTGCAACACTTGGGTATTTTTATTATTTAAACGTTTCTTTATATTGGACTGATGATGTCCGTGGCGAGACTTTTCAGCAATAAATATACCTGTTTGTTTTATCTTTTGTTTTTTCCTCCGTTAGTCTCTGTTTCTCTCATTATCTTCATTTATCTTCATATTTTGGTATAAACCTTGGTAATAAATACCGACAAGTTGGTTTAGAAAGACACGTAAGCAAACACTATAACATATTTATTAGAAAACGTGTGGCGATGTTGCCACGAATACTCGCCGAGCACTTGCTATGAGTAACATCAACGTTTCCACCATAAACACATCATCTATCAAAGACCTCACAACGAAACGCAGCCCCACACCTCTAACTTCTACAGCAGGCGTCTACACTATCCCCTGTGGGTTCTGTCCCAAGAAATATGTAGGCGAGACAGGCAGAGATCTTGCAGTCCGCCTGAATGAACATCGAAATGCCTCTAACAGAGACGATGTAAGGTACGCCTGTCCTCCACAGAGACTCCACGGGGCATTTGATGAACTGGAACGAGGCACAACTCGTTCTCACCGAACCAGACCTCAGACGCCGACGGTGCCTGGAAGCCTCACTAATCGCCGTCACCGACACTATAGAACGCAACACTGGAAACTACAAAATTTCAAAAGCATTGGCATACATGATACTTAAGCAGCACCAACCCAACAACACAGGAGTCACATGATTTCATCGTCTACCCGTCCTCATCATAGGTAGAGGTTGTTTTGATAAGGACCTGCCTCGCATGGGCCAGTAGGCCTTCTACAGTGTTCCTCCATTCTTATGTTCTTATGACTTTCCTCAGGTCACGTGCGTCACATCTCACTCTCCGCCTATATATATAATGTCTTTCTACCTCTGTATGTTAGAAGTGATCAAGGTCCCAGGACCGAAACGTTTTCTAATAAATATGTTATAGTGTTTGCTTACGTGTCTTTCTAAACCATCTTCATATTTTAAACAAATCAACGAGAAACCTTCTTCCATTTCTTTTCTTCTTCCCTCTGCGTATTTTCTCCTCACTCTCGCTCACTCTAGGTACTTAAAAACGTCCTTTAAAAAATTATTCTCAAGGGAAGGGGCCTTAAATGCCACTGAAGAGCTATTTAACCTAGGAACCGCAGATATCCTCTGCTTCCTCAGGTCAAATCTAATTTCCTCTCATTCTCCATTGTATGAGCCCTGAAGGTTACATAAAAATAATTACAAAAACAACAGAAATAATAATAATAATAATAATAATAATAATGATAATAATAATAATAATAATAATAATAATAATTTTCCATGGAGAAGTGGAAAAGAATTCTTCCTCCGTAAGTCATGCGTTTCGTAAGAGGCGACTAAAATGCCTCGAGCAAGGGGCTAGTAACCCCTTCTTCTGTATGCATTACTAAATTTAAAAGAAAAACTTTCGTTTTTCTTTTTAGGTCACCCTCTCTCGGTAGGATACGGTCGGTGTTGAATACTACTACTACTACTACCACTACTACTACTGCTAATAATAATAATAATAATAATAATAATAATAATAATAATAATAATAATAATAATAATAATAATAATAATAATAATTTTCAAAAAAGCTATGAAAACGTAGTGTTTTTGATTGGTTTCAAACTTCTAATATTGATTTGTCTGGTTTAGTGGAAGGTTTGGACTGAATTTGGATTGTGTAGAGTCCAGTATGCTAACTTTACAACACAAACTAGGATACAGGTTCCAGTGCTATTAAGGCTGGTACCTGAATGATATAAAGTTAACCGCGAGATGATGAACTGTGGACATTGGGCGACATACACTGAAAATACACGAATATGCATACACACGTTACAAATCTTTTCGTTTACGACACTAATTAGTATCAGTTCTGTTGCTCTACCTCTGGCGATGAGGAATTCAACTAACCATGGCGATGAGGAATTTAAGTTTTGCCAGTGGCTTTTTATAGGGGAGACATTCCCAGGTCATAATGTTATGAGACTGACAGGACATCTGTGACTCAGAAGTCTGCTTGTAACCGCTAAATACCCGTTCCATCATCTCATGCCCAGCAGAGGCGGGAACTCCTCAGGATAGAGCATTGGGTCCCCTCTTAATGTTCTAATATATTCTTCAGAAGCTAATTTTTCCTTGTTCCGCTTGCCTTGCATATGCAGATGACTCCACTACCTCCCGGCCGTATATGTGAAGAAACTCATCAAGAAAGCAAATGGTTAAGACTTTACGTGTGCGAAAATTAAGTTTCTCAATGATGAAAACGATACACATGAAGCTTTTTTTTTTTTTTTTACCACCTGACAATGCTCTCACTCTCTCTCTCTCCGTCACAGGTGTTCAGTCTTCATTGTGGCAACTTATCAAGGCATCAGAAGTGCTTCATCTCTCGGGTGTTGCCCATCAGGAGACGAGGTTTGAGAGGCACATCAAGAGGAGTTCTCTGAGATGGGTCCCTTCTCTTCCTTCCAGAGTAAAGGCAGCCCTGCAGACAGCTGCAGGGTAAGAGAAGAACTGGAGACTGAGAGACTGTCGAAAGGTAATAGCATCTTAGGGATTTTTTTTTTTTATATAATCCTCTCTGTCTTTATTTTTTTTTTTTTTGGGGGGGGGGGGGGGGTTCTGTATAAGCTCGCTCTCGTTTCTTCCTCGTCTTTTCTTCCCCCAAAACATGCATACACACACTCTCTCTCTCTCTCTCTCTCTCTCTCTCTCTCTCTCTCTCTCTCTCTCTCTCTCTCTCTCTCTCTCTCTCTCTCTCTCTCTCTCTCTCTCTCTCTCTCCATGACAGGGAGGAAGGTTGCCCGCAGCGGTGGTGGTGGTTGAGTTCCCTGACAGCTCTCGTCAGGTAAGGTGACACGCTGAAGACGCCAGCTCCCAGGGTCTCAATTCCTCGCCCTCTACCCTTAATGTTTCGTCTTAGACAAATCTCGCAACTAGAAACTCACCAGCCTATCCAAGAGCTCCTCCCAGCTAGTTTATCTTATTTATGCACCCCAACCTATATAGAGCGGCTGAATCTCCATGGCCCTAACACGCGAAGTTCCATCAGTTCTGTATATTTATTATCCGAACACAAACCTCTGTAGATTAAAAAAGCCAACATCCTATCCTGAGAGATCAGAAACACCTCGAACGGAGCCGAGTCGAACGTTCAGATTACCCACATATCGAAGGTGTAATGAATGAGTGGGGTTATCAAAGCCGTGATTACACACATGAAGAGACGAGTGCAAGAGGGCGTCATCGATTTAGCTCCCGTGAATTTACTTAAGGTTATTATTATAATGTGTTGGGCACTGAGTGAAGCCTTGTTGATTCATCCGCTCAAGTGTAGTCGAATGGTCGTCATGCTGGAAACACACGCACACACACACACACACACACACACACACACACACACACACACACACACACACACACACACACACACACTTCACCTTACGAAAACAGACAAAGCAAATGCGATAATAATTATGGACGAGGTAGATTATAGCGAAAAAGTGAACATTTTATTAGAAGACAGGGAAACTTAGGTGCCGCTTAATAAGAACCCATTTTACCAGGTTAGAATCTAATTTAATAACAGCTTAGAACCTTACTGAGAGGTAATGAGGAATTAATTAAACATAACATATAAACTCCCTTATATATAAACTCCCATACATATAAACTCCCTCAAATAATTTGGCCTTGGATACATTTTTACCGAGACTTAACACTTTAGTCCCGTCTATTAAATACACCGTGGAGAAAGAAGTGGAATCTAAACTTCCATTCTTAGATGTGTTGATACACCGGGTTGATAGAAAGTTTAAGTTTACAGTATATATGAAGGCCACTAATGCATACTAGTATATTCACTACTATTCCAGCTATGAGACATAGAGTTAAAAGAAGTGTTTGTCTCACTGTGTTTCTGAGAGCTTACCAGTTGTGTAGTCCTGAGTTCATCGATGAAGAAATTAGGAAAATATTTGACATAGTCATGAAACTTTGGTACCTTAAGGAGTTCGTGGAATCAGCGTTGCTGGCAGCTAGGAAAACTTATCATAGAACTGAGCCTAGGTTAACACCTCGGATGTAAAATGTGCTGGTTCTCCCATACAATGAGAATTTATCTGTCCTGCCAAATGCCCTTAAAAGATTTAATATAGAAGTAGTTTTTAAGAATTCACAGACTGTTAGAAGCATTCTGATAAAGAATTCTCTTCGACAGTGTGTTGGTGTCTACAGAATTTGTTGCAATGGTTGCAACTTATTCTATGTGGGACAGACTGGCAAACTTTTTTTCGATACGTACTGCACAGGAGTTGAATGTGATTTTCAGCAATATTAGAGCCTGTAATAACTCAGCAAATTGATTGGAAGCAAGAGTCATTGTCATTTGTTTCTCTTGACTTCAGCAGAATATTGTAGAATTGGCAATTGTAAAACACGATAAGCATTCATTATACAGTAACGATGGCGGGTTGTTCAAATTAGATTCGTCTTTAGTTGAGGCAGTTTTACGTAGCCAAAAAAATCTGACTCTTATGTGAATGCATTGGATTGTCTTAAGTGTAGTTCCGCGCCGAGGATTAAGGCCTCCTTTTCCTGCTTGTTTTCTGATGGTTAGACCTGCAATTGCCTCAAAATCTTGTGGGATAAATATACTCTGGCCGTCTTTCTTGGGATAAATTACAGATATTTCATGTTAATGAATCCCTTTAAATGAACCTGTTTTCTAGAGGTGCAAAAATTCCTAAGACAGTTACCAGATCTATATTTGGTGTGTAAAGTCATTTATATCATATTCAGCATCTGCCTCAGAATCTTGTGGGATAGGTAAACTATGGCTATCTCCCTATGGATAAATTTCAGATGTTTCCCTTTAAATGAGTCCCTTTAAATGAACCCATTTTCTAGAGATGCAGAGACTCCTAAGATAATTGCCAGTGATATATATATTTGGTATATAAAGTCATTTATATTAAATCGTAGTCTAACCTAATTTTTGATAATTGATATGTTATGTTTGTTACTTACTACTACAATATCAGTGCTTGTGGGCTGGCTATTTTCTAATGCTATATTATTCAGTCTTTCTGGCTGTGGGTATTGGTATGCCTGGGGGGGGGAGGGGACACTTCCTGCCTCCTGCCTCTCTGCCTCGTTCGAGCTAAGGTGTTTCCTGTGATCATATTTTGTTGGACCTCCTCTTTTATGCAACATTGCAGGCTCCTGATGATGTGTTGACTGCAACA
>NC_091292.1:9404754-9422254 GCF_038502225.1 Cherax quadricarinatus
GCGTCTCAAGAAAGCTTTCTATAGCCATTGTAAAAGTCTCCTTAAGCGAGACACTGTCTTAATAAATTCTTGCCCTGTTGTGAATGCATTCATATTACCCCTGACTGTCGTCACTCTGCCTTCCAACTGAGGGATAAATGGTCGCTCGTACGTAAATACTTCTATTTAAGCACACACTTCTTTGGAGGGCAGTCTGCTCAAGTCTGCCCTAAATACATGGATTTTAAAGCGCTCACCGAACGGAGGTTCAAACCCAAGGCAAACCAGTTCTAAAAGTAGCTGGCTAGTGTGCACTGGCCTGCTAGTTTATAATTGTTTACTACTGTGTCATTGCGATTTCGCGAGTCACGAGCGGAATTTACGTTACTTCGTAGGCGCTGAGAATGAACTGATTTCTTTTTAAAATATGGATTGCACAGCATGATAATCAACGTTTTAGTGAAAAAATCTCCGGAATCAGGCCTTCTAATGTCAGATCTAAAACATGCATTAGCAACGTATTTTTCCATTAGCATAAGATGCAGAACGACTAAAATTTAATAACAAACATATCAATTTGATGACCACGTTCTTGTCCTCCATGACTCAAGCGTATGTGTCAAGGAGACACATGTGCAGCGTTACGTAACTTTATTAAGGAAACGTTTCACCTATCAGGGGCTTTATCAATGGACTGATTGTGTCTGGTGGGCGAAATGTTTACTGAATAGTGTTACCTAGCGCTGCACAAGTGTAACCTTCAAACGCCGTCGTAAGATTCGTTCTCTTATGTGCGTGTTATTTGTGTATTAGTGGGTATTAAATATCTTGTTTGTGTCACGACTCGGGTGGTTACTGATCAGTACAGATAACACAATCAGACGTCAACATGAATCGAACAAAATAATGAAGGTACATACATTCTACTTGTTCATTTTGAAATAATTTTAGTTTCCCACCCACAAGACTATCTCTCAGCCCACCCACAAGACTATCTCTCAGTCAACCCTCAAGATTATCTCTCAGCCAACCCTCAAGACTGTCTCTCAGTCCACCCACCAGCCTGCTGCAACCCACATACCAGAACGTCCGTCCAGCAGCCACCCACCTGCCAGGCTACCTCAACCCACTTACAAGAACGTCCAACAGTCCACCCACAAGAACACCCAGCAACACATCCAGCCACCTTCCCGCAATTCGCGAACGTTCCTCGGTCCACCCATGTCTCTACATCAACCCATCCCACCCACCTGAACCCACCCACCCGCCCACAGCATCCAAGAATTTACGACCTCCTTAATGAACATCTTTGTACATCACACTTAGTGTGATGTAGTGGAGCGCGTCACGCCTTCAGTAAATCTTGTGGTCCCAGAATCTAATGACAGATTGAGTGCAGATTTATACGCCCATTAACAACGTGTTATCCCGTACCCCGATCGATCTCGCGGTCCTATTTGCGATCCTTAATCAGCTGTTTGGAGGTGGTCCACTTGTCGATCAACAGAGATCAAACACGGTGCTCATAGTTAATTTTTTATTGAGTAAAATTAGATACACTCAAGTGTGTGTGTGGCTACCATTTTTGCATGAGAAATCTGACCCTTCCTAACTCAACGGCCTCTCCATAATAATAATAATAATAATAATAATAATAATAATAATAATAATAATAATAATAATAATAATAATAATAATAATAATAAAAATAATAATAATAATAATAATAATATTAATAATAATAATAATAATAATAATAATCATAATAATAAAATTTATACAAGTACATGATACAACTTATACAGACCTAGCTGACACCAGTGACATAGTACTATATAGAAAGCCCCTGGCTATGCAGAGCATTTCGGCTAACACCCAGGTACCTATTTACTGCTGGGTGAACAGGGGCAGCAGGTATCTTAATGAAGCACGCCCAAATGTTTCTACCGGTACCGGGGATCGAACCAAGGACCTTAATGTGTGAGCTGAGTACTCTACCAACCAAGCTACGGACATTTTTATAACGCCGAGATATAAACAACTACAATAATTTTATACTTTTTTATTCTACGTAAGGTCAGGGATGGTTCTGTTAGTCTAAATTAACCTATATTTTGGTATATTACCTACAGTAACAAAATAATAAAAACTGTAGATTAAGTCCTGCAAACCGAGTTTTTAATCCCTAAGAGAGCTGACATTCTCCTAGAACTTGTATTGATAAAACCATTAGATGGCGAAACGTCTATATTAAAGATACCCAGATGTTGCATATGTGTCTAATTCTCATCTCAGTCTAGAAGATAGACTAGTAGGAGACTTACATAAAAGAAACAGAAAGGTTGCTATCTTTCCATGTTTGGAGTAAAAAGTGAGAGAGGAGGGAAAGAGAGGTGATGGGGGAAGGGAAGGAGTGGGGAAGAAAGAGCAGGAAGGGAGGAGAATAGGAGGGGAAGAAGAGAGATAGGGAGGAAAAGGAATATGGGGGATATAGTACGTCTTCACGTCTTCATGCAAGAATACTATGGCTTGTAAAAAAAATCACAAAAAAACAAATGATGTTTACGTGGACACTTCAAACGACGTTTCTGTCCTGGCTGGACTATTATCAAGTCACAAACGAGCCAGAAAGTGAGGAGAAAATAAGACCACATGTCAAGTGACGTAGTTTCGTGTTCTTCACTTGTGCAAGAGGATGGCTGGCGTCTCTTCGTGTTCTGATCATGACTTGATGGATGCTGTACTGATCGTAACTCTCGGCGTCGTTCAAGGTCACAGCTCAACAGGTGGGTATTACGCTTAATTACTTACTCTGAGGAGGGGTTATTAAAGCGGTAATTAGCCTATTTTGGTGACTACTTTATTACAGAAATTATAAGGAAGGAAGCACGATATTTGATGTGCTGGGTGTGTGTATGTGTGTGTGTATATATATATATATATATATATATATATATATATATATATATATATATATATATATATATATATATATATATATATATATATATATATATTTATATATATATATATATATATATATATATATATATATATATATATATATATATATATATATATATATATATATATATATATATATGTCGTGCCGAATAGGCAGAACTTGCGATCTTGGCTTAAATAGCAACGTTCATCTTGCCATATAGGACAAGTGAAAATTTGTGTATGCAATAATTTCGCCAAAATCATTCTGAACCTAACGAAAAAAATATATTTCACTGTGTTTGTTTAGTATTAAATTATTGCAAACAAATCTAAAATATATTTAGTTGGGTTAGGCTAAAATAAATTGTTCTTGTTATAATAAGGTTAGGTAAGTTTTCTAAGATTCTTTTGGAGCAAAATAAAAAAATTTTACATTAACATTAATGAAAAAAATATATTTTTAAACGTATAAGAGAAAATTTTAGAAAGGACTTAATTTTTAATGAGTTTTTGCTAATTGACCAGTTTTACATATTCGGCACGACATATATATATATATATATATATATATATATATATATATATATATATATATATATATATATATATATGGATTTGGAAAAGGCGTATGACAGGGTGGATAGGGGGGCAATGTGGCAGATGTTGCAAGTGTATGGTGTAGGAGGTAGGTTACTGAAAGCAGTGAAGAGTTTTTACGAGGATAGTGAGGCTCAAGTTAGAGTATGTAGGAAAGAGGGAATTTTTTTCCCAGTAAAAGTAGGCCTTAGACAAGGATGTGTGATGTCACCGTGGTTGTTTAATATATTTATAGATGGGGTTGTAAGAGAAGTAAATGCGAGGGTCTTGGCAAGAGGCGTGGAGTTAAAAGATAAAGAATCACACACAAAGTGGGAGTTGTCACAGCTGCTCTTTGCTGATGACACTGTGCTCTTGGGAGATTCTGAAGAGAAGCTGCAGAGATTGGTGGATGAATTTGGTAGGGTGTGCAAAAGAAGAAAATTAAAGGTGAATACAGGAAAGAGTAAGGTTATGAGGATAACAAAAAGATTAGGTGATGAAAGATTGAATATCAGATTGGAGGGAGAGAGTATGGAGGAGGTGAATGTATTCAGATATTTGGGAGTGGACGTGTCAGCGGATGGGTCTATGAGAGATGAGGTGAATCATAGAATTGATGAGGGAAAAAGAGTGAGTGGTGCACTTAGGAGTCTGTGGAGACAAAGAACTTTGTCTTTGGAGGCAAAGAGGGGAATGTATGAGAGTATAGTTTTACCAACGCTCTTATATGGGTGTGAAGCGTGGGTGATGAATGTTGCAGCAAGGAGAAGGCTGGAGGCAGTGGAGATGTCGTGTCTGAGGGCAATGTGTGGTGTGAATATAATGCAGAGAATTCGTAGTTTGGAAGTTAGGAGGAGGTGTGGGATTACCAAAACTGTTGTCCAGAGGGCTGAGGAAGGGTTGTTGAGGTGGTTCGGACATGTAGAGAGAATGGAGCGAAACAGAATGACTTCAAGAGTGTATCAGTCTGTAGTGGAAGGAAGGCGGGGTAGGGGTCGGCCTAGGAAGGGTTGGAGGGAAGGGGTAAAGGAGGTTTTGTGTGCGAGGGGCTTGGACTTCCAGCAGGCATGCGTGAGCGTGTTTGATAGGAGTGAATTTAGACAAATGGTTTTTAATACTTGACGTGCTGTTGGAGTGTGAGCAAAGTAACATTTATGAAGGGATTCAGGGAAACCGGCAGGCCGGACTTGAGTCCTGGAGATGGGAAGTACAGTGCCTGCACTCTGAAGGAGGGGTGTTAATGTTGCAGTTTAAAAACTGTAGTGTAAAGCACCCTTCTGGCAAGACAGTGATGGAGTGAATGATGGTGAAAGTTTTTCTTTTTCGGGCCACCCTGCCTTGGTGGGAATCGGCCAGTGTGATAATAAAAAATAATAAATATATATATATATATATATATATATATATATATATATATATATATATATATATATATATATATATATATATATATATATATATATATATATATAGCAAGAATTAGCAAGAACTCACTTAAAATTAAGTCCTTACTAAAATTTTCTCATACGTGTGTATATATTTTTTCATTTATGTTAATTTAAAAATTAATAATTTTGTACCAGAAGTTCCTTAGAAAACTTACCTAACCTTATTATAATAAGTGCAATTTAATTAAGCCTAACCCAACTAAATATATTATAGACAAGTTTACAATAATTTAATAATAAACAAACACAATGAAACATATTTTTTTCCTTAGGCTCAAAATGATTTTTGCGAAATTATTGCATACACAAATTCTTGTCTTATTCGGCAAGAAGAGCGTTGCTATTTAAGCCATAATCGCAAGTTTTACCTATTATGCACGACATATGTATATATTCACCTATTAATGGCCCCATCTGTTCTGTAGCCTTTACTGGCTTCGAGAGTATTATAGTACCTCTTCTGAAATCAATCTATGGATCTTAGCTCTATCACTCAGCTGATCAGGTTTTTCCACTTTCTGACCATTATAAGACTGAAGAAATACTTCCTAACATCCCTGTGACTCCTCTTTGCGATCTGTCCCTCTTCGCCCTGTAAATCCTTATCTGTATTTTGTACGTTATTGTCATGTCACCCCTAGTCCCGTCATCTCTCCTTGCAGATAATATTCCTTAATTCCGAGACTAGTCTCGCTGCTAACGTCTGCACTTTCTCCAGCTGCTTAACAAGGTGTGGGTTCCATACTGGTGCTGCGTACTACACTATCAGCCTGACATGTGCCTTATACAATGTCGTGAATGACTCTTTGCTTAGCTTTCTAAAAGCTAGTCTTAGATTTCCTAGATCCGCATTTGCTTCAGCAGCTATTCCTGTATAATACTCACCCCGAGGTCCCTCACATGAGGTTCGTAGTTTTTGCCCCCCTTCCCCTTTCCCCAATCTTAACTCCGCCTGTGGTCTTCTTTGTCCATACCTAGTATTCATAATACTGCAATTACTGGGGTTGAATTCAAGCAGCCACCTGTCATTAGTAACATATGGGTAAGGAGTACCAGAGATCGACCCAGTCACATATAAACTTCAGGGTTTACCCATTGCCCGTTTTCCACCTATTTAAGGTATCCCCCCCCCAAAAAAAAAAAAAAAAAAATTTCACCATCATTCATGCCTACTTGTCATCCAGAAGTGCACGAACATCTGTGTATCCAGCATGTAAACAATAAACATGACATCCTATCAGAGGACACCAGACACCAAGAGCAATACGAGTTCAATAAACAGCAATCCAATATCTCCTTGCACCTGACTCCCGGCCTCTGCTTGATAATGTACACAAAACTCAGCGTGGGGAAAAGATTGGACTGTTGTATGGAGTGTGTTGAGGCACACCGGAGAGGCACAGATGGAGGAAAAGAAGAAGAAAGAGTATGAGAGAGAAGAGGAAAGGTAGGGAGAAAGGGAAGGGGAGGAGGGTGAGGATGCGAAGAAGAGAGGTTTATCAGGTTTGCAGCAGCGTCTCCGACGGTGTGTTAGCGACAGGGCGAACTGGTAGGTTATCGTCACCTGTCACTGTCCTTGTAAGAGAGAGAGAGAGAGAGAGAGAGACGAGTTAGCGGGGAAGTATGTGTGTAAGAGAGTGAGTGGGTGAGGAGGCTGGGATTTGAGCTTAATAAGCTTCAAGCAGATACTATATTGAATGGTGGTAATGAGCTCGAGGGGCTTTGTTTATTATCGTGGATAATGGTGTTAGCTGTAAATGTGTGTGTGTGTGTGTGTGTTTGTGTGTGTGGAGGAGGGGGGGGAGGAGGAGGAATCAGGACAGAGAGAAGCAATAAAGAGGGTCCTCGAAGGATCAGAAACTAAAGCTGATGGCACTAAATCCTACGTGTCTTTCTTTGACAATGATACGAAATTAATAGGGAAAACAGGCTGCAAGGGTAGTTAAACCATTAGTAATAATGACAGAATTACCGACAAAGTGTTAGGTAAATGGACACAGATGCAATTAATGACATTTTATTATGGCAACGTTTCGATCTCCAGGAGTTGCAAAGTCTTGACAAAGCTTCTGAAGAGCGAAATGTTGCCACAATGAAATGTCACATTACTTGTACCTGTGTCCGCTCAAAGACGCAACTTGGGGATTGTGAGAGAAAACTCAGAGGCAGATAACATAGTTTTGGAAGCGAGAAATAAAAAAAAGTATAAAGAAAATTGTCTGTAAGAAAATATTACAGAAAACATAACGCTTGAGGTGCACACAACATTGGCAGCCTATGTGGACCTTAGTACACTGTATAGAGACCTTATAATATTATGGCTTAATAGCGACCAGCGACCAACAGTAAGCCTACTGCTACTTATAGTCCCCCTTGGAGCTAGTTTGTTGTGGGGCTAGTTCCCCTGAATGCCTACCAAAGGGCACAGCACCAGTAGGGCGCGAAATTTGAACCCAACTGGGCATACAAAAAGCTGTGAATCGACCCCTGCAGCTACAAATAGATGAGTACACACACATCATGCTTGCCTGGTAAATCTATGAGTGGCCGTTAGGAATCTCGAAGAGTCTTGCCGGGCACTTTATACAACATATGGCTGGCCCTTCTAGGAGTACGCAGCACCTGAATGTATGGAACCCACACCTAGGAAAGCATATTAAGAAATTGGAGAAAGTGCAGAAGTACGCAACAAGGCGTGTTTGTGAGTTATTGGCATGAGATACGAGGAAAAGTTAATGAAATTAAATATAAATACACACTGTAGGTTAGAAGAGCCAGGG
Organism: Cherax quadricarinatus; assembly: GCF_038502225.1. Taxonomy (NCBI): domain Eukaryota; kingdom Metazoa; phylum Arthropoda; class Malacostraca; order Decapoda; family Parastacidae; genus Cherax; species Cherax quadricarinatus. The sequence continues at coordinate 9,412,487 of NC_091292.1, forward strand.
ACAGCAGATACAGCTGGAGTTAAAGACTCGGAAGAACCACAAGGTTGTCAGGAATTATTTCTTCTGTCTCAGGGTGGTCAGGAAAGTGGAATAATCCCAGTCAAGAAATAGTGAAGGTAGGTTTCACACATAGCTTTAAGAGGTACGAAAAGACACACGACGCTAGGAGGGAGAGAATTTTTCAAGCAGTAAGTTGAGAGGCAAGGCCAGGAGCTAAGACTCGACCTTTGCAGCAACATAAGGATGAGTACATATACATGAGCGCATACAGACAGACAGACAGACAGACAGACAGACACACACACACACACACACACACACACACACACACACACACACACACACACACACACACACACACACACACACACAAGCCGGACGAATGAAGGGGACAACGCAGGCATGAAGAACTTCCTGCACGGAGTTCAGTGGGACAGAGAACTGGCAGGGAAGTCAGTAAACGAGATGATGGAATATGTGGCAACAATATGCAAGGAAACTGAGGAGAGGTTTGTACCCAAGGGTAACAGGAATAACGAAAAAGCAAGGATGAGCCCGTGGTTCACCCAAAGGTGCAGGGAGGCCAAAACCAAGTGTGCTAGGGAATGGAAGAGGTTTAGAAGGCAAAGGAAGCAGGAGAATAAGGAGAGCAGTAGTAGAGCCAGAAATTAATATGCATAGGTAAAAAAGGAGGCCCAAAGACAATGCGAGAATGACAGCAGCGAAAGCCAAATCTGACCCAAACCTGTTGTACAGCCACATCAGGAGGAAAACAACAGTCAAGGACCAGCTAATCAGGCTGAGGAAGGAAGGAGGGGAGGTCACAAAAAATGACTGCAAAGTATGTGAGGAGCTCAACATGAGATTCAAAGAAGTGTTCACAGAGGAGACGGAAGGGCCTCCAGAAAGGTGGAGAGGTGGGGTACACCACCAAGTGTTGGACACAATACATTCAACCGTGGAAGATACGGTGAGGACTATCCTTCAGAAGTCCTAACAAAAATGAGAACTGCTTGGCGAACTGCCGCCCAGGCATCTGGTAGAGCGCAGAAAAAAATATGCTCATTACTATGACAGGGAAGTAAAGCCTTTTAAATTTAATGAAGGTAACCTAGTAATGATATATAAAGATGAAGCAAGCTCTCAACAGAGTAGGTCCCTCGGTCCAAGGTGGAAAGGTCCTTAGAGAAAATGGGACCAGTAAGTGCACAGGTTAAAGGGCTGTTTGAGGACCAGAGTGAGAAGATTGTTCATTGTAATACACTAAATCCATTCTAGTCTGAGGAGGAAATAGTAATGCCTAATGTTAATGTGGTGGATGAAAGGAATGTAAATGATGAGGTATATAAGAACATAAGAACGAAGGAACACTGCAGAAGGCCTACTGGCCCATGCGAGGCAGGTCCAAGTCTCCTACCGGCTTAAGCCAATGCACCCAACCTAGTCAGGTCAGGTCACATTGACTTAAGGGAGGAACACGGCAACCGACCTGTTAGCACAAGCTATGGGGAAGATAGTTTAAATCAGCTGGTAGAAGAATATGTGGGTATGAATACAAGGTCAAGAATGTATAGACGAAATTTGTAAGGGAATTATTACTGGATGGAGTAAGTGTTATGAGTAAATGGGACCCTAGGGGAAGGAGCTGACCACTCGCCTCGCCCTCAGGTCGGTTCAATACTCTAGAGACCTGCCCACCAACAGTAAGTTCCAGTCACCTGTAGAACAATACTGCCGCCTACTATTATTCACATAAGATGCGGAGATATTGCCAGGACTTGCCAAGGAGACTCCGGGAATCTATTTGGCCTGGAGTGATGGAGATGCAGAAGTGCCAAGAAGTCAGTATGGGTCCGACAGAGGGCTATTAATAGACCTGGGAGACTTGAGGAAAAGCTGTAGCCAGCTCTCGTACCACCACCATACAAGAGGTGGAAGTTAACAGGTGAGGCTGAGTGGATGAAGGGTGGCCTTGGTGCCTGAGGAGTATTGTCGTGAAGATAAGCGGCTTGCTGGAGTCGTGAAGTTCCCAGATGCTGTGCTTTCAACGAGAGGGACCCTCATGAGCGTTCCTAAATGTCCATGTAGTCCACACAATGAGACACGGCCCAATTTAGGAAGTGCTAGGGTCGGCCAGAAGCCCTGGCTAACCCCTCTTCTAGTAGGAGTAGACAGATCTGGAGGTGAGATGACATGAATAATGCAGTATTGCACAATGGCCCTATTTACTCCTCCATCGACCCCTTCATATTTCTGCCGCCCTTGCCCAAGGATTTGTAGAGAGCTTTTTCCTGGGTCATTAGCCTGCCTCCCAAGTCAAGCCAACCACGACATTTACTACTGGCCAGTGAAGCTTAGGAAATGATGATTAGAGTGATATGGTATCTCTACTGTTAGGGGATGATCTATTTTATGTCAGCTGTTGGGACATATATGTGTTGTATATTATGTGAGCTAGCTCCTTGCTGAGAGGGATCACCGTAGAGATAGGATGTATTTCCTTTTCAGGTGGAGAACTGTAAACACCAATCGGCTCGCTGTCAGAAGAGGATTCATTTATGTGAGGGATGGGAGGTTTTTCAGGTCCGAGAAATGGGATAATGATGGGTTCTGGTTGCGATTCCTGCTTTATCATGAATGGTCGCGGAAAGGCGCAAGAATAATGCGACATTGTCGTCGTGTAATGGTTAAATTGCAAGTACTTGAAGGAATAAGATCCGCTCGAGCTATTTTCTACGCCAGGAAAACTTGCGAGGTTTGGCTCAATGGTTAATTAGCGAGCTAGTTTATTTATATAAAGTACAGTAAGGTACTGGAGCCAGATACTAATGGAAAGGGTGATAAGGAGGTTTCGCACCAGAGAGTAATTGTTATTCATTTATTCTGCTAGAATTTATTAATTATACTGATCTGTGTAATTTTATATTATCTGCTATTGTACTGTAATAGAATTAAGGGGTTAGGATTAAAATAGTCTAATAACTTAGAACAAATTGTCCAAGTTCTTAGATATTTTAAACTGTGGAGAAAGGGGGATGTGATATAGTGCTTGTGAGGTAACTAAGGGAGACCTAACTAATCAGTAAATTGTCACACACCTTGCCTTGGCAAATAGCTGTCAGACACGCCTCTCGGCGAGTCTGACTGGCATCAGGTCTTAACACGTCGTGTACTCCTCATAAGGGGGATGTGCTTTAAGGACCATATAAGCTCAAGGAAACAGGTAGAGAGGGAGAGAGGTTGGTGACAGGTCTGGTGAGCGGGAGCCCTGGACAGCCCTGTGTGTAGTGGGCCACGCATTGCGAATCTTGGGTCAGTTGGTCGGTGAATTAAGAGTGAGTACAAGTTCGTGTTACTGATAACATCTACCCCTTCCCCTGGAAATAAGTCTCATGGGTCAATTGTTATATTATGTAATTTTCCGTCAGGATATGTTGTATTATCGCTCTTTATGTTATTAAGTAAACTATAGCCATAGTTCCCATTTTTATTTGTACCCTCTTATTCCATTCCCTATTATGTTAAACACTGGGATAATACAGGAGATGTGCATACTTGCTGGGATGGGATACCTCAGGCGGAGTGGGTAAAGGTCTCACAAAGGTCATGGAGAAGATTACCAGGAGAAGAGTGGTGGAGCACCTAGAAAGGAATGAGCTTATCAATGACAGCCAGCACGGTTTCAGGGACAGAAAATCCTGCGTCACAAACCTACTGGAGTTCTATGACAGGGCGACGGCAGTAAGATAAGAGAGAGAGGGGTGGGTATATTGCATTTTATTGGAATGTAAGAAGGCGTTTGACACAGTTCCACATAAGAGATTATTGCAAAAGCTGGAGGACCAGACAGGGATAAAAGGGAAGGCACTGCATTGAGTCAGGGAATACTTGTCAGGAAGACAACAGCGAGTCATGGTACGTGGCAAGGTGGCAAAGTGGGCGCCGGTAACGAGCAGGGTGCCACTGGGGTCAGTCCTAGGACCGGTTCTGTTTCTGGTATTTGTGAACGATATAACGGAAGGAATAGACTCCGAAGTGTCCCTGTTTGCAGATGATGTGCAGCTGATGAGTAGAATTCAATTAGATGAGGACCAGACAAAACTACAAAGGGATCTGGACAGGCTGCAGGCCTGGTCAAACAAATGGCTCCTGGAGTTCAACCCCACGAATTGCAAAATCATGAAGATTGGGGAAGGGCAAAGAAGACCACAGACGGAGTACAGCCTAGGAGGCCAGAGCCTACAAACTTCACTCAAGGAAAAGGATCTTGGGCACATATCCTGAGGCGCCCGTATGCCGCAGGATACGAGCGCCTGGCAAACTAAAGAACAGCATTCCGACATCTTAATAAGTCATTCAAGACCCTGTACACTGTGTACGTTAGACCCATATTGGAACCCTCACCTAGCCAATCATGTAAGGAAACTAGAGAAAGTGCAAAGGTTTGCAGGAAGACTAGTCCAGGAGCTAAGGGGTATGTCCCACGAGGAGAGTTTAAGGGAAATCGACCTGACGACACTGGAAGACAGGAGAAATAGGGGGGATATGATAACGACATATAAAATACTGAGAGGAATCTACAAGGTGGACAGAGACAGGATGTTCCAGAGATGGGACACAGCAACAAGGGGTCACAGTTGGAAGTTGAAGGCTCAGATGAACCACAGGGATGTTAGGAAGTATTTCTTCAGTCACAGAGTTGTCAGGAAATGGAATAGTCTGGGAAGTGATGTAGTGGAGGCAGGATCCAGACATAGCTTTAAGAAGAGGTATGATAGAGCTCATGGAGCGGGAAGTGACCAAGTAACGGCCAGTGAAGAGACGGGGCCAGGAGCTGTGACTCGACCCCTGCAACCACAACTAGGTGAGTACAACCAGGCGAGTACACACACACACACACACACACACACACACACACACACACACACACACACACACACTGGAGCGCCTGCCTCGTGAACATAACTCGCAGACACACACATGAGGACAATTACTCCCCCACGACGGAATATAAGAGGCTGGGAGAGGCCAGGGCGGTGCTGAACCTCCTCGTCCGCCCTCAAGATTCCCAGCCAAGATAAACTGCTGCACTCATCACACTTGGTGGATAAAGTAATATATGTCTCAATTTAGTCATCTGGGATGTAAATACAGAGTTCCCCCTCTAAGAGACTGCTGATTTATGATATAATTAGTCCCTAACTATGCCTAACTAGGAGGATAATGGAGAAATGCTCGTTGGCGGACGTGGAAAGAAGAGAGGAGACTTCGACCCTTCGTTCCCTTGAACCTGCACTGATGAAGTGCCAGCCACACTCAGGGGAAACAATGTGAAGAGCTCAATGAGAAAGTAAAAACAACCCAGTCACAACAGGAGGCCTGGGTTGTTCCGGGTCACGCAGCGCTGAGTTTTGCTTCAAGTAATTGTCGCGGTTCACAGCGACAATTACGACGACCCCTGGAACCAGATATTCAGCGACGACCCCTGGAACCAGATATTCAAAATTAAGAATTCAAATATATTAAAATTTTATTTATACATGATTGTTTATACAGAAGCGAGTGACACTTGATAATGCATGTAGAAATCCCATGGTTATGTAGAGCAATTCGGGATAGTAAACTATTCATGCCATAAGATGAAGCAGCAAAAGAAGTAGAAGAAGAAGGCTTCATTTGAATAATTAAATCCGGAGGGTAAGTTCATAAAATAAGCAAAGAAAGCCAGAGTATTTCCCCTGAAGTCCTTTGGCCTACTCGCCACTACACGCCATCACCACCACTGCACACACATTACAAAACTTTCACTATACTACACGCCATACAAAGACATCACCGTTAGACTACTTTACAAAGCTATACTAGTTACACACTATTCAAACGTATCATCACTTCCCATCACTTCGTATTTCCCCTTAGGTTCTTTGGCCCTCTTTCCCAAGATGCGACCCACATCAGCTGACTAATACCCGGGTACTTATTGACTGCCCGGAGAACAAGTGTAGGCAAAACACCTATTGAAACTCGACTAAAGAACTTTTGCATTCTACTAGCATTAACTTTATATTAACACCTAAAATCTCTTAAGAATCACGGTGAACGATTGCTATTAAGTATCTTAAAAAATAAGTGGGCCAACACCCTACCGCAGATATACTAATGGGTCGCTCAGGCCGACGTTAATGCCCGGCAGCTCATAGAGGTTAATGGCGATGTACGCGGCAATTAGCCTTGAGCCCGTACTTCGTCGACCAATCAGAGCTCTTGTTTAGTTAGTTGGCCAGCTGCGGACAATTACAGGAATCATAAGTCCCAAAACCCACAGCGACTGTTTTAGCCTGCAATCATGATGGGGCTGACCCAGAAAGGTTGACCACACACTGGCTTCTTTCCCTCCCTTCGCTCCTTCCCTACCTCTCTCCCTAATTCACCACCTCCTTATTTCCTTTCCTCCAAACACTTCCCTTCCCTAGCTCTTTGTGCTCTTCTATGCCTCCCCCCCTTTCTGTCTGTTTGTCTCTGTCTCTCTGTCTCTCTCTCTCTCTCTCTCTCTCTCTCTCTCTCTCTCTCTCTCTCTCTCTCTCTCTCTCTCTTTCCACGATATTTGCAGCTTCCTATTGCACCTTTCGAGATGAGTATTTTGATTATGGTGAAGGGCTCTTGTTTCAAGGAGTATGAGCTATCTTACTTTCCTTAGATCAAAATTAATACCCTTAATTCTTCTGGCGCTATATAGCCTCTACTTGCTATATTGTCATGCTGCAGCAATGCACAATTCTGTCGTCTAACTTTGCAACAAATCACACTAATGATTGCGAGGTAGGTATCTCTGGATCACACTGATGATAGTGAGGTAAGTATGTCTGGAATCACACTGATGACAGTGTGGTAGGTATCTCTGGAATCACACTGATGACAGTGTGGTAGGTATCTCTGGAATCACACTGATGACAGTGAGGCATGTATCTCTGGAATCAGGGGAGTACTGGGCTTCGTTTCGGGTTGATGAATATTACACTTGTGAAACACCTGCGTATCTTTACTGTAAGGACATTTCGCCAACCAATGGCTTTATCAATTGCATACAGAGGTAATCAGTCCCTAGGTTTACAAGGTGTTAACCAGTTTAATTTTGACGAAATGCAAGTGAAATGCGATCCTTTATGGCAAGACACAAATAGATCTAAATGGGTAAAGAGTTATTACAGCCCAGGAATCCAAAGGCCTGTTATCCTGGGTGTAAAGGGAGCAAAATAAACACAGCAGAAAATTTTTTGATTTATATTACCCTTCAAGTAAGAGCAGAAGTGTGTACACTATATACACTATGTACAGCAATAGGTATTAGTGCACTCCACGGTAAGCAAGGCAGAATAGAAGCCACTAGAGAGCAGACCGTGCTTCAACCACCTCTAGAATGGGAATGACAAGGGCAGACAGGTGTGTGGTACCCACAACACCTCTGTGATTGCTAAAACTATCTTCTCATTTGCTGGAACCTGGGTACTGATTGAACGATGGGGCCCCATCATCAACCCATAGCACTTGGTTCGCTGGTTGGGGGAGATTGCCTTTCAATGACAGTATGTACTTGCGCCGAATAAAGGTTACGTACTCTTTGCATGCCACAAGAGTACATGAGTATATATATAGTGTCGATATTCTAAGCTTTTCACCTTAATCTTAACGAGTCTCATACATTCTGCTGCCATTTAGAGCATCTTACATTCCGTTTATTCTTGTTATAGCTCCGTCAGGTCAAATTATTGAGGAACTTTAATACCGACACCTTTCCAAGATGGTGTGTGTGTGTGTGTGTGTGTGTGTGTGTGTGTGTGTGAGTGTGTGCGTGTGTGTGTGTGTGTGTGTGTGTGTGTGTGTGTGTGTGTGTGTGTGTGTGTGTGTGTGTGTGTGTGTGTGTGTGCATGCATGTAAGAGTGAGTGAGAGAGCGAGGGGGGGGAATGGGAGGGTGAGTTAAGTCTTGCTTTCTGTTATTTAATTATACATCAAAATAAGTATGCTCTGATTCTGATTGTGTTCATCTTGTTATTAGCAAAGTTTTTTTTACGAAATTTAGTCTAAATCTTTATATCCCACTAAAAAAAATTTGAGCATCCACACTCCACAAATACACACACATACACACACACATACGCGAAGAGGCGGGCCCAGGAGCTGTGAATCGAGCCCTGCAACCACAAATAGGTGAGTACACACACACACACACACACACACACACACACACACACACACACACACACACACACACACACGCCCATATGCTGCAGCATATGGGCGCCTAGCAAACCTCAGAACAGCATTCCGACATCTTAATAAGGAATCGTTCAGGACCCTGTACACCGTGTACGTTAAGCCCATATTGGAGTATGCGGCACCAGTTTGGAACCCACACCTAGCCAAGCACGTGAAGAAACTAGAGGAAGTGCAAAGGTTTGCAACAAGACTAGTCCAAGAGCTAAGAGGTATGTCCTACGAGGAGAGGTTAAGGGAAATCAACCTGACGACACAGGAGGACAGGAGAGATAGGAGGGATATGGTAACGACATACAAAATACTGAGAGGAATTGACAAGGTGGACAAAGACAGGATGTTCCAGAGATGGGACACAGCAACAAGGGGACACAGTTGGAAGTTGAAGACACAGATGAATCACAGGGATGTTAGGAAGTATTTCTTCAGTCACAGAGCAGACAGGAAGTGGAATAGTTTGGGATCCAAACATAGCTTTAAGCAGAGGTATGATAAAGCTCATGTTCAGGGAGAGTGACCTAGTAGCGACCAGTGAAGAGGCGGGGCCAGGAGCTGGGGATCGACCCGTGAAACCTCAACTAGGTGAGTACAACTAGGTGAGTACACGCACACACGCACACACACACACACACACACACACACACACACACACACACACACACACACACACACACACACACACACACACACACACACACACACACACACACACACAGCTTCATCCCTGCAGTTATTTACCAGCTTTAGCTTACCACAGGGAGGGTAAACCGCTTTACAAATATTATTCCAGCGGACGCTATACAATATACACACAGAAATTCGCCTAATGCGCGTGACTAACATACTTAGAGTCACGACATAAATCTAAGACCTCAGTTCTGTGACACACACCTTTAAAAACATCTGACTCATGGGCATCAGAGGGGCACAACGAGCTACGGACATTCTGTCAACAGTTAGGACAAAAAAAATGAGATGGGAAGATATGGTTTTCGACCTTGCAGGAATCTCATCTGTCCAAGAGCACGGTATGGGTGTTTATTTACATTCGTTGAGTGATGGGTTTTCTCGTAAGAGACCACAAAGTAAGATGAGAGATGTCAGTCATCATTCGAGACCTCTCGGTTAAATGAAACATGTCAGCACCTAAGACCCGTACTTGAGATGGGAGATATCAGCATCCAAGACATCAATGTGAAATGAGAGATGTCAGCATCTAAGACCAGTACGTGAGAGGAAAGACGTCAGTCAGCGAGCGTCTGAGACTTCAACGTGAGATGGGAGATGTTAGCCAGCATCCAAAACTTGGGACGAAGCTCATAAATTTATCTAATCTTTTGGGAAGAGAGAGAGAGAGAGAGAGAGAGAGAGAGAGAGAGAGAGAGAGAGAGAGAGAGAGAGAGAGAGAGAGAGAGAGAGAGAGAGAGAGAGAGAGAGAACCAAGTGAATTTCCACAATAAACAAACTTAAGGTTCCTGACAAAGTCTTGAATATGG
>NC_091292.1:9427254-9437254 GCF_038502225.1 Cherax quadricarinatus
CACTGGTCTCAGTTCTCGTGCCCAGCATAAGAGAGTGTGGACACCAAAATTACTGGGTATAGTTTTCATCATGATTCTGTGAGCCATTAGTCTGTAGACTCGAGTGGGAGGAGTGCGTTCGTGTACGTGGCTCCTCAGTGTGTGAGTACGTGGCTCTTCAGTGTGTGTACTTGGCTCCTTAGTGGAAATTTTGTAACCGTTGTAATGGTGGTTGTGATGATGATGGTGCTGACAGGGTTGGCTGTGGTAGTGATGGTGTTGATGGTGATAGTCTCAGTAGGGTGTGTTAGTAGTGATGGTGAGTGGTGGTGGTTTTGTTGTTGTTGTTGGTGGTGGTGGTGGTGAATTGTGGTGTTCGTCGTGATGGTGGATAGTGATGGTGACTATAGTACAACGATAATGGTAGGGAGAGAGAGAGAGAGAGAGAGAGAGAGAGAGAGAGAGAGAGACAGAGAGAGAGAGAGAGAGAGAGAGAGAGAGAGAGAGAGAGAGAGAGAGAGAGAGAGAGAGAGAGAGAGAGAGAGAGAGGCGTGGTAGTTGGTGGGTATAAAGAAATTGGAATTAATGGTGGAGGGTTATGATGCAATGAATTGGAGCCGTTCTCTCTTTCCTTGGATTAAAACTTTCTACTTCTAATATCCTAGAGAGAGAGAGAGAGAAAGAGAGAGAGAAAGAGAGAAAGTTAAAGAATTGTTATTATTCTTATATTCATGAAAAACACTAAACCAGAAGAGGTTCTACAACTCCTGAGGAAAGAGAAAACAAGCTTGATCCGAGGAAGAGCAGAGTAACAAATTCCTCGGATCAAGAGCCCTTGAGCTTCACTTGCAGGCACCTCTGTGGAAGCCTTGGCCCTGGCAACACAGGGCCCTCCACAATTAGCATGTCAGCAGTGAGAGAGCGCAAGCAAGCACTGCAAGCGCTGTAGGAAATGCAAACACTGCAGAAACTGCTAGCACTGCAGGAACTGCTAGCGCTGCAGGAACTGCAGGAGCTGCAGGAAATACAAGCACTGCAAGAACTGCAGGAGCTGCAGGAAATACAAGCACTGCAAGAACTGCAGGAACTGCAACCACTGCAGGAATTGTAAGCACTGCAAGCACTGCACGTGGCGTGATAACTTAGTCTGAAGTTACGTGAATCACAGCTTGGCTAGTTATGTTTTTTTTTTCTAACTCTTATTATTATTATTCACAATGTGGAAGAAAGTAGTATTTGGAGGAGACGAGGAGGAACGGTAGGAGGAGGAGGAGGATTAGGAAGAGGGAGGCGAGGATAGGAAGGAATAAAAGAAGAGGAGAGGAAGGAACGGTAGGAAAAGGGAAAAAGGAGGTCAGGAAGCATAGGGAGTAGGAACGGCAGAAGGAAGAGGGAGGCAAGGATGTGAAGGAGAAGACAAGGAGTAGATTACGAGGACGAGTAAAGGAAGGAGGAGGAGAAGGAAGATAATAACAAAGATAGGAAGAAAAAAGAGGAAGAGGTTATAAAAATTATTAATCTGAAGACAAGTAGAAAAAAGAGAATGACGAGGATGAGGAGCAGGAGCAAGTTGATGAAAAAACAAAGAGGAGAACAAGGAAGAGAACGAGAAGATGGATAGGAAAAATATAATTTGTCATACTTCTACATGGAAATTAGGAACTGAAACAAAAGAAAGAAAAAGTAAAGGTAAAAACAAGAAAAAAGAAAGAGAAAAGAGAGTTAAAACAACAAAAAGAAGATTAACCTAAGAGGCATCAGGAGAGGACAAGGGGGATGCGAAATTTTCTCTCACTCCTTTTCCTCTTTTATTTCTTTCTTTCCTCCTTATTTTCGTTTTTTCCTTCGCATACGGATCTTTCATCATTTCTTCTCTCGCATTCTCCTTTCTCTCCTCAGCCTTCGTTTCAGCTTTTCCACCTTCCTCTATGTCTTCTTTCCATTTTTCTCTTCTACTTCATCTCTTTCCTCTTCCTCTGTTTTAGCTTTTACTTCTCGGTGTATGTATTTTCTTCCTTCTTGTTCTCTCTTTCCTCTTCTGCCTTACCTTCCCTCCTGACCTACGTTTTAATTTTCCTCTCCTCGCTACCTCTTTCTACCTTCTTAGTTTTAATTTTGCTCTCTCCAAGTTTTCATTTTTCCTTCTCTATGCCTTCGTTTTCCTCTTATTTCCTTTCTTCCTCCTCACTCATCACCCTCTTTCATCTACAACATTTGCCCCTTTCGAAGGTCATCAGCTCCTCTCTCCTCCCTCCCTGTCCACATTTATACAAGTTCCTGGCGAGCTCCTCTCAAGTGTAACACATAAAAGGTCAAAGGTCAACGGAGGTAATTGGGCAGTCTGACCTGGGATGCACGCTGGAGGAGGGTGGGGTGGTGGAGGAGGGGGGACGGGGTCAACCACTCTAAACACGGCAAGTGACCCAAAACCGCTGCCTCCTCCACTTCCTCGTGACTCTGACCCTTCCTGACCCTGACCTTGTCTTGCTTCTGGCATTAAACCGACTCTTGTTTCTTGCAATAATAATAATTTTTATTTCTACAAGTACATGTACAAGGTATACAGTCCTAGCTGACATCAGTGACTTACTACTATATAGAAAGCCCCTTGTTATCTAGAACATTTCTGGTAAATCATGTCAATTTTATCCCCAGGATGTGACCTACATCAGTCGACTTACACCCAGGTACCTATTTTACTGTTAGGTGAACAGGTACAGCAGGTGTCTTAAAGAAACACAACGTCAGTGTGTGAGCTGAGTGCACTACCAATCTAACTTACAACTAATCCTTGATTCGCTACTTTCCTTACTGATGAGATTTCCTAATGTTAATTTCTCGGTTTTCAGGAATATTTAGAAATATTTCCCCCCGATTTCCTTTTATGTTGAGTTACATAAATCTAAAAAAAAAAATTAACCACAAATAAGCAATTAAAATTTAACCGACACGGCTGACAAGACGGTCGTTGAGGAGTTCCAGGAAACGTCAAAATTTACACTGCAGCCAAAAAAAAAAAAAGGCAAAAATAGGTTAATAAACCATGTCTAACTGCTAATAAAGATTTTAGTCTAAGGACTGTATTTATTTTTGTGAGTTTAACGCTTTAAATTTCGTTACCAAAAAAATCAGGAGGCACTAACTTTAACACACACACACACACACACACACACACACACACACACACACACACACACACACACATATATATATATATATATATATTATATATTATATATTATATATATATATATTATATATATTATATATTATATAGATATAATATATATATATATATATATATATATATATATATATATATATATATATATATATATATATATATATATATATATATATATATATGTATGTATGTATGTATGTATATATATATTACTAAAGCAAAATCATATATCTATAGTTCAACAAATAAATGGAAGTCTCGTGTTTAATTCACGTTCCATTAACCAATTGGAAAAATATGGAAAAAGTGGTGTTAGGTTTTCGGGCAACTGTTTGTGTAATGGCGCCCCATTAATGGTTCCATTCTCTCTCTCTTCGTTGTCTATCTTCAATAGATCAAGCCTGCTAGAAGAGGGAAGGTCAGCCAATGACAGCCAATCAAGCCAAATTCATATTTTTTTTTTTTCTTTTTTTTTTTTGAGTTTAGTCGTTCGGCTAAATCCCTGCTAGTCATTAGCTGTAACAAGTCAGGTCTTGTGGCCAGCAAATACAAACATATACATAAAATATACAACATAATTAGTATTCTATGAACGTAACATTGAGCAACTCTGGTTCTGTTGGTCCACTGAACCTCTCTTACTTTTATACCAAAGATAAAATAATTGTGGTACATTGTCAGCATCAAGAAATAAAGAAAGGAATTAATATATGAACATCTGCTGACCATAATAAGACTAAGGAACTTAGGTATTATTAAATAAAGTAAATATTGCGCCGAGACATGCATTAAATATCTGTTTTTCATGAGATTTTATGTACTTTTCTACTCAGCTATTTTTTTACCTAGAGTATTAATATCCAAAATTGCTTCTTTTTATTATAGTCAGCTAGCATGCATGTATACTGTATATTAAATAATTTATATATATATATATATATATATATATATATATATATATATATATATATATATATATATATATATATATATATATGCAATAAGATCACAGTAAACAGGTGATTTCAAAATATGCAAAACAACCACTCTGAAAGAATAGAGAAATTCCAAGCGCTTTCGTGACTACTCACATTATCAAGGAACTATGAAAGTAAAGCATCCAAGGAAGCTGGCCAGACCCCTTATATAGCTTCCTTGGATGCTTTACTTTCATAGTTCCTTGATAATGTGAGTAGTCACGAAAGCGCTTGGAATTTCTCTATTCTTTCAGAGTGGTTGTTTTGCATATATATATATATATATATATATATATATATATATATATATATATATATATATATATATATATATATATATATATATATATATATATCCTCTCCTTGAATCAATCAGAATAACTTTCCCCTCCCTTCCTTCCTATTTTCGCATACAATTTATGTTTCATATGTTACAAGCAAATTTATGATATTTACGTGAGTCTGATCATCGTGTGTGTGTGTGTGTGTGTGTGTGTGTGTGTGTGTGTGTGTGTGTGTGAGTGTGTGTGTGTGTGTGTGTGCGCCAAACTACCAGAACTGCTTGTAACCTGTCCTTACGCTTGGCTTTAGTCTATTAACAAAGTGCTCCATAAATGTGCTTATCTAAGTTCATACTATCATGGATAATTATTGGTCTACTCGCGCATCTAAATGTATTCCTTTGACATTCGGATTAATTATTTACGTCTATCCTAAGATTATTTCTTCAGTTTCTGACAGATAGACTAAGGTTATATTCAGTATCTTCCTTTAGGGGCCTTCCTTATCCTCTTTTATCAGGTTTATCACGTAAACCTGTTAAAAATGAATGTTGTTAGCATCATTATGAGTTAAGTGCATTTAGTAAAGAGATAGCATTAGTAATAATGAAGGAGTCAAGTTCATTATAAAGGGTTAACCTTAGTGCCAATAGATGGCAAACTCTTCGGTTTGTCATATGGAAATCCAGTTGCTATAATTTGTAACTACGAAAGTGGCAACAAGAGCAAGTGCAGCCCTTCCACTACAGGATTTTTGTTTGCACCCATCAGGGAATATAATAATTTGTGACAGTCTTACTAACAAACAAGCGAGACCATTTTTTTCTTGAACAGTTAACTTTGGCAGCTGAATTAAGAAAGGAATTATTAATTATAAGCTTATCGGGAGGAGTCTTAAGAAATTATATAAAGTGAATACAATTTCTATGGAGGAATGAAATGTTCTTACTCTCTATAGAAATACATTCCTTACATATATTTCCACGTGTTCGCGTTTATTTACATCTAGACATTTAGTAATAACTAAACTTAGATTTTGTTGAATATTTTACCCATTTTCATTAGTCATGGGGTTATTTTTATTATCCCCTCTTTTAAAACCAGAAGCTGCATTAAGAGTTGGTTCACGCCTGTTTGTTACTAGACAAAGTTTTTAGAGTGTGTTAAACGCTATCAATAAAATACCAAATAACTTTGTTTGTCTTCTTACCATCGTATTGGTACCTTATACCATTACCCTAGTATGTGTTCTGACAGTGTTCCGGAACACTGAAAAATATATGGGATAACGATTTGCTTTCCTGCTAAATTATGGCAATGGCATTGTATTGTTTAGACACACGAGACGTCACAAGCGTCGTAGTTCGAATGACGTGGATTTCAGTGGTAGATGTAGCAGTGGAAGCATGTACCGAACAGGAGGCAGTGGTGGCTGATATGTCAGGAAACTTAACAAGTTACTCCTGATACAGGTCTTAGGTGTTCCGTGTCTGGTTAAGAATCCGCTAGCCTTACTCAGCTAGGTTTTTTCACCTCATTTAATTAACAAGGAATCACTACCTTGCAGATTTCTAAGGCGAGTCCAGATAATAGACAACCTGTCTTCGGATTAATATCTAAGTTATTAAACTTATTTGTCGAAGTAGGACTCCAGTATACGTGACAGTCGAAATACAACACCCTAGCCTTGCGGTTATACATAAATCACATATTTATAAGTATAAAACCGTTAGTTTTTTTACATCTTTTTACGGTTAAGGAAGGTTTGGTTGGTTAAAAATTATCGCTAATACATAATAAGAATTTTTGGGAGAAAGTTCAGCCAATGGAACAACAGACAATATTTTGATAATCTTATAATGCTATGTTCCAAAGTTACTTATGACTTTTTACTTACTTTTCAACTCGTTTATGTACAGTGTGTTAAAATTGCTACTTATAATAAGTTAAAATTTATGAATCTGAGAACAGACTGAACTCAGAAAAGAGGAAGAAATATTGAAAAGACAAGATAACTGCTAAAAAAATCTTCAACTTCCATTATTATTATTATTATTATTATTATTATTATTATTATTATTATTTTTATTATTATTATTATTATACTAATGAGGAAGTATATGCTCGTAGAGGTTATACAAGGCTTCATGTATAAGAAGCAGTCAGCCTCGATACAGGGAATAGTTTAAGGCAGCTCCAATTACTTAGATAAATAACTCTCCACCGACATCAATGCTAGCGAGTCTTAAATTGATGAAAGACCTGACCAGTGCAGGGGTTCCTTCATTATTCAAAAACCCACATCATTGTCAAGAGTGTGTTATCAAGACCTGGCCACTGGAAGGTCTCATCGTTACAAAAACCCTCATCGTTACCAAGACACCGTTCAAGAACGATGCCTCACATTGGTTTGTATAGGCAAACATCCTCGAAATACATGCGTTGTGTGTATATGCAGGATACATAATGAATACACTCCTGTATACCATATCTCTAACATTAGTATTATGTTATCAGAATATTCCTGTAAACTACTACTGCTGCTACTGCTACTAGTAGTAATAGTAGCAGTAGTAGCAGTTGTTATTGCGTTGAATGTTAAACGTTAGTGCTGGTTTTGTACTTATGGAATGCTGTTAATTGCCTGGGCTGGCGTTGTTCTTAAGGCGCACTTGTCTTGCTCGGAACTCTTTGCTCGACTTGAATGGGCCGGTCTCGGGTACTTCTCTGAGGGGGGACGCACACCTTGAAACACTTCACATAAGATTATCACTGTTTAAGTAGCCCAAAAAGTTACACGGTTTTCTTTCATAATTTACTTGGAATCACTCGGCCCGGTATCAGACCAGGCCTCTTGGTTTCTGGCCTGGTCGATCAAGTTGTTAGTGCCGTAGTCCAGTGTATGCTCCACAACACCACTTGATCATGAACTGCTTTAAGGAATCTGCCAATTTTCCTCTTGAATACAAGGGCTTGTTGGTAATCTCTCTTATGCATGAAAAGAAAACGTTGAAGAGTCATGGTCCTTTAACACTTATAAAGTAATCTCTCAGTGTGTTTAACACTTCCCTGTATTTCATTAGTGGTATCCTGCACCGTCTGCCAAGCCTCTTGTCTTCATGAGCAGTAATTTCGGTGTATAAGTTTGGGACCAATCCTCCAGTATCTTCCAGGTGCTGATTATGATGCATCTTTCTCCCCTACGTTCTGGGGAGTACAGTTGAAGGGACTTAAAGTGCTCAAAGTAATTTAGGTGCTTGGCTGAGTTTATACGGGCTGCGAAGGTTCTCTATTCATTTTCCAACTCTGCAATTTCGCCTGCCATGAAGGGAACTGTTAGTACACAACAATAACCCAGCCTAGAGAGAATGAGTGACCTGAAGAGTCACAATTGGCATTGTATCCCTTGTTTTGAAGGTTATAGTTATCCAAACTATCATTTTTCTTCTAGTTGTGATTATAATGCTGTCATGTTCCTTGAACGTGAGATCATCTGACATTATCACTCCCAGGTCTCTCATGTTTAACTTGAGTTCTGTGGAGTGGTCTGAGTTTGTCTTTTACTCTGATCTTGTTTTTATTTCCTCTATTCTTACCATAATATTTAGACAATTTTCTTTAAAAGTTGCTATAACAGATGAACCATAATTTTAAGATGTAATAAGAGTAGTTTCATAGTACCATTACATTAATATCGTCTTTCATTGTTCCGTAACATCAACACCATTTTCTTTCAGAGTTAAAATAACATTGGCCCCATTTTCTTTTAGAGTTGCCAGCTAAAGCTCCTTCCCACGACTCTTGCTTCTAATCAGGACAATAACCTATAATATATTAATGACTCTCTCTCTCTCTCTCTTTCTTCTCGTATCTACCTTACAACTCAATTATTATGCTTTAAATTTAGTGTCTATAATTAGCCTAAGCATGAACCCAATTATCATTTATATTTCCTAACATTTTTATAACTATTGCTTTTGAATTAGGTGAAACAGCTTTCATTCTAACTACTTACATTATATAATATATATATATATATATATATATATATATATATATATATATATATATATATATATATATATATATATATATATATGCACTCACCTAGTTGTACTCACCTTGTTGAGGTTGCAGGGGTGGAGTCCTAGCTCCTGGCCTAGCTCCCTGAACCGTGAGCTTTATCATACCTCTGCTTAAAGCTATGTATGGATCCTGCCTCCACTACATCGCTTCCCAAACTATTCCTCGTCCTGACTACTCTGTGGCTGAAGACATACTTCCTAACATCCCTGTGATTCATCTGTGTCTTCAACTTCCAATTGTGTCCCCTTGTTGCTGTGTCCAGTCTCTGGAACATCCTGCCTTTGTTCACCTTGTCAATTCCTCTCAGTATTTTGTATGTCGTTATCACATCCCCCCTATCTCTCCTGTTCTCCAGTGTCGTCAGGTTGATTTCCCTTAACCTCTCTTCGTAGGACATAACTCTTAGCTCTGGGACTACTCTTGTTGCAAACCTTTGCACTTTCTCTAGTTTCTTTACGTGCTTGGCTAGGTGTGGGTTCCAAACTGGTGCCGCATACTCCAATATGGGCCTAACGTACACGGTGTACAGGGTCCTGAATGATTCCTTATTAAGATGTCGGAATGCTGTTCTGAGGTTTGCTAGGCGCCCATATGCTGCAGCAGTTATTTGGTTGATGTGCTCTTCAGGAGATGTGCCTGGTGTTATACTCACCCCAAGATCTTTTTCCTTGAGTGAGGTTTGTAGTCTCTGGCCCCCTAGACTGTACTCCGTCTGCGGTCTTCTTTGCCCTTCCCCAATCTTCATGACTTTGCACTTGGTGGGATTGAACTCCAGGAGCCAATTGCTGGACCAGGTCTGCAGCCTGTCCAGATCCCTTTGTAGTTCTGCCTGGTCTTCGATCGAGTGAATTATTCTCATCAACTTCACGTCATCTGCAAACAGGGACACCTCAGAGTCTATTCCTTCCGTCATGTCGTTCACAAATACCAGAAACAGCACTGGTCCTAGGACTGACCCCTGTGGGACCCCGCTGGTCACAGGTGCCCACTCTGACACCTCGCCACGTACCATGACTCGCTGCTGTCTTCCTGACAAGTATTCCCTGATCCATTGTAGTGCCTTCCCTGTTATCCCTGCTTGGTCCTCCAGTTTTTGCACCAATCTCTTGTGTGGAACTGTGTCAAATGCCTTCTTGCAGTCCAAGAAAATGCAATCCACCCACCCCTCTCTCTCTTGTCTTACTGCTGTCACCATGTCATAGAACTCCAGTAGGTTTGTGACACAGGATTTCCCGTCCCTGAAACCATGTTGGCTGCTGTTGATGAGATCGTTACTTTCTAGGTGTTCCACCACTCTTCTCCTGATAATCTTCTCCATGATTTTGCACACTATACATGTCAGTGACACTGGTCTGTAGTTTAATGCTTCATGTCTGTCTCCTTTTTTAAAGACTGGGACTACATTTGCTGTCTTCCATGCCTCAGGCAATCTCCCTGTTTCGATAGATGTATTGAATATTGTTGTTAGGGGTACACATAGTGCCTCTGCTCCC
>NC_091292.1:9439754-9447254 GCF_038502225.1 Cherax quadricarinatus
TGAATCTTAGTGTAACCAGCTGGCCCATTGGCTTACTCACTGGCCCGAAGTTACATGACTCTGTTGCCATGAATACTACCCCCCCCCCTCCCCAGTACCGTGGTTTTAAATCTCAGGTTTTACACTCATACAATAGTGTTGGTACTACGATCCTTCAGTCACGGTTTTGTGCCTTTTTGTTCTTTGCCTCCATGGATAAAGTTCTTTGTCTCCAGAGATGCCTCAGTGCACCACCCACCCTTTTCCCTTTGTCATTTCTATAGCTCACCTCATCCCATATAAAACCATCCTATGATAAGTCAACTCCCAAATATATGAACACATTTTCTTCCTCCACACCCCATCCTTCCAAACTAAAACACAGTATCTCGTTGCCGATTGGACGAGGTGTTCTCGAGTTATGAGCGAAATTAAATCGAAAAGTTGGAAACAAAAAATAAGGAAACCTCTAAAAGGTCCCCTTTCAGTGATACCTTATAAGATATATCTGGAGATTAGAAGAAAACTCAGGCGAGTGTGTATTCACATACATGTACACACAAAACCGCATGTGTAGTATAAACTAGGTATACTTAGTAGTAGCAAGGTGTACCTATCATCTTACGTGCTTCTGAGACGGAAAGAAGAGATGCCAACAATCCAGGTATTATTCAAAATAATTAGAGATTTCCGGTTCACACTCATGTAGTGAGAACGGCGATACTTCCCTTGATGGTTGCTGTTTACCACTCTACTTCCTATATTAAAAATATATACACTTGTTTGTACCAACAGGATTTTTTCTGGACATTACCACTTGCTACCACACTTCGACATTAACATTTGAAGAAAGGAACTGTCATGACACTAACACTTTCCACACACACACACACACACACACACACACACACACACACACACACACACACACACACACACACACACACACACACACTCTCTCTCTAAAGCCTTATCCTGACAATAAGGTGACAATATAGACATCCAGGTGTTGATCAAGAGTTTATACACACTTTATTTTATTCAGTAGTCAAAGGGATAAAAATACCTTTTGTTGTAGGTTAGATTATGAAGTTTAGAGCCCATCAGTTACACGAGGGTCACTAAGGCTGCGTGTCTTCTTTACACCACCAGGCAAGGATACTTGAATGCCTGAAATGAAAATGTAGTTACGCTCGGTTACGCTGAGAGATAAACATACACCTCTCGGTGTATATAACCATGTTTATTAATGGATAACTAAAGTAATTAACACTTGACAGTGCTCAGTCATAACGAACATAAGGACAGAAACTCAGAACAGTGGGTGATCTGTATATTTCGATCCCCTTCTGGTAAGCCCTCCAACACATACATATATATATATAATATAATATATATATAATATATATATATATAATATATATATTTATAATATACATATATAATATTTATATATAATATATATAATATATATAATATATATATATATAATATATATATATATAATATATATATATATATATATAATATATATATTTATAATATATATATATAAATATATATATATATATATATATATATATATATATATATATAATATTTATATATAATATATATACAATATATATATATATATATATATATATATATATATATATATATATATATATATATATATATATATATATATATATATATATATATATATTATTTTTTTTATTATCACACTGGCCGATTCCCACCAAGGCAGGGTAGCCCGAAAAAGAAAAACTTTCACCATCATTCACTCCATCACTGTCTTGCCAGAAGGGTGCTTTACACTACAGTTTTTAAACTGCAACATTAACACCCCTCCTTCAGAGTGCAGGCACTGTACTTCCCATCTCCAGGACTCAAGTCCGGCCTGCCGGTTACCCTGAACCCCTTCATAAATGTTACTTTGCTTACACTCCAACAGCACGTCAAGTATTAAAAACCATTTGCCTCCATTCACTCCTATCAAACACGCTCATGCATGCCTGCTGGAAGTCCAAGCCCCTCGCACACAAAACCTCCTTTACCCCCTCTCTCCAACCTTTCCTAGGCCGACCCCTACCCCGCCTTCCTTCCACTACAGACTGATACACTCTTGAAGTCATTCTGTTTCGCTCCATTCTCTCTACATGTCCAAACCACCTCAACAACCCTTCCTCAGCCCTCTGGACAACAGTTTTGGTAATCCCGCACCTCCTCCTAACTTCCAAACTACGAATTCTCTGCATTATATTCACACCACACATTGGCCTCAGACATGACATCTCCACTGCCTCCAGCCTTCTCCTCGCTGCAACATTCATCACCCATGCTTCACACCCATATAAGAGCGTTGGTAAAACTATACTCTCATACATTCCCCTCTTTGCCTCCAAGGACAAAGTTCTTTGTCTCCACAGACTCCTAAGTGCACCACTCACTCTTTTCCCCTCATCAATTCTATGATTCACCTCATCTTTCATAGACCCATCCGCTGACACGTCCACTCCCAAATATCTGAATACATTCACCTCCTCCATACTCTCTCCCTCCAATCTGATATTCAATCTTTCATCACCTAATCTTTTTGTTATCCTCATAACCTTACTCTTTCCTGTATTCACCTTTAATTTTCTTCTTTTGCACACCCTACCAAATTCATCCACCAATCTCTGCAACTTCTCTTCAGAATCTCCCAAGAGCACAGTGTCATCAGCAAAGAGCAACTGTGACAACTCCCACTTTATGTGTGATTCTTTATCTTTTAACTCCACGCCTCTTGCCAAGACCCTCTCATTTACTTCTCTTACAATATATATATATATATATATATATATATATATATATATATATATATATATATATATATATATATATATATATATATATATATATATATATATATATATATATATATATGCGTGTATGTATGTGTGTGTTTGTGTGTCGTGCCGAATAGTTAAAACTGGCGATTTTGGCTTAAATAGTTACGTTTCTTGCCGAATAAGGCAAGGGAAAATTTGTGTATGCAATAATTTCGCAAAAATCATTCTGAACCTAACAAAAAAGTATATATCATTGTGTTTGTTTATTATTCAATTATTGTAAACTTATCTAAAATACGTTTTGTTGGATTAGGCTAAATTAAATTGCACTTGTTATGATAACGTAAGGTAAGATTTCAAAGTTTTTATTGGCACAAAATTAATTTTTACATTAACATAAACGAAAAAAAAATATATATATATATATCTTTAAACGTATAATTTTTTAGAAAGGACTTAATTTTAAACGAATTCTTGCTAACTGACCAATTTTACCAATTCGGACCGATATATATATATATATATATATATATATATATATATATATATATATATATATATATATATATATATATATATATATATATATATATATATATATATATATATATATAGGGAGGTACCACCTCTAGAACTGTCATGGGGAACCTCATCCTCAGAGAAAAGAATAAACTTGCTTCAGGGAAAACTCAAGGTTCTCCCTGAAGCTGTTTGAAACTATTTTTAGGGCAGTGGTGATGGTTAGGGATCTGGGTAAGGTAAAAATAAGTAGGCTGTGTAGGATGTCGGCGGAAAGGGTTGTGGCTCCGGTGGAGGGGATTTTCCCCATGTATGACTGGGGATGTATATGGAGAAGGTTTGGTAGGTTAAGGTTACAACCCCGTGGACGTGAGGTGATGTATCGGTTTTTGCATGGGATTTTACCATCGGGAGTGGTCTTACGAGCTAGACGGGTGGTTGAGGGGGGGGGGGGGTATGTGGAATATGTGGCGGGGAGGATTCTGCATTCCATGTAGTGTATTTTTGTGAGGGGTTGGGGAGCGTCAGGGGTTGGTTGAGCAGGGTGTTGCATAAGATAAGTGGTCAATACTTCTCTGTTCTGCGGGCATTGAGTCTTGATGTGGGGGGTATGGATGAAAGTATTATTAGGGCTGTGGGGTACCTTATGGTAGATTATGTCTACATTATGTGGGGAATGAGGGGGAAAGGGGTAAGTGAGGTGAAGAGGAGGGTATTGGCTGTTACGTTTTATAAAACGTTGTGCCGTAATAGAGAACTTTATGGGAGGAGGTGGGAGCGGGATTTCTCTGAGGGATATAGAGACCTTACATTAGAGGATTTATTAAATTTGTAAATTAGGTGGGTAGGGCAGGGTAGGGATGGTACAATGTGTTATGTTGATGGGCTGTCAGGGGTGGAAACGGGGTCGCCTCCTGGTATGTAGCGGGTGAATGTGTATGAACTTGGGCGTATGATGTGTATTCATGGTTTGTGACGAGTATACTCAATATATGTGTTTGATTTTGCAGTGGGACATTGTTCTATGTCTGTTATTCATATGCATGTTTTAGATGCTTGTAGAGGTGTCAGTGTGTTGGATCCTTGTTTATTAATATATTCTGTGTTTGATGAACATATTGTTTTTACCTTATTCTCAATACATTACGTTAATTGTATTTAACGTATAAGGTGTCCTACTTTATAATTTACAAAGTGACAATATATGCATATTAAGGTGTGTTTTGTTAATCATATAACAATGCAATTGGAATTAGTCGTTTATTGGTTATCATAGGTGTAGGGGTTTTCATGTATGGGTGAGGAGGGATATTTGTGTTATCTCAAGTTCATGTTTGTGTGGTTGTTCATGATTTATTCTGTGTAAGACCTGTTTTTGTCTTTATCTATCTCTTGTATTGTATTGTTCTAAATAAAATATAAAAAAAAAGAAGCTGTTTGAGAGTTTTCTCCTACCACCCCCTATATTTCAAGTATGTTTTATTTAAAGACAAAATACATATAATATATATATATATATATATATATATATATATATATATATATATATATATATATATATATATATATATATATATATATATTATATGTATTTTGTCTTTAAATAAAACATACTTGAAATATAGGGGGTGGTAGGAGAAAACTCTCAAACAGCTTCAGGGAGAACCTTGAGTTTTCCCTGAAGCAAGTTTATTCTTTTCTCTGAGGATGAGGTTCCCCATATATGTCGTGCCGAATATGTAAAACTGGTCAATTAACAAGAACTCATTTAATATTAAGTTCTTTCTAAAATTTTCTCTTTTACGTTTAAAGATATATTTTTTTCATTAATGTTAGTGTAAAAAATTTTAATTTTGCCCCAAAAGAATCTTAGAAAACTTACCTAACCTTGTTTTAACAAGAACAATTTATTTTAGCCTAATCTAACTAAATATATTTTAGATTTGTTTACAATAATTTAATAATAAACAAACACAGTGAAATATATTTTTTTCCGTTAGGTTCAGAATGATTTTGGGGAAATTATTGCATACACAAATTTTCGTTTGTCCTATATGGCAAGATGAACGTTGCTATTTAAGCCAAGATCGCAAGTTCTGCCTATTCGGCACGACATATGTATATATACATCGTGCCGTGCGCCGTGCGCCGTGCGCCGTGATGATCCTATTGCAGTTCTTCCTGGTTGGGCTTAACATCGACCTATAAGAAGGTCGTTTGGCTAAGGACACTTTATTTAATGAATGACAGAACGTCACCTATCAGCAAAGGAAGAGGCAAGGAAGAACAAATTTATGACTTCCCAACTGCTAACAACATGATTGTGCAAAGGTAACGAGGAAAGGTGGATCGTCAGTGTTAGTGTATGATGAATAATGTAAACTAATGACTTTCCTTGTCAAAAGTTACTCAAAAAGTCAGCATACATTAAAGGTGCAAGTATGGAAGAGGTGCCCAAGGAGACGAGGAGGCAGAAGTTCACATGTATGGTTTCTGGTACTTCAGTATCTTTCTCCACATCTTGTCGGTACGACCATACCTTTTCTCACGGGGGCTCTGGTAGCATGAAGGAACCACGAGTCATGAGATACGACAGGTCTCCAACAATGTATGGGATCACCAAACAAACAGAGGTATGTAAAGTTCCACGTCTGAGCCCCGAAACTATTAATGAACTGCTTCTACTTAACTGAGTCGAGGCCTCCACCTATCTCTTCACATATGATTATTAGTATTAGTCAAGCTAATTGCAAATTTAACAATGATGTTTATATGCAACATGGCTACAGTATAACATGCTACATGAGGCATGCCTGATGAGCTTGTGGTTTAGTAGTGTTTAACATGCTTCACGGGAGAATAATTCAACATTTTTCATTCTGTACCAGTGAAGTTGGCCATGGAATTCCAACAACCGTATGTATTTTGTTATTATTCCAGCCTGGGAAAATTTTAAATTAAAAAATGACCGTCGAGAAACATACACTATATATTGTTATGTGTGTGTAAGAGGAAGACTACAGCAAATACATTACGTTTGTATGACAAAGAGATCCCCAGTAAACAGGGTACCTGTGTGTGTGAGAGAGAAAAAGACCTGAGCAAACACAATACATGTAAGAGAAAGGCTCCAGCAAATTGAGATTTCGGTAAAGATCGTAAAGTATTGCCGACGAATCAAAACCAACGAGATTTTGTAAACCTAATTGGGAGTTTAATCTTAATTCTCCTATCTCTGGCTGAATGACATACTGTTGCACATTACTCATGTGAAGACAGACATTATCCTAAAATTTCCTTAATTATCAGATTCTCTGAAACTGGAACTGTCTTACACAAAGCATCAAAGTGCTGCAACACAAGAGGAACACTGGGTAATTTATTTAGGTGACTACATTAATGTTTGCAAAATCATCTCATTACGATGATTAACAATCAAATCTTGTGAATAGTTATAATTAGTTCATTACCACTGAAACTTGCTTATCGTAACACTTGGGCCTCTATATTCTTTTCACTGCCGGACACACGATGGGCATGGGACGCATAAAGTCACTGAACTAACTCGATGAGGTGCATGACTCTCGAAGTGGATAGGCTACATCATCTGATGCTGATCTCGTCTGCTTTTTCTTGCGAAGAAGAACGATCTTACAACACACATAGGAGACTGAAAAACATTGCTACTTGCTACGATGACAGAGGAAGGTTCGCAAAACATTGCTACTTTCTACGATGACAAAGGAAGGTTCACAGTGTTAAGTGGGTAGTGTATGTCCCAGTTTATCAGTATTGTTTAAGGAATTGTGATACTGACTTCCATGTAATAACTGGAAAATTCTTCTACTAGTTAATTTCAAACCACCACTGCTGATGGATAATCCACGAATTTAAGAATAACACTTAGCACAGAATGAGGAGATTTAGTTCAACACAGTAAGTCAAGCCTAGATGTCTTGAGTGTGTTGAGTTACAACTTCTGGTCCATTTTATGATTTTATTATTATTACTATTTTTATTATTTTATTATTATTATTATTATTATTATTATTATTATTATTATTATTATTATTATTATTATTATTATTGTTGTTATTATTATTATTATTACCCTGTAAGGGACATACAGTGGCTGGAGGAATTTGAAGTAATCAAGTGAAGATAA